>NC_073262.2:28885000-29485000 GCF_029289425.2 Pan paniscus | reverse complement strand
TTATAGATGCTGGATATTAGACCTTTGTTGGATGCATACTTTGCAAAAATTTTCTCCCTTTCTATAGGTTATCTGTTTACTCTGTTGATAGTTTCTTCTGTTATGCAGAAATGCTTTCATTTAATTATATGTCAAGATAAGGGATATTTGGGTTTTGTGAACAGTTTTGCGTCTTAACTGTGGTTGTAGATACACACATTTACACATGTGATAAAATTGCATAGACATACAATTACATAGAAACTGGGGAAATGTGAATAAGGATGACAGACTTTCAACCTCAATGTGCTGGTTATGTTATATACAGTTTTGCAATACGTTACTGCTGGGGAAAAGTGGTGAAAAGGTACATGTGATTTCTCTGGATTACTTCTTATATCTGCATGAGAATCAACAAATATCTCAAAAATTTTAATTTAAAAAAGTGGGAAAATTGCCTTTACAAGATTACACAATGATGCCACAACTTGCCCACTTTACCTACCCATGTCACCTGCCTGGTGCTTGTAGGATTTTGAGCGTGTAACTTCTGACTTATGTGTGCATGCCTACGGTTTACAAGGGATCCTTTCAGAGAGAGTTCTGAAGATTTGGAGCTAGACATAGAACAGAATCAAAGGAAGCACAAACCAGTGGTCAAAATAAAGCACATAAAAGCGGACTACAGGCCAAGCGCTATGGCTCACTCCTGTAATCCCAGCACTTTGGGAGGCCAAGGCAGACAGACCATGAGGTCAGGAGGTCAAGACCATCCTGGCTAACACGGAGAAACCCCGTCTCTACTAAAAATACAAAAAATTATCCAGGTGTGGTGGCACGCGCCTGTAGTCCCACCTACTTGGGAGGCTGAGACAGGAGAATCGCTTGAAACCAGGAGGCGGAGATTGCAGTGAGCCGAGATCGCACCACTGCACTCCAGCTTGGGCGACAGAGTGAGACTCCGTCTCAAAAAACAAAGCAAAACAAAACAAAACAAAAAAATCAGACTACAAAATTTCTCCAGAGATAAATGTCTTTGATGTTTTCTAATGACAAAAGAGTTGGCAAAGCCAGAACACACAATAATATTGCTAATTGTTGTTATCTTTGCAGGTGCATTCCTGCCCGAAGAGTACAGTGGACCCACACACTTTCTGCTCAGTTTCTTCTTTCCCCTATGAACTTGGAGAATGACGTTCAGGGTAAAATCTGGTTTGGTCTGGCCTCACAGAAGTGCATCGTAATAGAATATGCTCTGTAAGTATCCTACCATCTACTCAAATATATTTGCCCTGTAATTAGCACATATACTAAGCAAGGAGGTTGCCCAAATAATGAATATGATAGAGAAGTAGTAAATACCTTTAAAGCGCCCATTTTGATCTATGGTCTTAATTTGTTATGATATTAAAAATATGCCAAATAATTAAATAAAATACTAATTTGAAGGGCAAAAAAAAAAAAAACCAACCCCACCCATTTATCTTCTCAAATTTGAACAAATGCCAAATGAGGGCCAGATCCTGTTGTCTACTTGTGCTTCCTTTGCTTCCTGAATCCAGGAAGGAGAAAAGAGAAGTCAGGAATGTGATGTGTTTTCCACGCCTCAGGTCTGCCTCCATGTGTCAGCGACATGTAGGCTTCCAAAGTCTCAGCATTTAAAAGGGTTGACTTCAGAGCTCTGAGGGAGGGGACAAAGCTCTATTTGTTTATAGTCTTTAGCTCTAATTACATAATTACATTGGAAGGGGGACTGACTTCTGAGGAATAGCAACAAAGCAAACAAGGTAAAATTGTAATAGGTCAGTCCAGTTATTATCTTTCTAGCACTCCAGTGTGTGTGTGTGAGCACGCGCATGTGTGTGTCACACACGTGCACACCGGCATATGGTATTAACAGATAAAGCCAGCCGGGGTGTATGCAAGGCTATCATTTTACCTTTAGTGCACTGTGACACCCTGATTATCTCATTGAAATTGGAAGGTAAACGGGATGTTGTAGAAACAGAGGCTCTCATGGCAGGTAATAGAGCAGATCTAATTAGCCTCAAGTACCTGTAATCCTAGGAGATATACTTGGAGATAAAAGCTAGGGAGAGTCCCTCAGGTATGACTAATAGGTCCCCAGCCAGGTTGGCTCTGGATCAGGTGTAGTGTGTCAGCTGTGCTGAATGTGCCCTATTGATCTGAGAAAGGCTGCACTTTCTGCCACAAATTGAATTCAAATTGCTTAAGAGAGGAAGGCATCAGATGCTACTTGCTTCATATTTCAAAATAATTTTCTTCCATACCAGTTTGGTAGTAGATTGTTTACTCTTCTGTAAAAATCTGTCTTTTAAAACATATCCTCTGAAATCTTATATACGATTTCCTTTAAAACTATTTTTTAATGCCATGGACAAGTGCATTCTAGACACGTTTCATATTTTTGAAAACTGAAGAGTTTACTTAAAGATTATGGCCCATGCCTACTAGGTGATATTTTATAAAAGGAAATTTTGTTATTCACTTTAAGGAGAAGAAAGATATGTTTCCCTGTTTATTAATTAATTATGAGAACTTAATTAGAAACACAGAAAACAAAACACAGGATTTTAAGCAGGGGATAATCTAAAATAATGTTTTCCAAGTACCTGTCATCCTAGAAGATGTACTGGGTTTGAATACAAGTAACATTTTTTATTTAAAGAAAATGTTATGTTAACCCCTCCCCCCAACACACACACACACACACACACACACACACACACACACACACACACATACTTCCCTGGGCCCCCAACAACATAATCAGAAGCTGATAAAAGGAGGACCCTTGGCATGAAGCCAGGGTAAAACCCAAGCCCCATCCATTTGCTCCTCCCCAGGCATTTTGCCTCTTATTGAGGTCTTTGAGGCCTTGGAGCCTCTCAAAGGAATTTAAAAATCACTGAACTGGGCAATGTTTGGTTTTTAAGTGGGGCCATATTTAAACAATTTCAGAAGAATGACAATCGAAGTTGTTTTAAAAATCTATTTCTGAATGAGATATCATAATATCTCCTAGGTCAATTAAGTATACATCACAGCCAGGAAATTCTTCATAAGCACTGTAGCTTGTTATTCCGTTCAGACATTGGTGATTATCTCATTCATTCAACAAATATTCATTGATTATCTACTATATACCAGACACATTTCTAGATACTGAAGAGACGTAAGTGAACAAAACAGAAAAAAACTACACTTAATAAGGAGTGTATGCATTCCAGTGGAAAAGACATAGTATGTAATTAGCAACATGAAAATAAAATTTTCGGTAATTGAAGACACAAGTGTGACGAAAATAATAGAAGCATCATAAGAGGAGTTGAAAGTACTGAAAGGGCTAGAAGAAATTTTAAATGGGATACTTAAGGTAAGCTTAATTTAGAAAGTTATATTTGAATAGAGACATTGACGAGGGGAAAGAGATAGCCACATAGATCTCTAGAGACAAATACATATTTAACAGTATTTTGCGTACAGTAAACACTCGAATGCTGTAGATTATGTTTATTCTTGAGTTAGCCAAAAAATTCTGGATCATACTTCAGGGAGCCAATACAAGGTTACTATCCTCAAATATAAAGAGGGGCAATATAATAAACGTAAAAATATTTGTAAAATGTGAAAAATACAAATAAAATAAATTTAAAATAAAATGTGTTGTAGCTGTTGTTTAGCTACGTAGTATAGGGTAAAAGAGAAGGCAAGCCAGCATTTCATAGCATTTTTCATTTAAGGTTTTCCATGTGTTTCACAGTGCTGCATTCCCATTTCTCAGTATAAACCTGGAGTTGGCAAGTTAAGTTGGCAAGTTAACTAGCGGTGAATTACAACCAGTGCATATCAGTGCACAAAAGCTGATGGTGTGCATCTCTTCCTGATGCCCCTTAGTAACTTCATGTTGACAGATAAAAATCAGCCATGAGTAGGTACACTCATACCATAGAAATTGAAAAACACCACAAATCTGGCCTGTCCTCATCCCAAGAGCTGGCTATTAAACATTCACCAGCACATCGCAGAAAATAACTTACCGAGTCAATTTTAAATAGCCTCAACCTACTGCTTTTGTCTTAAAATGTATGCCAATTTTCTCAAGAATTCTTCATTAACAGTCTTATTTGATCAGTTGCCAGGTTTTTTTAATACAACGTGCATATGTATGTGTGTGTTTACTCTAAGTAATTTGACCCACTTAGTGCCCTGTTTATTCCTAGTCAGCATGACCAGAAGAAACTACCCCTGATTATATAAAGTTAGAGCACAACACTTCTTGTAATGTTCATTTTAAATGAGGACTTGATCTATCGTTTGGAATTCTTCTGTTGTATGTGGAGGACAATTAGAATATTAAATGGAAGTAAAAGTGACACATTGAAGCATAAAAATAGTCTGATTACAAAAATTACACAGTGCAAAACAGAACAAATTTTAAGAGGAATGGTGTATTTTGCAGACAATGTGTGAAACTTACAAATAATCAAAATAACTGAAGAAATACCATTTGGAGGGGTATGAATTGTCTACTTTACCTATATTTACCTTTGACTCAGCAATTCAGAGTCCACAACTAATTCATATGAGCATTTTCTGTCATCCAAAAATACATCTGTTTCCAATCCACTTTCAGGATTTAGAAGACATTTTTGAGCCTGAGCATATAGGAAAGATTGATAATATATCAGAGAATTTCTCAAATTCTCAAGATTTGATGTTTCAATGTTTGATCTTCCTTAGTGAATGTTTGTCATTAAATCAACAATGTTTCTAAGATAAGTTGAAAGGCTGTTAGGCTTATTACTATAATACACCTACAGGGGCTTAAAATTGGATCAGGTTTGTTTGAAAAGGATGCAAGATAAAAACTAGACAGCTGCTTTTTTCTCACTCATTTCACTCTATTACTGGTTAACTTAGTGGAAAAGTGTAAATTTTCCAGGGGTTTTAGGTTGAAGGTATCTCAGCCAATGTAGATGTGTGCTTGACTTGAGGTCTAATTTAACTCCCATGTAGTATTGATCGGTGTAGACCACCGAGGACACTTACAATCTTCCTTTGCCAAAGGTAGGCAATGGTGTAAGAGTAAAGTGTAATAAATGCCCCTGTCCAGTTCTGTGTCGATATCCAGCTGCCTTTTGTGTGAGTGTGTGTGCCATTTTGAGTGCATCAGTATTTCACGTTTATTGTAGTGTGATGAAACACCTTTCAAAATGGCCAGAGGGACATTCAGCAGTAAGCATTTAGGCAGTACAAATTGGAGTGAACAGGAGGACAGTTAGCAGGGAATATTTCTGAGGTCAAAGTAGTCTGGGTAGGAGCTGAATCAGCTAAATGCAGAGTTAAGAGCTACAGTACCTGCCGCAAAGTAAATATAGATTACCTTCTTGATGACAAATTGATCCACTAGACAAGGATCTTTCAGACAAAGAGACAAGTGCAAAAAACTAAGTAATTCACACTGACCAATCTTTTTTAACCCTTTTCTCTGCAACCATCCTATCTCCCGGTAACTTTCTACTTCAGATCATTTCAGTCTAAACTAATCTTTTGAACAAATAAATACCTATGTAAACTTAAAATTCTAACCTATTGACAGCCGAGTTGTTAACCCATTTATACTGGAGGTTGCAATTTTTTGAATTTTTGCAATCAGACCTTGGCAATGACCTTGAGCAGTAGGATATAAATAACTCCCACATGCTTAGCATTCCAATAATGGAACACTAGGCATAAATGGGTTAATTCCTCCTCATTTAACTTATGATTCTATACAATCACTACATCAATGGTAACTTCTAAATCTCAAGAGTTTAGTGAGCCTTATTATGCAATTGTTCTGAGAATCACATCTGAAAAACTTATACGTGGGTGGAAAATCAGCCTAATGGAGAAGTTCCATTTTGAATTAATTCACCAAGTGTTGTTGAGCCTCTACTATGTGCCTGCCTGCTGTAAGTTTATTTAGATAGTGGCTACCTTCAAAAGATCTGTTTTTCCGATTTATTAAGATGGACAAAATTTCATTGGAAAGGAATTGGGTAACAAGGTGGATAATGCCTTCATTCACTTAGTTAGCTAACATTTATTGAATGACTATTCCAAACAAGGATCAATGGCAGATGATGGGATATTAGCCTCAAATACTTAGTTTCTTCCTACAAGGAGTTCTAGGTTTATTTGGGGAAAATAAGCTGTCAAATATTCAAAATAGAGTATGGTAGATGATACAAAAAGGATCTTAGAAAGAAGGTAGGTGGTCAAGTTACCCAAAATGGTGGGTGAGAAGAGATCACAGAAGGTTTTCTAGAAAAGATCGTAAAATGAGAAAGTAGAAGCGATAGGGTTAAGAAGGGAAAAGACAGAGTTAAGAAGGGAGGATGAGGTAAGGGGAAAATATTCAGAGAAAGCGGTGGCACATATAATGCATCAACAGGGCACGTTCAGGAATGTAGAAATCGTTTGGCATTGCTACAAACAAGCACAAATAAACAATAGCAACTAAGGGTGGGTGAAGGGGAGCACATGAAAGAGTAGTATAACCAACTGATATCCCTACTGGAAGTTGGCAGCATAGAAATTATATAAAATTAGAAACAACAAGCTAATGAAATCACTCCCTGTCTTAAGGAAGGTTAAGATCTAGCATCACACTGTGGTAATTGAGATGACTTTAAAAAGAAATAAACGTGAGCTGGACAACTTGCAGAAAGTTTCTCCACAAACTACTAGAAATGTAAATGTTCCACTGCATCTAAAAAATCATAGTGGTAAGGTTTTAAATAGACCCATACTGGGAAGTACAATTTTTCAGACAGTTTCTTAAAGTCAAATTGTGAATATTACTGATACAATTTTACTTTTCATTTGGAAATGAATTCACTGTAAGTAACATTTTTTCAGATGCTAATTGTTGTTGGATGTTGATGGTCACCTGTATGGAATCAAATATGCCAAGGGAATTGAAAGAACAGTCCAAAGAATGAATCCTCTATGTTTTACAAACACGGATTCCTAGTAGATCCAAAGATACATCCAAGAAGATGCAGAATTTCCTCTTCAGACAGTACAGATTGTATTAAATGTGTGTTAGTTGCTCACTGTGATGACAAACCTAGTATTTCATAGGCTACACTTACAAGAGAATACAGACTTACATTGGAGATACCATGGGTTCAGTTCCAAACCACCACAATAAGGTGAATATAGCAATGAAATGAGTTGCCCAAATTTTTTGGCTTCCAGGTGGATACAAAAGTTATGCTTGCACTATACTGTAGTCTATTAAGTGCGCAATAGCACTATGTTTAAATTCACAATGTACATGTCTTAATTAAAAATACTTTATTGTGGCTGTGTGTGGTGGCTCTCACCTGTAATCCCAGAACTTTGGGAAGCCGAGGCAGGAAGATCACTTGAGCTCAGGAGTTTGAGACCAGCTTGGCCAACATGGTGAAACCCCATCTCTACTAAAAATACAAAAATTAGCCAGACGTGGTGGCACACGCCTGTAATCCCAGCTACTAGGGAGTCTGAGGCAGGAGAATCACTTGAACCCAGGAGGCAGAGGCTGTAGTGAGCCCAGATCATGCCACTATGCCACTGCACTCCAGCCTAGGCAACAGAACAAGACTCCATCTCAAAAAGAAAAAAAAAAAAGAAAAAAAAACTTTACTGCTAAAAAATGCCAACAATCACCTGAGCCTTTGGAGTCCTAATTTTATCACTGGTGGAAGGTTTTACTTCAATGTTGATGGCTGCTGACTGATCAGGTTGGTGATTGCTGAAGGTTGAAGTGGCTGCGGCAATTTCTGAAAATAAGACAACTATGAAGTTTGCCACGTAACTGACTCATCTTTTCACTAAAGATTTATCTGTAGTATATGATGCTATTTGATAGCATTTTACCCACTAAATAGAACTTCTTTCAAAATTGGAATGAATCCTCTCAAACCCTGTTGCTCCTTTATCAACTAAGTTTAGGAAATATTCTAAATCCTTTGTTGTCACTTCAACAATGTTCATAGCATCTTCACCAGGAGTAGATTCCATTTCAAGAAATCACTTTTCTTTGTAGCTCCTCATTTCTTCATTTAATCACGAGACTGCAACAATCCATTCGTGTTCAGGCTAGACTTCGAATTCCAGTTCGCTTGCTGTTTCTACCACATTTGCAGTTACATTCTCTGCTGCAGTCTTGAATCCCCCAAGTCATCCATGAGGATTGGAATCAACTTCTTCTAAACTCCTGTTAACATTGATATTGTGACCTCCTCTCATAAATCATGAATGTTCTTCATGGCATTTAGAATGATATTCTTTCCAGAAGATTTTCAGGTGACTGCCCAGATTCATGAGAGGAACCACTATCTATTGCAGCCAGACCTTTACAAAATGTTTTTCTTAAACAATAAGACTTGAAATTAGAAATTACTGTTTGATTCCTGGGCTGCAGAATGGATGTTGTTTTAGCAGGCATGAAAACATTAACCTCATTGTACATCACAATCAGAGCTCTTGGGTGATCAGGCGCATTGACGATGAGCACTAATATTTTAAAGAAATCTCTTTTTTTGAGTAGTAGATTTCAACGGTGGGCATAAAATACTCAGTAAACCATGTTTTATACAGAAGTGCTGTTCTCCAAGATTTGTTCATTCATTTATAGAGCACAGGGAGAGTAGATTTATCATAATTCTTAAGGGTCCTAACATCTTTGGAATGGTAAACAAACATTACCTTCAACTTAAAACCACTAGCTGCATTAGCCTCTAACCAGAAAATCAGACTGTTGTTTGAGCTTTGAAGCCAGGCGTTGACTTCTCCTTTCTAGCTGTGAATGCCCTAGATGGCATCTTTTTCCAATATAAGGCTGTTTTTTTTTTTTCTACAGTAAAAATCTGTTGTTTAGATAGCCACCTTTATCAATGATCTCAGCTAGATCCTCTGGATAACAAGCTGCAGCTTCTCCATCAGTATTTGCTGTTTCACCTTGCACTTTTATGTTATGGAGATGGCTTCTTTCCTTCATCCTCAAGAACCCATCTCTGATAGCTGCAAACTCTTCTGCAGCTTCCTCCCCTCTCTCAGTCTTCATAGAATCAGAAAGAATTAGGGCTTTGCTTTGGATTAGGCTTTGGCTAATGGGTACCTTGTGACGAATCTGATCTTCTATCCAGATCATTAAAACTTTCAGCAATAAGGCTGTTTGACTTTCTTATCATTTGTGTGTTCATTGGAGTAACACTTTTAACATTGTTCAGTAACTTTTCCTTTGCCTCCACAACTTGGCTACCTGGTGCAAGAGGCCTAGCTTTTGGCCTATCTCAGCTTTCCACTTGCCTTCCTCACTAAACTTAATCTTTTCTAACTTTTGATTTAAAATGAGAGACTTGCAACTCTTCCTGTCACTGGAACACTTAGAAGCCATAGTAATATTATTAATTGGCATAATTTTAACATTGTTCTATTTCAGGGAATAGAGAGACTGGAGGAGAGGGAAGGAGGGGAATGGACAGTCGGTGGAGAAGTCAGAACAAACAATATTTATTGATTAAATTCACCACGTGGGTGCGGTTTGTGGTGCCCTAAAATAGTTACAAAGTAACATCAAAGATTACTGATCGCAGATCACAATGAAAATACAATATTAACGACAAAATTTGAAATATTTTGAAAACTACCAAAATGTGACACAGAGACACAAAGTAAGCTCATGCTGTTGGAAAAAAATGACACTAATAGATTTGCTTGATGCAGGGCTGCCAGAAATCTTACATTTTTAAAAAAAATAAAATATCTTTTCAAAAAACCAGCTCCTGGATTCATTGATTTTTTGAAGGGTTTTTTTATGTCTCTATCTCCTTCAGTTCTTCTCTGATCTTAGTTATTTCTTGCCTTCTGCTAGCTTTTGAATGTGTTTGTTCTTGCTTCTCTAGTTCTTTTAATTGTGATGTTAGGGTGTCAATTTTAGATCTTTCCTGCTTTCTCTTGTGGGCATTTAGTGATATAAATTTCCCTCTACATACAGATCAACAAAACTGATAGACCACTAGCAAGACTAATGAAGAAAAGAGAGAATAATCAAATAGATGCAATAAAAAATGATAAAGGGGATATCACCACTGATCCTACAGAAATACAAACTACCATCAGAGAATAATATAAACACCTCTACGCAAATAAACTAGAAAATCTAGAAGAAATGGATAAATTCCTGGACACATACACACTGCCAAGACTAAACCAGGAAGAAGTTGAATCCCTGAATAGACTAATAACAGGCTCTGAAATTGAGGCAATAATTAGTAGCCTACCAAACAAAAAAAGTCCAGAACCAGACGAATTCACAGCCGAATTCTACCAGAGGTACAAGGAGGAACTGGTACCATTTCTTCTGAAACTATTCCAATCAACAGAAAAAGAAGGAATCCTCCCTAACTCATTTTATGAGGCCAGCATCATCCGGATACCAAAGCCTGGCAGAGACACAACAAAAAAAGAGAATTTTAGACCAATATCCCTGATGAACATAGATGCAAAAATCCTCAATAAAATACTGGCAAACTGAATCCAGCAGCAAATCAAAAAGCTTATCCACCATGATCAAGTGGGCTTCATCCCTGGGATGCAAGGCTGGTTCAACACACGCAAATCAATAAACATAATCCAGCATATAAACAGAACCAAAGACAAAAACTACATGATTATCTCAATAGATGCAGAAAAGGCTTTTGACAAAATTCAACAGCACTTCATGCTAAAAACTCTCAATAAATTAGGTATTGAAGGGATGTATCTCAAAATAATAAGAGCTGTTTATGACAAACCCATAGCAAATATCATACTGAATGGGCAAAAACTGGAAGAATTCCCTTTGAAAACTGGCACAAGACAGGGATGCCCTCTCTCACCACTCCTATTCAACATAGTGTTGGAAGTTCTGGCCAGGGCATTCAGGCAGGAGAAAGAAATAAAGGATATTCAAACAGGAAAAGAGGAAGTCAAATTGTCCCTGTTTGCAGATGACATGATTGTGTATCTAGAAAACCCCATCGTCTCAGCCCCAAATCTCCTTAAGCTGATAAGCAACTTCAGCAAAATCTCAGGATACAAAATCAACGTGCAAAAATCACAAGCATTCTTATGCACCAATAAAAAACAGAGAGCCAAATCATGAGTGAACTCCCATTCACAATTGCTTCAAAGAGAATAAAATACCTAGGAATCCAACTTACAAGGGATGTGAAGGACCTCTTCAAGGAGAACTACAAACAACTGCTCAATGAAATAAAAGAAGATACAAACAAATGGAAGAACATCCCATGCTCATGGATAGGAAGAATCAATATCGTGAAAATGGCCATATGGCCCAAGGTAATTTATAGATTCAATGTCATCCCCATCAAGCTACCAATGACTTTCTTCACAGAATTGGAAAAAACTACTTTAAAGTTCATATGGAACCAAAAAAGAGCCCGCATTGCCAAGACAATCTAAAGCCAAAAGAACAAAGCTGGAGGCATCACACTACCTGACTTCAAACTGTACTACAAGGCTACAGTAACCAAAACAGCATGGTACTGGTACCAAAACAGAGATATAGACCAATGGAACAGAACAGAGCCCTCAGAAATAATACCACACATCTACAACCATCTGATCTTTGACAAACCTGCCAAAAACAAGAAATGAGGAAAGGATTCCCTATTTAATAAATGGTGCTGTGAAAACTGGCTAGCCATATGTAGAAAGCTGAAACTGGATCCCTTCCTTACACCTTGTGCAAAAATTAATTCGAGATGGATTAAAGACTTACATGTTAGACCTAAAACCATAAAAACCCTAGAAGAAAACCTAGGCAATACCATTCAGGTCATAGGCATGGGCAAAGACTTCATGTCTAAAACACTAAAAACAATGGCAACAAAAGCCAAAATTGACGAATGGGATCTAATTAAACTAAAGAGCTTCTGCACAGCAAAATAAACTACCATCAGAGTGAACAGGCAACCTACAGAATGGGAGAAAATTTTTGCAACCTACCCATCTGACAAAGAGCTAATATCCAGAATCTACAATGAACTCAAACAAATCTACAAGAAATAAACAAACAACCCCATCAAAAAGTGGGCAAAGGATATGAACAGACACTTCTCAAAAGAAGACATTTATGCAGCCAAAAGACAAGAAAAAATGCTCATCATCACTGGCCATCAGAGAAATGCAAATCAAAACCACAATGAAATACCATCTCACACCAGTTAGAATGGCAATCATTAAAAAGTCAGGAAACAACAGGTGCTGGAGAGGATGTGGAGAAATAGGAACACTTTTACACTGTTGGTGGGACTGTAAACTAGTTCAACCATGGTGGAAGACAGTGTGGTGATTCCTCAAGGATCTAGAACTAGAAATACCATTTGACCCAGCCATCCCATTACTGGGTATATACCCAAAGGATTATAAATCATGCTGCTATAAAGGCACATGCACACGTATGTTTATTGCAGCACTATTCACAATAGCAAAGACTTGGAACCAACCCAAATTTCCATCAATGATAGACTGGATTAAAAAAATGTGGCACCTATACACCACGGAATACTATGCAGCCATGAAAAATGGTGAGTTCATGTCCTTTGTAGGGACATGGAGCTGGAAACTATCATTCTCAGCAAACTATTGCAAGAACAAAAAACCAAACACCGCATGTTCTCACTCACAGGTGGGAATTGAACAATGAGAGCACAGGGACACAGGAAGGGGAACATCACACACTGGGGCCTGTTGTGGGGGTGGGAGGAGGGGGGAGGGAAAGCATTAGGAGATATACCCAATGCTAAATGACGAGCTAATGGGTGCAGCAAACCCATATGACACATGTATACATATGTAACAAACCTGCAGGTTGTGCACATGTACCCTAGAACTTAAAGTATAATAAAAAAAAATCTGCAAAGCACAATGAAGCAAAGTGCAATAAAACAAGGTATGCTTGTATCCACTTTGATTAAATAAACTAAGATAACAAGAATTTACTTATTTGCCTAAAATTGATTTCTCTGTTTTAAGGCTAGTTACCCTTGTTTAGGGGACACATCTAATATACCACACATAGCAGGTGACCACCCCCTTCAAACTCATCAAATTAGAAATATTCAAATTTATTCTGATGGGACTCTGTCCTAGCTACTTTTTGTCAACGCTCAAGTAGGAAAAGAAAATGAAGAGAACCACTGAAGTCAGAACACAGTCTTGGATTTTCTTCACGAACTGAAGATGGAATTTGTATCTTGTAATTAGCCAGAGCCTAGAGACATTTTGGAATTATGTCCTAGGGGTTAACGGCATGCTCAATATTTTAGCCAATCAAGCAATTAAATGATTAAAGTTATTGCATATCATAAAGTAATATTTTAAATTAATATTTTAAATATTAGCAAGAAATGTGTAAATAAATACATGATATGAATGAATAAATCAATTAAAAACTTTGCCAATAGAAGGGGCTCAAATATATCCACATAAACAACTTATTTTTAAGTAGAATGCCAAAATTTGTGAACTTAGAAGTACGATCTCAGTATCTGAAATATCACTTCAAATTCTCTGTTACTTTAATCTTATACTAACTTGCAGAGAAATCTGAGGATAATAAAATTTCCTTCTGTTGGTAAGAAAGGAGCGAGAGAGAGAGAGGGAGAAAGAGAGAGAGAGAAATGAAAGGGACATGGAGAGAGAGATGATGAGAGAGAGGGACAGAGTGGGAGAGTCATTGCTAAGAAAAAGATAGCTACCCATCCATTTTATGCCAATGAAAGAAATATTACAAGCTACCTGGCGCTAATTTCTACTAATAAGCAAAATATCAGAAGAATTTGCTGCATGCTTTTTTAAAAAATCATGTTTTCATGTACGTAATCACATCTGTGAACATATTAGGGGGATAGAGTTACTAGCATATGTTTCCAAGTGTGTTCCATTATATTCCTACTGCAATTTTCTGAACACTAATTTACGACTGTACTTCAAGCTTCCTCTAGCTACACTGATGTAAATACTGTATATATTTCAGGAATTCTGTACTAAATTATATATTTGATAGCAGAGTGACTGCTAGCTCAGTAAACATTGCATAGCTGCATTGTATTCATCGTGGTGCCCCATGATTTCTGCACAGCAGGCACACAGAGGAAGGGAATTTGTATACATTAATATTTTGAAGTCAAATCCTTGAATACCCTGTCAATCATTTCACATCCTAATTGGAGAAGCTCCAGCATCCCCTACTATCATGGGTACGGGGAGAAAGGCCCATTTTAGAGATGAACTGATTGAGGTAATGATAAATAGAAATGATTTATTAAAATAACATCAAATCAAGAGCATGAAGAGGAAGGGAAGATAAATCGCAGCTTATTGATTGTAGTAGCTTCAACCCAGACCTCCCAGTGAGTGTCAAAGGTATAGAGCCTCCTAGAGAAAATGGCTGCTAACTAGGAGGCAATGACTAAGCCGGTATGAGGCAATACAGCCATCTCACCTCTGAGCATCCTATCCTTCACCTTTGATGCCAGAGATGCTCATTTCTTCCCACTCTATTTTCTTTGCTCCAGGCAATGGCTAAAGAAAAAAGAGCTGTTCACAGGTCTCTAATGTATCTGGGCATCTGTATACACTGATGGAAAGTATTTTCAGTTCAATCACTTTGAAAGCCTGGATTATAGAAGAGCAGGAGGACTTGTAGCATTGACAACAAAGTTTGTTGTTGTTGTTTTCTTTTATCAACATGAAGCTCAGTTAGCAATTGCACCAAGCATTGATTTCACTGGCCTGTTTGTTGGCACTACAGGGGTCTTTTTAGCTGTACAACACATACATATGCTGAACAGCCTTTGATTTTTTTTTCTTAGAAGTTTGTTTTACAGGATAGGCCATTGCCAGCATGTGTTGCTCCAGTCATTATATAAGATCTATATTATCACTTCGTATTTAAAAATCACCTGTTCCTACCCTCTCGTTTATCTCATCTTCTGCCAATCCTTGGGCATTTGCTGTTTTTTCCCAACACCAGTCTTAGAAGTTCTGAGTTTCATGCACAGAGCTACTATAAAAACATCATATCAGTAAACAATTCTCCTGGGAACTCTCCTCTCACTGCTTCTTGGGCATGCTGTGGAACACTCATTATTGTGAAAGGAGTTATGCACGTGCTTCAAGCAGATAACAGAACCTTAGTGTAAACTTTTTGACAGGAGTTTCTGAAGCAACTTTTCAAAACCCGTGTCTCGTTTATTTTCCTCTTTTTTCCTCCTGGTTTGATGTCAGTCATCAATCGAGCAGGAGACAACTCATTTCATTTCTGTGACACACCATGATGGACTTGTGTTGCAACCCTGACTTATTCTGAGAACTTCAATTTCTCAAGCTGAAAGCTTGAATGTCCCATGGTTGGAAGAGCTATTGATCCGATGTAGATGGACGGCTCAAGAGGAACTGATACATTCCTTACAGCACTTTCTTTTTCCCTTGCCTCTCTGGCTGCTACATAACATAGTCTTTCTCAGAGTTTGTTGTCATCTACAAACTTTGATTCTAGTATCACATATATATTCTCTTTTTACACCATTTTTTTTTCACTATAAGCTTGTCTTCCTGTGGTAATGCTCCATTTCATTTCAGATGAATTGTCTATTAACTTATGAGTTAGTTATTCTTGGTCTCTTTTACAACTTGCTGTAGAAAATCTAGGCATCAAGACTAAGCGATATTTTCAATGTGCTTTCCTAGTCATTTTAGAAGAATGTATAATATTTCTCTCAAGTACAATATGCTAATATGCCAATAAAAATTTTAAAAATTTAAGCTATTATTTAAAACAGCAACTAAAAAATCTGAAAATAACCCCAAATGGGTATCAAGAAGTAGATTTTTTTTTTTTTTTTGAGTTGGAGTCTCTCTCTGTTGCCCAGGCTGGAGTGCAGTGGCATGATCTACGCTCACTGCAACCTCTACCGCCCAGGTTCGTGCCATTCTCCTGCCTCAGCCTCCCGAGTAGCTGGGACTACAGGTGCCCATCACCACGCCTGGCTAATTTTTTTTTTTTTTTTTTTTTTTGTATTTTTAGTAGAGACGGGATTTCACCGTGTTAGCCAGGATGTTCTCCATCTCCTGACCTTGTGATCCACCCGCCTCGGCCTCCCAAAGTGCTGGGATTACAGGCGTGAGCCACTGCGCCCAGCCAAGAAGTAGATTTTTAAAAATGTGATATACAAAATTACTGGTAGAAATATTATGCTTCATGCTCTTTTTGATAGGGGAAGGTGGCTACACTCTGCCTGAAATTCCAGAGAATTGGACTACCTTAGCCTGAAATTTCTTTCTTCAGTTAAAAACAACATTGGTTTAGTGCTGGATGATAGTATTAGCACTCAATCTGTACCCACTTGTGACAACAAAAGAGAATATAAACATTTTACTTAGCAGACTTCATGGAAATTAATTTTCTTCCTAACATTTATTGCAATGACAATGAAGTGCTAAGCTCTGTGCAAAGAATTTTGATGCATTTGTTCATCTAGTCTTCATAGGTCCTCTATAAAGTACATCTCATTATGATATATATTTTATAGGTGGAGATACTTGAATTCATAACTTATTCAAGCTCCATAGGTAACGGGGTAAAGCAACTATTGAAATGAACTCTATCTGACTTTGGAACATATAGGGTCCCATAAGGAAACAGGATTCATCTCAAATAAAGATTTTGATAAAGGAACCACCTATATACCTGTGGCCAAGTTTAAGAGAACCACAAAGATATGGAGGTGTGTAGAGATGATCAAGAATGCATGTCATTAACATCCCTGGGGCTAAGTGGGTAAGAGGATCAAAGATCATAGTTACTGGAGAGTAGTAAGAGCTGGAGCTAGGAGAAGCATCCAGAAAGATCTACTTCAGAGACAGAGGCATGGCACCTAGACCTCTCTCTTTCTCCACCCTCTCACCTCCTCCTGCCTGCATTCTCCATGGGCTGCACCCTACTAGAAGCCAGCCCACAAAGGAGCCTGGGTGATGCAATTTCCAGAACCAGTATTTTAGATCTCAAAATAGGGCAAAGAAGGGAAGAGCAAGAATGGGGGCAGGTGGCAGAGGTGACAAACAAATACATACACTAACCAATTGGCTCTCTGCATAGCAAGAATGTCCCAGCTTTCAAATGGAGGTTCAGCCTTTGCCTCCTGTGGTCCATTTCTGGGAGATAATTCACCTTGCAAAGAAAAGGCAATATCCCCCAAAAATATCTGACAAACCCTATTAAAAAAATATTTTCATGTGCATGCACCCCAGTTTTGTGGTTTTTTATTTATTTATTTATTCTTGAAATAAACTAAGCATGTATTATATAACATTTCATTTAAATAGGGTTTAACTTAACATGTTCCTGGGAACTTTAGTTTTATTATGTATAAAATGTGTTTAAAAAGTACAAATAATTTTGAACTATAACTATATAACTAATGACTAAAATACGTGACTGGAAACTTTTTATTTCTTTATTTTTTCACAAACTAGTAACTTACAATGCTCTTTCAATTGATCATATTATAACATGTTGTCATGGTCTTAATTTAGTTTTTGGCCTCTCTTAAGCTATGGATAAATAATGATTAAACTACATAAAGATAAGGAACAATCACTGAATGACTTAACCTGTCATTCCCAACTCTTTGTATTCACACTCTAGCCTTTCCTTTCTCCCTTGTCCTTTAGGATTCTTCACCATCTTATGTGTGAGCCAGCTTTAGTTCCTCCTGCACGAGGCCAGGGATGTGTATTCTGTGCTTTTGCACCCTTGTTGCTCCAGTTTGAATGCCTATTCTGCATAGTCAGAACTGCTTTCCAACTAGTTTTCCTGTACATAGTGTCCCTATATTTAACACTGCCTACCCCCCACTGCTGACAGGGTTATCTTAATAAAAAGCAAATATGATTACACTCTTTGTCCTCCTAATAGCCTATTCTGACTCTCAAATGCCCACAGGATAAAAAATCTAAGCTTCTTAACTTGGCAAACAACTAATTTGCAGTCATTTTCAAACTCACTTCTCTGGCCTCATTTTCTCCAGCATTGTCTCCCACACACTCTATGCCCATCCAAAGCAAGGCCATAGGCTATTATTTCCTTCTGGCTTTGTCTATAATGTGCCTGGAGGTCTCTTCTTTTCCTTAATCCCTTTGACAAACTCCATTCACCCATCTATCCATTTATACATCCATCCATCCACCCATCCATCTATCTATCCATTTCCTTATCCATCTGTCTTTCTATTCATCTATTAATCCATTCAGTCTCTGATTAATTCATTCATTCCCCCAATTTAATTATCAATTAACCCCTAATTTTGATCAAGGAATCTTCTAGGAGCTGGAGATTCAATGGTGGACAGAGCCAGACAGCCCTTGTCAGCATGAGGTTTGGTCTAGTTGATGGTGATAGATATATATTAAACAACCTCATCACTGTGATTACAAACAAAGATAAATATGAAGAAAAAAAAAGTCCCATGAAAGGACTTAGCAAGGCCATCTGCCTTTGACTAATGCTGATAGTTAGAGGGGTCCACACAAGAAATCTCTCCTGAGAAAATGATTCTTAAGCTAAGATATGAAGATGGGAAGGAGATAACTTGGCTAGAATGGGAAGAGAAAAGACAGACATACCAAGTAGAGAGAATGCATAGGCAAAAACTTCGTAGCAGACAAGAACATGACACATTTGAGAAGAAGAGTAAACAATGGACCAGAGACAGCTAAAAGGGAAGATGTACAAGAATTAAATGAAGAGAAGAGATAAACAGATACGAGGCCATGCAAGACATCGTGAACTCTGGGGAGGACGCTTTGGCTTTATCCAAATACCCATGTAAAGCTATTGTCTGTGGAAGGAAGAAAGGTGAGGTGATCAGGTTTCCACTTTATCACTTTGGCTACCGTCAGAAAACTGGAGAAGCATCAGGGTGGAAGCAAGACAAACAGTAAGAGGTTATTTCCATAGTCCAGTGACAGAGGACAGTGACTTGAACATTGATGGGGTAGAAGAAATAGAGAAAAGAGAGCAGAATTATAAGATAATTGGGAAGAAATAGGCAAGATAAGATGAAGAAGATGGACTCAAGGACTACTTCAGGGTTTTGGACTTGGGCAGCTGGTAGATCCATTCACTGAGGCAAATATTTATTACGTGGCCCCAGCTTAAATGTCATCTACATAAAATTTTACTTGATTTTAATAGAGCAAATTTAAATGTTTTAATAGAGCAAAT
Source organism: Pan paniscus (assembly GCF_029289425.2). Lineage (NCBI taxonomy): Eukaryota > Metazoa > Chordata > Mammalia > Primates > Hominidae > Pan > Pan paniscus. The sequence continues at coordinate 29,465,670 of NC_073262.2, read as the reverse complement.
TTAATGTTTCTTCCCTATTCCCTGTGGCTACCACAAAGACTTATCCATAACTTATTGCTTATATGCTTCTTCCTTTTACTTGCACCTAGCATATAGTAGGGGCTCAATAATAATGAATGGATGCATAAACTTCTTTTATAGTTTATATAAAGAAGCTACTCTTCTAAAGTAAAGATACACACATTCAAATTACTGAATATGGGTGAAATCTAAGAGATTCTTTGGGCTAAGCCTGTTCTTTCTAAATAAAGTAATGCATGCCCTGGGATCTTAATTAATTTGTTTAGTTTTAAATATTTAGAAAATGTAGAGCTAGTCTAGGGCCCTTCTTCCCCTCTTCTTGTATGATGACTATTCTGCTTCTGTACTTGTCTCCTCTGGTGTTTCTTCCTGATGGTAAAGATAAGTCTACCTCCTCTGACTTTAGTTATGGTTTTCCCCTAGGCTTAGTGACTTCTGTGCATTCTGGCTTGAGCATGACTGAACCACAGCAGTTATACCTTATCTATAATTGTTTACAGATCAAGTCAACAAATAGGTACAGAAAAATAAAAGAGAATAAAATAGATATATTTTAAGAAGCATAACGAGGAGTGAATTGATTTCTGTTAGTGGGTATTTTATTAATTATAATTTAATATATAATGACAATCACAATTACATAGTGATGTCTATTTGAAGTGACTTTACAGATTACGTTTTGAAGATATATTATGGGCATGATCTGGCAACTTTATTGCAATCTAAATTGAATTTTCTCTGCTGTCTCCTTCCCTCTATTCATCCCTGCCCCGTTTAACAGGTCTGGAATAGGATATCTGAAGCACAGTGACACATAAAAAGAGAAGAGAAGAAAGGTTACATACTTTCTTGTATTTGAACTAACCTTCATATTAGTCCTTTTTGTCTCCATATTCATGTCTGTGGATATAAAAATGTGCATTTCTCAATAGTGTGACAAAGTATTTCTAAATGTTATATATATATGTTTTATATATATAGACTTGTGTATATATGTATGTCTTAGCCAATCAAAGGCACAAAAAGTGTTATCCTCTCTCTAATTTTCTTACATCACCAAAAAGTAAACAAATCTTTCTTCTTGAAATCTAACATAATCAGAGGAAACACTGAGTACAGAAAGCAAGCCCTGCTCTAAGAGGGTAGTTGTTTAATAAAGGGGTGAGAACATGGAAGCTGTGTCTTGTAGCTTTTTCACAGGGTATTACACTGATGACAATAATGATTATGAATATCACAGTTACTGTTTATAAATTTTTTACATATCTGGCATATGCCTCATTTTATTAATTCTCACTTAGGTGTACATATACGTTGTATCCTTGTTTAATGTATGAGGTAACTAAGATCTAAAAGAGAGAATCAAGTTACTTACTCAAGTTTTACAATCTAGAAGAGGTTGAATATTGATTTGGAAACCTCTCTCTAAGCTCCCAGAATCTGAAATCTTAGCAAGCCAGTTCTCTATTAGTTATTCTTCAAATTCCAACTCAATGATCCCAAGTAGTTTTCTGTTCACTTTTGTTTGATTTTCTTACTTGAAAAAATGTAAGGGTTTAAAATAACAAAGTCGTGACCATCTTTAGCTTGTCCACCCAGCACCTGATTCTCTGTGAATTGCCCTTCAGGGCTTCAGTGAACATGATCTCTGTGTTCTGTTTCTACAGTGGGCCCTTGCCTTCTAGGTGCAGGGCTGAACATTTGCTCCAAGACTGGTCAGCACATCACCTTCCAAGGAATTTGAGAGAGAGAAAGAGCAGTATCTCTCTGATGCTGAAACATATGTCATGCAAAATTTGTCCATGCCCTTCCTCTGCCACCTGAAGAAGTAGCGAGTAGAGCACAGACTATAAGGGGAGGCTCTGTTCCAGTTATGTCTGAATTCACAAAAACTTCTGTCCTACTTTATTTTATTTTTTGAGACATCTCAAGATCCTTATGATAAATTGCCTTTTCATTTTAGCTACTTCAAATTCGGTATCTGTAATTTTGAACCCAAGGGAAAATCTCAGCATACCTACTGTAGTCCTGAGCTAGTCTTCAAATTTTTGACTCTCATCATAATGAAATAAAAAGTCCTCTATCATCCATTATTAATTCATTATTAAATATGATCAAATATCTACTCTTTGACAGCATACTAAATATTGGGAATATAAATATAAAGAAACAACAGTCCCTGCCTGAAAGAAATTGCCAGGAGATTGGGCTGGGTTGGGGGTTAGATTTTCTTACCTGACTCAGACCAGTCTTATTTGGGGAGCAGGCAGTCACTCTATTTGCTGGCATAGTGGCCTTTCTTTCTTTTGTGAAACAAGTTCACAATTAAGGCTGGCCTTAGACAGAGTCAAGAAGCAGGCAAAATTTTAGGGTCTTTCAACATCCACTTTACAGTAACTTTTTTTCAACTGACCCCAAGGCTATGATTGCAAGGCCCTTATGGTTTTCTTTGAATACCAAGTCCACTCAGTTGATATGTCCAGGAGGCCTCTATGTTCCTAATAATCTGTACTTCCAGTAGCAAAAGATTCCAGGTCTGGGTCTCATTCACTTGGTGTTTGATTTTAACTTGATGAAGGCTAGCTAATATGATGAACCAACACATGGAAAAGTATCAGTGGAAATGATTGAATCGGTGTAGTTTTTGGTAAGCTATAAATCAGAAGAACAAATAATGTTGGGGGTTTGGACTCACAGACAAGCTATTTGTTAAGGCACTTTTTAGTAGATGAGAGCAGTGAGGCTTTTCAAGCATAGCTGAAGATATGCATTTATACACTGAAATTTCTTTTGGTAAATAGAGATGTTTACAGTTTGTATGTAATAAATCCTTGATCATATAAAATCTGTGTTATCTATGCTGTTAACAATTAGATCTCTTTAGAGACTAGCATTTCTGACAATATCCAGGACAAACCTTCAGTTCAAACATGGATTAATTATAGGGTTAAAAAGTTTGAAAGAATTTTTTTAAAGCTAGAAGCTTTAAAATGTTTCTGTTGCTATTAGCTATGCAATATATCAAGAAGAAAAAGAAAATAACTCCTCCAAATTCCACTTATTGAAAAGCAGAAAGCTTCAGACAGATGTTCCAAATGACAGGAGTTTCCTTTCAAAAGTGTAGTCTGATTAGGAATATAAGAAGTTAGAGGTGATAGGAGAGCAGTAACGATGTATTTGCACATAAAAGAGCAGAGATAAAATCTTACAAATCTGAAATTACCTCTAGGTCACTTGGCTAAGAGACAAAACTTGACAATATACGACTGTATATCCAAATTGTACTTTTAGAGTTTTATTTTTTTAAAAAAAAGTTTATGATGTTTTTGAGAAACCATAGTTAAGTATTTTAAAGCCTTAGTATTTTGTATTTCTACTCTTTAGCCCTTTTTCTCCAAAGTTCATCCATGATGTATTGGCTCCTGTATCTCCATCCTAGGAACAGGAAGGATTTTGACACTCTTCCTAATTCAACAAGTAATCCGCTTCAACTTGAAACTTGTATTTTTAGAATCGACCTCTCTAAACGTGACTACTTTAAGTACTACTTTTCAATTGCCTTATGATACTACTTTTCAATTGCCTTATGATACTACTTTTCAATTGCCTTATGATAATTCATGTAGGAAATGACATTCAATTGGTAAATATAATTCTTAGTCAACCAAAATTGTTGACTAATTTGCATGTAGCTCACCCACCGTGCAAGATCTATTATGCTGTTTTCTTTTCAGATACAGTAAAAAAAAAAAAAAAAGAAAGTCACAGTTTTCAACTGGTGCACGCAAGCCTTATTATCCTGATCATTAGCTTGAGTACAAAGTGAGCTAGAAGTGAGTACCTATTGACATCTTACCTTCCTCATGATTGGCTCATTGTCTTACTTTTTTTTTAAATGAGTCATATTCTAGGTTACAAATGGGCTTGCATTTATCATTCATTTGCATTTTAATTTATATTCATTTTTTAAGTGGGAAGCAAATCAACAACTTCAAGTTCCATTGATATGATTGACAATATAGCAATATCCTGTTTTTATTTAGTGACCATCTGTTTTCAGATTGTCAAGAATCCAATTAATTGAATCTTCATATGATTCCTTAAATGTACATAAGGGACAGGTTGTCTTTTGGTTTCATTTGGAGAACTGATCAGTTTTACTTTTTTGTTTAAGGTTAGAGAGAAATGGAATGAAATAGAGATGAAGAGAGGCAGAGACAGAGTTCAGTTGCTCTATTACCCACGCAGAACACTGTGAATGAAGCAGAACATTTGTCATTGAGGTAGAGAATTAGAAAGCATGCCACTTAAGACAGAATGAACATCAGGTTACTGTTTTTCATGAGAAGTTAAGAAATGTTAATTCAATTTGAAAAGAGAAATGTGATAAATACGCATTTTGACTTCTAACATAATATCCTACTTTCTGTGTTTCTACAACTGTCCAAAAAGGCCAGGCCACTGCATACTTGGCATATCTGATACCCAGGTGGATACATCTCCCTCTTCTCTGTATTAAAATTGATTTCAGTAATACTAATGGAACAATAGGTAATAATCATTATTTCCTTTATTCATCTTTAGGTTTGAAAAAATTGACATTTAAAAGAAGATAGATATTGACCGTAACAATGTCATCCTAGTTGTGATAGTATACGGTTTTGCAAGGTATCATTGAGGGAACTTGGTAAGATATACACAGGATCTCTCTGTATTATTTCTTATGGCATGTGAACCTGCAATAATCACGAAATAATATTTTTAATTACAAAACAGGTAAACTGCAAACATATGTGACACAAGCATTGACTTCATGTTTTTTTCTATTTCCCTCTCATTCATATACATAACCATATACAGTATATGTTTACTCATTTGCCATCACTGTGTACAATTTTACACTGTTTACTTTTTTATCATTAATAAATGACCTCTTTTACCTATTACATAGTCCTAATAGTAGTAATTATTATTGATGAGCACACAGTCATGCTGATAGACCATAATTACCCCTTTTTGAAATCAAAATGTCCATCTTTCATTCTAGAGTAGAATTTGAATGATAATTGATATAGTTTGGGTGCTGTCTCCTCTAAATCTCATATTGAAATATAATCTCCAATGTTGGAGTTGGTACCTGGTGGAAAGTATTTGGGTCATGAGGTGGATCCCTTAATAGCTTGGTACTGTCCTAGCGATCGTGAATGAGTTCTCTTGCAATCTGGTTGTTCAAAAGTGTGTGGAGTCTTCTCCCCACCAACCTCCCCCCACGACTCTTTCTGTTGCTCCTGCTTTTGCCATGTGAGGTGCCTGCTTTGGCTTTGCCTTCTGCCATGAGTAAAAGCTCTCTGAGGCCTCCCCAGAAGCCAAGTAGATGCCTGCCATACTTGTGCACCCTGCAGAACCATGAGCCAATTAAACCTCCTTTCTTTAAAAACTACCCAGTCTCAGGTAATTCTTTATAGCAATGCAAGAATGGCCTAACACAATAGTAAAATAAATAAATTATATAAGAAAACTACATTAAAGACCTAAACTTCCTTAAGGCAGGAGGTAACAAAGGCCAGGGAATTTTATTGTCTAAAAGCTATGAAATCTTATAATTTGATTTTTCAACAGACTTCTATCAAATATGCTATAGTTAATATACTTATTTTTAAATTTATGAAAATTGAAAAGAATTTGCCAGTGATGAGCACATGGAATTTCATTACGCTATTATATACTTCTGTTTATATTTAAACTTCCAATATTCAAAAGATTTTTTTCAATAAAGAATTTGCTGTAAAAGATTTTTTCAATATCTTTGGGAAGAGCTTGAAATATCTCTTGGTCAGCAGGCCACCATTAGTCCACACAGCCACATTTGTGATAATTTTTTGAAAGTATCTTTTCCTGACTGTCATAGGCAAGGATACAGGAGGACTAAAGGTAATGCTCTGTTTTGGATGGGACCCTGGAACAAAAAAGGACCTTAGGTAAAAACCAAGAAAATCTGAATAAACTATAAGTTTAGTTAATAATAATGTATTGGTATTGGTTAATTAATTGTAATAAATGTACCATTATAATGTAAGATGTTAGTAATAAGAGAAACTAAAAATTTATTTTAAAAAGAAGGGGAAATGTCATATGAATGATGTCTAAATTCAGTAATGTATTTCATGGATAAATTAAAATTTGCACTTACCAAATGAAAATATTGCATCCCACGGTTCAAATTTTTTCTGTCTTAAATACTAAACACACATAAAAATCCCAAGTGGCCACATACAATGGCAGAAGTAAAGTCACTTAGGTTCTGTTTCCATTTTTTTTTTAATAACCACTTTTCAAATGCAGGAATATAAAGCAGCCCTGAATTTGGTGACAGAAACTGAATCTGAAGGAAACTTCATTAATTCTAAACCTTAGTAAGCTTGCTGTTTTAATTAAACACATGTAGCTGGTCCTCATTTTTTTTTTCTTTCGAGTCATGAGCCAATTGGAACCAGGAATTCTGAGAATTATCTTCAATTATATAAGTTATATGATATTTAATTTAAATAATACTATATTTATTAAAGAAAAAATAAAATAATGAAGTAAAAAAACAAACTTTTAGCTATGCGAAATACTTATTAGCAACAATTCTTTAGAACTTACACCAAAATAGTTTTTAGAGGGTGATTTTAGAGGCTATTTTATTATTCAAATCACTTACTATTGCTGGTATATGGTGAAAAGCAAATCAACTTGTAGGTAGTTTATTTTTTGTTTAAAATTCTCTTATGGTTTCCCTTCCTTTCTTGCATCCTGGGCTCATGGTTTCTTCCACCCTACCCTTCGTATGCCATTGAGGCAGACATAATTTTAGATACTGGAGATACAGCAATTTTCTTCTCTCCTGAAGCTTACGTTTAAGTGAAAGACTTATACGATAAGTAAGCAAATTATTAAATAAAGAGATAATTTCACATATTGATAAGTTCTGGATGGAATATGCTAACACAAGAATCCCAAAAAGGCTGCCAGGCACTGTGCCTTCTTCTTTGTAGTCGAGGATACAAGATGCATCAGTTTTTCTTTCACTCTAGGAGGAATATCCAAGCACATCCTTTGCCCATAAGCACCTTAAAACCATTCCTGAACCAACAGGTTCCTAAGTCCTCTTAGGATTTGTCTCCTACTCTTTGGAGTGATTGTGTTCTTACCAAATCATCCCAGTCATCTGCTAGTTACCTCTTGCTTGCCTTGTCCAATCAACATGATGCCACTAATGTAATGGGTCAGTGTAAGTCATCAGTCAAAGGGATGATCAGGATGGCCAGATTTTTTCAGATTCTATTATGACAGAAAGAAGAGAGCTAACGTATTCCTAATGTAAAATTGCAAGTGGATATTTTTGTTGTTTCTGATCCTTCTTTTTCATTGGGATTGAAAAGAATGCATTTTCTAGCTCAAAGGCCTTATATCAGATACTTGAAGCTTTATTTATCTGGTTTAGTAATGATACCACATCCAGCTCAGTAGATGGAAAGGACTCCTACATGGTTAGGCCTGAGACCATAAGTACTTTTTCTCCAGTTTCTACAGGGGCCAGAACAGTGACCTAAGTGGAAATATGGTAGATCCACCACATCTTCATCCTCTGGGTCTTCGATGGTGATTCTAATTTCTGCCATCTCCTACCTGTCTACACTGAGAATTCAATATGTTTTGAATTACATTACTATCTTGGCCAGGAGTGGGAGGCAGTTTTGGAGGTTTCCACTCAACCTTTCCCACAGGAAGGATCCAACATGGAATTTTTTCTCATTGCCAATATATCTGTTCCAGTTTTATTGGGAATAAGACCACTGGGGGCCACTCTAAGCTGAACTTTAGTCAGGATTTCATTTACTACTCAGCCCCTATAAGACTCTAGTCTAACGAGGGAAGCCATGATGATATTTTGTCTCTGGGTATCAGTGTCAACTTAGACACTGTGTCCTGGAGTTTTCCTAATGCCTGGGTATTTCCTTTCCTCAGTGTATGGTCACCTTAATAAAAATGGATCAGTGCAATGTAGAGGGGGAATGATTATGCCACTATGGAAGAGCAATGAGGGAAATCATCATAATCTATAATGCTGCTAGGTGTCCTAAGGGCTTCTGCTTCAGTCAGTGGCTTCTGAATCTGAAAATTGACTTAGATCTGGAACTGAACAATATATCATGACTTTTTATTGAGTGACTATACACTTCCAATTGTCTGATTATAGATATTAAACAGCAACTTGTTGGCTATTCTCTTGGAAATTTTGGCCCTAGGAACACTATGGTCTATTAATCATCTCCAGAACTCCCCATAGGCCTTGGCCAAACCCCTGCTTTACCAACTGTTATGGTAGTCATATCCCCTGACACCTGAAAGTTAAGTATGACCACCTGGCCTCTTTCACTTGGCATCCCTTCATACCGATGGATATTATGAGCTATCCCTGACTCTCCAATCTCCAGCTCTGGCTGGTGGAACAGAGCCACCAGTGAAATTAGGGTGGCCCTCTCATCAGTGCATTCCTGTCGGCCTTGGTTAAAGGCCTGTCCTTCTGTGGGACATAATCTTCTGGTGGATTTCCTGGTCTCATATTATATATATGTATATATATTCTAGCATGCCAACTTTATTCAGTCTCTTTACTCTTTCCTCTACCATCTTCTAGGCCAGCTTGGGTATCTCTACTGCATTAATCATTGGCCATCACTTTTCTCAGGCCTCTAAATGTCACCCTAAGAGAGTTTTCCCTATCCTAGGGGTAGATGCCAGAATATTAAATCTTATATCCTGAGAAAGTATCCCTAAGTCGTTGAAGTTATGCTTTTCAAATCTTATATTCCAGCTTCCTTCATCAAGCACTCTCAAAAGCCAGTCCCAGTGTTGCTCCTCTGACTCCTGCCAGGTTATGCTTGCTCATATTTGCGGTTCTACATCTCTTTTCTCCGTTTCAAGGCCCAGAACATCTTAAGGATGGAATTTAACCTTAGTTTCTGTCTTGCAATCAGGTGAGGAGGTGAGAATGTCTGAGCAGACAACCTGTTGCCTTGCAGAGGAGGGGTTTCAGAGCTTTTTTCCAGCATATAATAAATGCTAATTCTGAAAAAGTTTGGATAATTTCTGCAAATTCTGAGGCTTCTAGAAAGTCTCAGAAGCCAACATCATCGTAGGCATCCATGTAACTTTCCCTATCTCATTTTTCATGTTCCAAGGATTTCCAACCATGGATCCATGCATAGCAGATCTGCTTTGACTAAGTACTTAGACATTTGGGGGGCTCTGCATCTCTAGGTATTAAATCATCTGTGTCTGTTCTTCTACTCAGTCTTTGCTTGTTAACTTCCCTCAGTTTCTCATCATCCTTCTGCAGGGCATCGATAAAACCTAGTAGAAAGCAGCCATCTCTCCTGTTTTTATAGGCATTGTTCCCTTGTAATTTTCATATTTTTGAATCATTATACCTGCAAGAGCTTTCTCCTCCACTGGGATATTTTTCACCCAGGTCACCTCAGTGAAATATTTGGAAATTGGAACATTACTGTGTACAATGTGAACTTAGAATTAAAGTCTTCCTCTTTGCCAACCAGTTGGTGGGTGAGCCTGTTCCAATATAAGTACAATACTACTTATATCAGTTTGAGTTTTCCAAGAAGCAGACAACGAGATGGGATTAGAAGTTCAACAGGTTCATTGGACAGAGTATGGAGGAAGTTGTTTCTCTTAAAAGGCCAAGTGAGATTTAAAGGCAGACATTCCAGGGTCCTGTGGTAGAGACCGATAATCAGTGGAGCTGGTGAGAACAAGGGTAGCAAAAAAAAAAAAAAAAGAGGGGCTTTTTCCAAAAGAAGCAACACTGTCCCCCCGCCATGACAAGTAGGAGCATAGGGAGAATAGGCAGAATTTGTGTGAGTGTCAAAGCTAAAATGTGGGCAGCTGTGGCAATCAGTGAGGCTTAACTGGAATTGACAGAGCCTCTCTTGAAGGCAGCATGAGCACGTGTAGGCTTTCTTAATAAGCTGATTAGTATATGCCTTGGTTTGCAGAAAAGCAGGGATACATAGAAACAGAAAGGAAAAAAAATGTTTTGAAACAGATAGTTGGGGAAAAAATCATATTAATTGGAAAATCATAACTGTTCAAATTCCTTAGTCTTAGTATGAGGTTCAGTCTATTTTAAATTACATATGGTGGGAAAGGGAGGATGTCCATTGTAGTTATTGCTTAATAGCATGATTCTGGAATCTTAGTCAAAGGAATAAGATAAGAAAAAATATAATATTAGAAGTAAAATATCTTGTTTCACATAATTATCCACTAAAACAATTCAAAATGAGCAATGGGAAATATAACTAAATTCAATTTCAAAATGCTTAGTATTTATATATAAATACATATTACTAAAAATCATTACAATAATTGGATTACATGAAAATGTTCCTGAATATATAATTTCCATAGTACTACTATAGGCATTTTTCTCAAATTAAGTTGTACATTCCATGAAATTCAAATTTCTATTTTAATGCAGTATTTTTAATAATTTGTCAACATATTTTGAAATTCATATAAAAATAAAGGAACAAACATAGCATATTAAAATAAAAATAAGAGGGATACTTCTATTCCTACATATTACAGCATATTATAAAGTCAGAAGTACTCAGGAAGTACAGTCTTATTCCTGATGCAGACTTATAGATAAATGAATGAGAATAGATAGCATAAAACTGGTCTTTAGGTTTATTGTTTATCTTTCTTTGCTAATAAAGACGGCATCCAAAATTAGTGGGGAAAATATAACATCAATGAATCATACTGTGAAACACAACTTTATGGACTTAGGAACAATTGTTATTCAGAGTATCATTTAAAATGACTTAACATGACTATCATGTTAAGAGTGTAATTAATATCCTTATTCTAGGAGTATCCTGTTTTCTGAGAGCTGAAGATGTTGCTGGGATGTGGAACTTTCTGGTTTAAAAGTGGGACAATTTTGGTCATCCTAGATAATGCCCAAGTAGGAATTTGAAGGTCATGGTGTAAAGAACTGATGAGATAGTTTATAAGATAATCAGTAGATAAGAGCAGAATTTCCTGTTGAAGTTCTAGGGTCAGTGGGTGAGTAGGCAGTTAAATTATGCAGGACCTTGTGGGATGAGGAAAGAATATTGGAGTTTGATTCAAGTGATTGGCCCCCAGCGAGGGTTTTTCAATGGGGAGTGACTCATGTGTTTCCATATGGTACCAAGAATTTTTCCAGCTGTCATGAAGAGAATAGAGGTGCCCACTTCTTCCTAGACAACAGATTGGGAGGAACTGCACCAAAACATTTCTATGGCTATTTTTGAATGGTGAGACTTGTTTTCTTTGTTTTTAAATATTACTTTTTTGAATGAATATTTTTACTGTCATGCATTACTGTTTTTAACAATTCTTTTATTTAAAAGTAAGTTTTGTAATATGATCTGAAGATAGAAAAAGATAATAAATGAACACATGTTCCCACTTAATTAAATATGTCTAATAAAATGGGACTTTTTATCAAAGTTTATAATTCACTTAAGCCAACTGAATAAAGTTCAAAACCACCCTCCCTTACCCACACATTTTTCCTAAGAGGCCAAACTCCAGACTTTGATCTGGAATTCAAAGTCCATTCATCTGAATATAATGAAAAAGGACAATTTAGATGTAAAAGCAACAAAAATCAATTTGCCTGTATCAGCAAAGAAATGGTAGCTATATAGTTTTACTTCAAAGGTTTAGAAAGATGTCAGTAATGCTGAGATTAAGATTACATAGACCTGGACAAATAACAGATTCGGCTCTTCTCTACTGTGGACATTAACAAATTCTAAAGTTCTAATTCAGATTAAAAATAAGAATAAAACAATATCCTTTCTCAAGAACAGCAGTAGAGCCTTCTTATCCTTTTGCTAATGTCTCATGGAGACTCATGAAGACTATCATAGATTCGGTATTTTGAAGTAATATTATTAAACATTTAATCTAATGACATATTTGATATTTCTAACGAGGTACTTTATAGGGTTCAGCATTGGAACATCAATAGCAATGATTACATACACACGCATGCACACACACAGTTAATTTGTGAAATTTACTACATCGAAAAGAGCTTCTCAGTAAAAACGAACCATAAGTGTTTTCAATGTTAATGACCACTGAGTTTTTTCTTTTTTTTTTCTTATCCTTACTCATGGATAATGATAGTGTCAGTTGTATCACTTGAAATTATGAAAGATAATGGCTAGGTAATTACTTGTTTTTCTGCACGCCCATGTCATTACAAATTAGTGAAGTCCACCTCAAATTGTCAGCATCCAGCTCCATTGATCTCTTAGTTAGTTTCTAAAAGCAGGAAGTTACAGCGATGTGCAGTTAATGCTGGCGGCTGCAAATAGACTGCCTACAGGTCTGTTTTTGTAAAGAAAATTTTCAATTAGTGAAAGCCATGGGCATCAGCTTTCAAAAAAAGGAAAAAGAACTTCCCTATACATCTTTGATCTTTTCTGCTACATCATGTTTTTTCATGAAAGAGAGTTACAGTGCTCCTGCTTTAAAAGCTTCTACAAAATAATTTCGTTTTCCAGCCAGCAAGATTAAAGACTCAGAATCCTTTATTTAAATAATGGTGCAGGAACAAAATGTTAAATTTAGATTGTGTTTCTAAGAGATTCACTAGATTAAAATTAGCTAAGAAGTAATAAAGTAAGCGAAAGAACTTATTTCATTCACTTTTTTTTAATTGATAGTATCAATATTTCATAGATTGGCTGATCGTTTCTTCCTGATCTTTCTCTGCCTTGCCATCACTTTATGAAACTATTGTTGCTTTTAGAGGTTTCCTTGATTCATGAAATCCCCTTTAAAAATATTGTTTTCAATCTCTGTTCTTTATCTAATGGGGGAAAAATTTGTGACAGCAGAGAAGAAGCTCTGGATCTTGTCCCTGTTTCCATCAGCCATGCATTCCCATATACTTTTATATTTTGTTTTTCACTTCCTCATTAAGGAAAATACAGTGGTTTCTGTCAGGTGTAGGTTGTACAGAATGTAGACACTTAGAAGGTCCACACTTAGATGTTAGACTCTCATGAGAGAAAAGTAATCTCAGGTGAATCATAGCCCTGACAAGGTATCAAAAGGACATGGACATAGCCTGGAATTGGGGAAAAATGTTTTGTTTTGTTTTGTTTTTTAATTATTTAATATTAAGTTCTGGGATACATGTGCAGGATGCGCAGGTTTGTTATATAAGTATACATATGCCATGGTGGTTTGCTGAACCTATCAAACCATCACATAGGTATTAAGCCCCACATGCATTAGCTATTTATCCTGATGCTCTTCCTCCCCTGGGCCCCCTAACAGGTCCCAGTGTGTGTTGTTCCCTTCCATGTGTCCATGCGTTCTCATTGTTTAGCTCCCACTTACAAGTGAGAATGTGCAGTTTTTGATTTTCTGTTCCTGTTGTAGTTTGCTGAGGATAATGGCTTCCAGCTCCATCCATGTCCCTGCAAAGGAGATGATCTTGTTCTTTTTATGGCTGCATAGTATTCCATGGTGTATATGTACCACATTTCCTTTATCCAGTCTATCACTGAAGGGCATTTAGAGATTTCTTGGAGCACTTTGAGTTGTAAGTTTCTAGCACAGAGCTCTGTGAAGAAGAGGCACTCTGTATGAGTGATTGTATTAGGTTGTATAAGAGAGTTTTACTATCTATTAAAAATAAATATCATCTTTATTAAAAATGAAAAGCAGTCAATATCTCTATCCATCACAGGATTTTAATAATAAGTTCCATCCTCCCTGGTGTCTAAACAATAGTTTAGTTCCTCAGTCAATCCTTCACATGGAGATTATTAGGATGGGTAGTCTTGCAGGACTCACTATGTACGCAGTATCCTAGGGAAATAAATGAATGCCAATAGATTTACTTTGTACAAGTGTGAGAAAATTTACAAATGCAAATAGTTAATAATGGTTAGGAAAATCTACTAGTAACATTTTTATAAGTAATGGATAATAAGGAGAAAAGAAAGCTTTAGAATTTGTAGGATAATGTAATGGTAATTTTAATTAAGTGATTAAAATTGTGTATAATTTATGCTGAATTCTGAAGAATAATAATTATTATTACTTAAATTTCAAATTAGCATTGTTCAGTTTTCTTTGATTTGAACAATATATCACCTGTACACGTTCAGTATTTCTGCTTTGTCTTTCTGTAATGTGATTGAATCATATATTATAAACAATTATAGAAAATATTGGCTCAGAAAATGTCTATGGAAAGACAATAAGAAAAAGTCTATATGGTTTTCATGAAAAAATAAACTATGATTTAATGCGCTTTCATGTCTACTCTTTGTATTCTCTATTTTCACCTGTTCAAACAAAAAAAAAATCTTGGATAAGCTTTGTTATATAACACAAAAAAGATGGAAAAGAAAATTTTCTTGAAGTTCAAATCAAGAACAAATTACATCCTAAATGGAGGAGCTTTAGGCTTAGCCAACATTTCTCTGTGTGCATTCTGCAGAAGAGAGCCTGCTACAAGTAACTCTGTTAAAAGCCTTCCATGGTCAAATACATGAAGGAAATTTCACTCTTAATATAGTTAAATATGTTTATGTTAATATTCTAATCTGAAAGTCTAAAAAAGGGATATATCTTTTTCCCAAACTTACTTAAATGTGGTAGCTTTTTCTATTGCATGGCATCCTTGGTTGCTCTGTGGAACAAAATTGTGAAACATTTTTTCAGGTAATAATAGGTAATGCAGAAGTAAAAATGCAAGATTAGAATTATTTTTGTTTTCTCTTGTTTTTTAAAATCCTATCCATCTTATACCTGAATTGCTTCTTTTGTCTAACGCTTTTGTTTAACTTACTAATGTTTTAGGACATTTTGTTCCAGTTATTGCTTCAAGGAAAGAAACAAGATTATCTAAATGCTTTTTTAATAATTGTGTGGGTCCCTAAAACTTGTCTTCATTGTCCTGTCTGGATCCTGTCTTGCCACATCAAATACTTTATTGTGCTTCACAATAAGTCATCTTAATTCAAAATAACTTAATCTTTATATTTTTAATTTATGTTTAGATTAACTATTTTATAAGGACCTGTTCTTGAGAGTTTAAGGTTATGTTTCTAATGTTGTTTGAGCATTTAACATATGGAAAACTTTTACCTGAAAAAATAAGTGATTAAAAAATAAGTGATTTGATATTTTTCCTCTATGTAGGAAACCTGATTAAATGCTAAGTCTTTCCAGTTCTCCTGTTTTATGAATTGATCAAATGTTATAATCTTTAACAGGTTTTCTAATGATACTAGCTATTTATTCATCTCAGCTATAGAAATATTTGCTGGTTATTCTTTTTATTTGAGGATCTATCCTTTAGCCTCTATTTTTATTCATCTTTAAAATGGAGTGCATCCTTACTCTGTTAACCTTTAAAATGTATGGCTCTAAGTGAAAATACAAAAGTAATTATATTGTTGATAAAATATAAAAATGTTTCTGTAGCAAACTACACATTTTTTTCACAAAACACTTGCATTTTGAAAGAATTTTTGACAGAGTTCCACATCAGCAGTTAATGGCAGAGTACTTGGTGTGGGAGTCTTTGGAGAAGGGGAAAATTGGCTCTACAAATTAGAGACCGAGAGCAAGAAACCAAAAAATACAGTCATAGATGGGTGACACTACATTGGCAGCAAAGGTGAATATGTGGAGACTGACAGCCAGAAGTATATAGATTTAGATCATCTTAAGACGACTAGATAAAAAAAGAAAATAGTCAAGACAGTTACATTAGAGTTGTATCACACTAGCTGTCTGTTGGCATTCCTATTACAGAACATTCTTTCGTTTTCTGGGTATACCAATGACTGACAAAATGAACTAACTACAAGCCAATACTTGGTGGGCTAGGCCTCAAGCCAGTAGCAATGTTTATTTTTCAAACCATGAAATGCATTTGGCCTTCTTTAGTTACCAGGAAAAGAAGAAGAAAGAAGGAAAACTCGATTGGCACAAAGTGGCTTCATTTAGAAAATACAAATGATTATTCTGCCAAAACCTCATCCTACTGAGTTGGGGCCTCAGTAAGGGGAGAATTCTTAAAGAACATTTTTGGGTACCTATATTAGTTTGTGTGCTTCATGTAAAATCATATTTCCAACAGTATAGCACACAATGCTTTCCATGTGAAATCAGATAATGGATGTTATGTATTTTTTAGAATTGATAAGGCCCATTGCAATTCACTTTTTATAAAATGTGAATGTTGAGTTCTATACTATTAGGGATATAATATGCCTCGACCAAGAAACTTTCCAAATACAGTTTGAGCCAATATACCAGGATTGTAGCAAAGATTTGCTGGATTTATAATATATTTTCTAAAAAACAGTTTAACCACGTATGTGGAAATTCTCCTTTGAAGCTATTCTCTATTCATTGCTAAATATTTCATTATTGTAGTTGCTCTCAGTACATATAAAAAGATGGGCCATCCAGAAACATGACAAACATAATGCTCTTTAGTAATTTTAAAAAGCTAATGAAGGGCTGGGCACGGTGGCTCACGCTTGTAATCCCAGCACATTGGGAGGCCGAGGTGGGAGGATCATTTGACGTCAGGAGTTTGAGACCAGCCTGGTCAACATAGTGAAGCCCCGTCTCTACTAAAAATACAAAAATATTAGCCGGGCATGGTGGCACACGCCTGTAATCCCAGCTATGCAGGAGAATGAGGCAGGAGAATCACTTGAGCCCGGGAGGAGGAGGTTACACTGAGCCAAGATTGCTCCACTGCACTCCAGCCTGGGTGACAGAGCAAGACTCCATCAAATAAATAAATAAATAAATAAATAAATAAATAAATAAATACCAAAAAGCTAATGAAGATATTCCTTACAAAATATTTTACTTCATTTACTTCTAGTCCTTCCCAAATACATGAGTTTTAACAAGGAACAATGATTGCAGGCTGTAAAAAAGTAAACTGCATTCAGAAACATTTTCATTAAAGTTGGCAAATACTCTTTAGTCTTAAAATTATACAATTCATATTTGATATATCATATCTAAGCCACTAAATAATTTCTCAAAAATTTCAAATGTCTAGATAGTACCCAGAATAAAATTAATTTTATAGAAGTACATATTTATTCTACACTTTTAGAAATATCCAGATATTGACTAAATTAGTTAGATGTGAGGGGCCTGGTGAATATGGTATTCTAGGAGATATTTCTTCTGATCCTAAAGTATTTTTTAAACTATGCAGTTAACTGCATTTTTTTCAGCAGCCATGTGATCATAAGTTGTGCTCATGTTATTTAATAAATTACAAATAAAAACATAATTTTATTTTTTAAGCACAATGTTTTTATTTAGTGGATGACTATTAGGAAACTGCAATGTGATAAGTGCTTTTATGTGCATCTCCAAGGCTTGACAATCACCCTGGAAAATGAGCAGCCTCGTACCATAGAAATGAAGAGTGGAAAAGGTTAGATAATTTTTTACTTAGCTGTAGAATAAAAATTTAAATTTAGTACCTGCTGATTCTAAAGTCTACATTACTCATTTTGTATACTATCTTGCAATTTTATTAAAATACTAATAAAGAAATATACTTCTTATGGAACCATGTAGCAAAAGTGGTGGCTATGTGACTGGTACTAGACTTTTTACTACATGTTTCATTGGTTTGCCCTCCTCTTTCTTTCCCTTATCCCTGCATGATTTGGACAACAGTTCATATATCTAATACTTAAGGTTGTCTACATTTTATTTTGTTATCAGTATTGGTTAATTTGAACTTTATAAAGTTAACTGAGAATAAATGATCTAACACTATAGAATAACATCTACATAGGGCTAGACACAGTGGCTCATGCCTGTTATCCCAACACTTTGGAAGGTTGAGGCAGGCAGATCGCCTGACGTTAGGAATTCGAGACCAGCATGGCCAACATGGTGGAACCCCGTCTCTACTAAAAATACAAAAAAAAAAAAAATCGCTGGGCATGGTGGTGCGTGCCTGTAATCCCAGCTACTTAGGAGGCTGAGGCATGAGAATCGCTTGAACCCGGGAGGTGGAGATTGCAGTGAGCCAAGATCACCCACTGCACTCCAGCCTGGGCGACAGAGAAAGACTCCATCTCAGAAAAAAAAGATTATAGAATAATTATACACTTATGATATGCATAATTATGAACAAAGAATCTAGAAGTGCCAGAGAGTTATCTTTCGATGTTAACTTTCAAGCCTTCCAACCATGGATATAGCAAATGATAAAATAAAACTAAAAATCCAAATCATTATCTCTGCCTAGACTCAGCGTTCTGAAGTTTTATGACCTATATTCCGCTAATCTTACACACTGGAAGAATCCTGATCTTGTCTATACTATGATGCTAAGTTTTTAAAATCAAGGTAGTCCGTGTTAATTGAAAAGAATTACATATTCACTGAATTGTGATTGTCCAAAGGAATTCATTTTCTTAAGTGCAGATGCTCCTTTATTTATGATAAAGTTAAATCTTTATTCACGAAAGTTAATCTGTTTTTGAATGGAATCTTGTACTCTCTAATTGTTTAGAGAACAGTTAGAGAATTCTGTCATCTCAGAGAATCTCTGAGTTTCTTTCAAAAAGTTTACCAAGGCCCTAACATCAATCCATGGAAGGTGCCAGACTGTGTTTGGCCTTAGGTGGTGGATCAGATGTAAATGCCCCAGGGCCTCTTTGACAGTTCATTTCATCTCAAAGTGGTCAGGAATTTGGATCCCACATTCATACAAATAATTGTCTTTCTTTTCAGTTTTTTAAAGTCCCCAATATTTTAGTGGAAAGACAAGGAAAAATAAGAGTTCCAGGTGAAGCCATCCTCTAGTCGCTCCTGCAGAGGTGACAGACTAGAAGGTATCCTGACTCGAGGTTGTGATAGAATGACTTAAGATGAGCTTCGCTGGCCTTGTTTCTCATTCCTTCCGCAACCTGCCTGCTCTACCAGTGCATGTCTGATTTAAAGATATGGATGCTAGCCAACTGGCCCATGATCAATCTACACAGGAAAAAGGTGATATTGCAATTTAAAAGGAGAGGCAGATGTGATTTAGGAACACTTGAAGAGAATTGTTTGCCCTTAAACCACAGAGGTTCTTAATCTTGAGATGTTACTAAATCATCAGTACCTAGAATCAGATTTAGGAAAATTTTAGCTATGAGTTGTAGGACAACACTGAATTAAAAATGGGACCATCAATGTGTGCTATATTAAACCATGATGACATGAGCATATGAGCAAATTCATTAATCTTTTAGGAAGTAAACAAATCCAGTATGAAGAATTTTATTCAAATCATTTCATAATATAGAACAAAAAAGCTTGATCTAAGGACTGGGGAGATTTCCCTTCAATAACAAGCAAACTATATATATATATATGTGTATATATATGTATATACATACATATATATATAGGCATCTACTAGAAAGTGGCTTTTAATGCTGAGCAAATGGGTATTGACTCTACTTTCACACCGAATAGAATCAAGGCCTACACTACCCAATAGAACTTTCTGCAGTGATGAAGTACTTTGTATTTGCAGTGTCTGATACAGTCATAAGTAGTCAATGTGGCTATTGAACACTTGAAAAATCGATAGATTGATTGAAGAACAAATTTTTTTAAATGTCTAAGTAAATTTATATAGCCTTACGTGACTACTGGCTGCTTTATTGACCAGCATAAATCCGGACAGCCAATCTAACAACCAAGAAAGTATTTAACTACTAATTATAACTGTTCTGAAAGAAAAATAATGTGAATGATAAAGCTAAGCTGGGGGACCTTACTAGCCTGGGACATAATGGTCAGAAACGAGTTTCCTGAGGAAGTCATACCTCTGCTAATATCTGAAAAGTGAGTAGGAATTACTGGAGGAGGAAGATGAGGGTGGGGTGGAAGCAAAGGGAGCAACTTACACCCAACAATGAGGAAAGCGGAGTGTTCTCCATGTAGAAACAAAGGTATTACTTTGCCTGAATCACCTGGACATCTGAACTCAAAAGAGAGAGGAATCAGCAGAAAAATAGGCGCAGTTAAGTTCATGCAGAACCTTCTGGACCATGATAAATATTTTTGTCTTGGTAATTAAAAAAATGAAAAACTATTGAGTTTTGAATAGAAAAATGATCATACTTGCATTTTTGCAAGATCATGCTAGCTGCAGTGGTGAGAGAGGATTAGAGGATAAGGGTGGATATGGAGAGGAAAATCTGAAGGCTGTGGAAGCAGTCCAAGCAGGATTGATAGTAGCTGCATGTGATGGTTAATATTGAGTGTCAACTTGATCAGATTAAAGAATGCAAAATATTGTTCCTGGGTGTGTCTGTGAGGGTGTTGCCAAAGGAGATTAACATTTGAGTCAGTGGACTGGGGGAGGCAGACCCACCCTCAACCTGGGTGGGTGCCATTCAATCAGCTGCCAGGTAGGCAAGAATAAAGCAGGCAGGATAAGATGAAAGAGCAGAATTGCTGAGTCTTCTGGCCTTCCTCTTTCTCCGATGCTGGATGCTTCCTGCCCTCGAACATCAGACTCCAAGTTCTTGAGCTTTTGGACTCTTGGACTTACACCAGTGGTTTACCAGGGGCTCTTGGGCCTTTGGCCACAGAGTGAAGTTTGCACTGTCAGCTTCCCTACTTTCGAGGCTTTGGGACTTGGACCGATCCACCGTTGGCTTCCTTGCTCCTCAACTTGCAGACAGCCTGTTGTGGGACTTTACCTTGGGATCATGTGAGTCAATTCTTAATAAACTCCCTCTCCTATATGCAAAGATCCTATTAGTTCTGTCCTTCTAGAAACCCTTGATAATACACTGCACTAGGAAAATGGCAATGGAGAGGGAGAGAAGTGGATGTTTGCAGAGGTTTTAGTGCATAAAACAGATAGGACTTTATAAATATCAGATCTAGAGTGAGGAAATATTAAGTGTCACAAATAACTCCTGGATTTCTCAGTCACAGAACTGGATGGATGGCTGGGACATTTGCCAATAAAGGAAATCAAATCTTGCTGAGAAAATCATCATTTCAATTATGGACTCAGTGAGAATTCAGTGTCTTTGTGACATTTAAAAGTGACATAGTCAAGTGAATATACAGGTACAGAAATAAAAAGATTTCTGGCTAAGAATATAAACCTGAGGGTTAGTGGCATGTCAGTTAAACATGGGCAAGAAAGTGGTTTCATGGAGTGAGGGAAGAGAGTAAGAAAATAGAGGGCCTACAACTGAGCCATCCATAATTCCAATGTTTTATTTATTTTCAATATTGACTTCATGTTTTATATCTGTAATCTCCAGGTCATCTCAATTTATCTTAGATGATACATTTCAAACATCCAGTTTTATGGGTTCTTTTTACTATGACTCATTTACTCCTAAGTAGGAACATATAGGAAGTGTTTAACCTAGGGTATCTTTACTTATGTAGATACAATGTTTCCACATATTTGTCTCTCCTGTCTTCTCCCTAAACTTCTAGTCAAAATTTCCATTTTCTCAAATTGCGGAATGTAGCAATTTTAATCAAAGAAATTTAGAGAGAGAGATGTAGCAAATTTGTTTTTTTTTTTTTTTCAAAAAATACTTAAGCCAAATACATCTGAAGCTATTTCAATACTTGGAAGCACATTCTTTCCACTAACTCATCTAGAAGGAGAAATGTCAACCTGAGCATCTCTAAGGGCTCTGCTCCTCCCACCACCCCAACATTTTTCCCCACTGTGTTATTCTTTTTATAGCCATGTAGCACATTGTGCATCATCTGGAGCTCTGAGAGCAACAGTGACCAACCCCTGGGTACCTCCTTTAAACAGTCCATTCTCCACGTACCAACACATCCAATAGCAGTTTCACATAGTCAGCAAAAGAAATACTCGTCATTTATCTCTTCTATTTTGGGAGTGGGGGTGTTTAGAAGAAACTTTTCCTGGTAAGTTGCTAGAAGAAAGTAAATGGAGAACTCTGGGCTCGTGTTAAAATTCACAGCTGGGCACAGTGGCTCACGTCTGTAATCCCAGCTCTTTGGGAGGCCCAGGCAGGCAGATCACCTGAAGTCAGGACTTCAACATCAGCCTGACCAACATGGTGAAACCCCATCTCTACAAAAATACAAAAATTGGCTGGGCGTGGTGGCAGGTGCCTGTAATCCCAGCTACACGGGAGGCTGAGGCAAGAGAATCACTTGAACCCGAGAGGCAGAGGTTGCAGTGAGCCGAGATCATGCCACTGCACTCCAGCCTGGCAACAGAGCAAGACTCAGTCTCAAAAAAAAAAAGAAAAAAAAAAAGACCTACATGGCTATATACATATATGTTCATATAAGATAATGAATATATAAAACCTATAATGGACCCACATGAACATATATATTTCAATAAAAATATAATTATATATGTATATACATACTTATATGTGTATGGATTTATATAGAATCCAGTTCGCTTTTTAAAGAAATGTTTTATTCTTAATTTTTATAGGGACATAATAGGTGTATATATTTATGGAGTACATGAGATATTCCAATACAAGCACGCAGTGCATAATAATCATATCATGGATACTGGAATATCCATCCCCTCAAGCATTTATCTTTTGTATTATAAACAATCCAATTATACTTTTTCAGTCATTTTTATATGTCCAATTAATTTATTATTGACCATAATCATACTGTGGTGCTATCAAATACTAGGTCTTATTCATTTTTCTATTTTTTTGTACCCATTAACCATCCCAACCTCCCTCCTCCCACTCACTACACTACCCAGCCTCTGGGAACCATTCTTCTACTCTCTATCTACATGAGTTCAATTGTTTTGATTTTCGGATCCCACAAGTGTGTGAGAACATGTGTTGTCTTTCTTTGCCTGGCTTATTTCATTTCATATAATGACCTCCTGTTTCATCCATATTGTTGCAAACGACAGAATCTCATGTTTTCTTATGGGTGAATAGTACTTCATTGTGTACATGTACCACATTTTCTTTATCCATCCATTTGTCGATGGACTCTTAGGTTGCTTTCAAGTCTTGACTATTGTGAACAGTGCTGCAACAAACATGGGAGTGAAGATATTTCTTCAATGTGCTGATTTCCTCTCTTTTGGATATATATCTAGAAGTGGGATAGCTGAATCATATGGAAGCTCTATTTTCAGTTTTTTGAGGAACCTCCAAACTGTTCTCCATAGTGGTTGAATTTATTTACATTCCCACCAACAGTGAACAAGGATTCCCTTTTCTCCACATCCTCACCAGCATTTGTTATTGCCTGTCTTTTGGATAAAAGCCATTTTAACTAAGGTGAGAAGATATCTCCTTGTAGTTTTGATTTGCATTTCTCTGATGATCAGTGATGTGCACATTTTCATATGCCTATTTACCATTTGTATGTTTTCTTTTGAGAAATGTTTGTTCAAATCTTTTGCCCATTTTTAAATTGGATTATTATGGTTTTTTCTATAGAGTTGTTTGAGCTTCTGATATATTCTGGCTATTAATTCTTTGTCAGATGGGTAATTGGCAAATATTTTATACAATTCTCTGGGTTCCCTCTTAATTTTTTTTATTGCTTCCTTTGTTGTGCAGAAGCTTTCTAACGTGATGTGATCTGATTTATCCATTTTTGCTTTGGTTACCTGTGCTTGTGGTGTATTACTAAAAAATTTTATGCCCAGACAAATGATCTGGATAATTTCCCCAGTGTTTTCTTGTAGTAATTTCATAGCATGAGGTCTTAAAATTAAGACTCTAACCCATTTTTGATTTGATTTTTGTATATGGCAAGAGATAAGGGTCTAGTTTCATTGTTCTGCATATGAATATCCAGTTTTCCCAGCACTATTTATTGGAAAGACTATTTTTTCCTCAATGGATGTTCTTGGCACCCTTGTCAAAAATGAATTTACTGTAGGTATGTGAATGTATTTCTGGGTTCTCTATTCTGTTCCATTGGTTTATGTGTCTATTTTTATGCCAGTACCATGCTTTTTTGGTTATTATAGCTCTGTAATATAATTTGAAGTTAGATAATGTTATTCCTCCGGTTTTGTTCTTTCTGCTTAGGATAGCTTTGGCTACTATGGGTCTTTTGTGGTTCCATATAAATTTTAGGGTTTTTTTTTCTATTTCTGTGAATAATGTCATTGGTATTTTGACAGAGATTGCATTCAATCTGTAGATTGCTTTGGATTGTATGGATTAACAATATTGATTTAATGAATATGAAATATCTTTCATTTTTGTGTCATCTTCAATTTCTTTCAACAGTGTTTTATACTTTTCATTATAGAGATCTTTCACTTTTTTGGTTAATTCCTAGGTATTTAATTTTATTTGTGGCTATTGTAAATTAGGTTACTTAAAATTTTTTTTCTCAGAATGGTTACTATTAGTATATAACAATGCTATTAAATTTTGTATGTTAATTTTGTATCCTGCAACTTTACTGAATTTATAAATTCTAATACATTTTTGGTGGAATCTGTAGGTTTTTCCAAATATAGGATCTTATCACCTGCAAATAACAATAATTTGGCATCTTCCTTTCCAATTTGGATGCCCTTTATTTTTTTCTTTTGTCTAGTTGCTCTAGTTAGGACTTTAGTACTATGTTAAGTAACAGTGGTGACAGTGGGCATTCTTGTCATATTCCAGGCCTTAGAGGAAAGGCTTTCAGTTTTTCCCCATTCAGTAAGATACTAGTTGTATGTCTGTTATATATAGCTTTTGGTTATGTTGAGATATGTTCCTTCTATACCTAGTTTTTTGAGAGTTTTTGTCATGAAGGGATGTTGAATTTCATCAAATGCTTTCTCAGCATCAATTGAAAAAATCATATGATTTTTGTCTGTCATTCTGTTGATATGATATATCACATTGATTGATTTGCATATGTTGAACCAGCCTTGCTTCCCAGGGTAAATCCCACTTGATTAACATGAATGATCTTTGTAATGTATTGTTGAATTTGGTTTGCTAGTATTTCGTTGAGGACTTTGCATCAATATTTATCAGTGATACTGACCTGTAGTTTTCATTTTTTGATGTGTCTTTGTCTGGTTTTGGTATTGGTGTTAACAGTGGCTTTATAGAATAAGTTTGGAAATATTCCTTCTTCCTCTATTTTTCAGAATAGTTTGAGTAAGATTGGTTTTAGTTCTTCTTTAAACGTTTGTTAGAATTCAGCAGTGAAGCCATCATGTACCAGTCTTTCTTGGACTGAGAGACTTTTTATTATGGCTTCAATCTTGTTACTTGTTATTAGACTTGTTCAAGTTTTGGATTTCTTCATGGTTCAATCTTGGTAAGTTTATGTGTCTAGGAATTTATCCATTTCTTCTAGATTTTCCAATTTACTGGCATATAGTTGTTCTCAGTAGCCACTAGGGACCTTGAATTTCTGTGGTATCAGTTGTAATGTCTCCTTTATATCTTTGACTTTATTTATTTGGGTCTTCTCTCTTTTCTTCCTGTAACTGTTGCATGAAATGTTCCATACATATCTATTGGGTTTATTTGGTCTATTATACAGATTTAGTCTTATGTTTCTTTGTTGATTTTTTCCTCTGGGAGATCTGTCCAGTGCAGAAAGTGCAGTGCTGAAGCCTCCAGCCGTTATTGTATTGGGATCTATCTCTCTCTTTAGCTGTAATAATATTTTCTTTATATATCTGAGTGCTCCTGTGTTGGGTGCATATATATTTATGATCATTATATCCTTTTGTTGAGTTGACCTTTTTCTCATTAGATAATTACCTCCTTTGTCTCTTCTTAGAGTTTTTGTTTTGAAATATATTTTGTCTGATACAAGTATTGCTATTCTTGCCGTTTTTTTATTTCCTCTGGCATGGAATATCTTTTTCCATCCCATTATTTTCGGTATTTTTAGGTGTAGTTTATTTATTTTAGGCAACAGATCATTGGATCTTGCTTTTTTATGTCCGTTTGGACAGTCTATGTCATTTGATTGAAGAGTTTAGTTTGTTTACATTAAATGTTATTAATGATAAGTAGGGAGTTACTGCCATTTTGTTATTTGTTTTCTGGTTGTTTTTTATCTTCTCTTCCTTCCTGTCTTCCTTTCAGTGAAGGTGTTGTTTTATTTTATTTTATTTTTTTTCTGGTGGTATGCTTTAATTTCTTGATTTTTAATTTTTGTGTATTTGTTGTATGTTTTTTGCTTTGGGGTTACCATAAGGCTTGAAAGCACTACCTTATAACCCATTATTTTAAACTGACGTCAACTTAATACTGATTGCATAAACAAATACATAAAAACGAAACTAATAAAAACTCTACACTTTAACTTTGCCCCCTCACATTTTTTTTTCTTTTTTTTTTGAGATGGAGTTTCACTCTTGTTGCCCAGGCTGGAGTAAAATGGCACGATCTTGGCTCACCGCAACCTCCACCTCCTGGTTCAAGCAATTCTCCTGCCTCAGCCTCCAGAGTAGCAGGAATTACAGGCATGTGCCACTGCACTCGGCTAATTTTGTATTTTTAGTAGAGATGGGGTTTCTCCATGTTGGTCAGGCTGGTCTTGAAATCCTGACTTCAGGTGATCCATTTGCCTCAGCCTCCCAAAATGCTGGGATTACAGGCATGGGCCACTGCACCCGGCCTGTCCCCCAACTTTTTAACTTTTTGTTGTTTCTCTTCATGTCTTATTCTGCCTATGTCTTGAAAAGTTCTTGTAGTTATTTTTGCTTGGTTCATTACTAAGTCTTTGTACTTAAGATAACATTAGTTTACACACTACAATTACAGTGTCATGCTATTCTGGGATTTTCTGCGTGCTTACATTACCAGTGATTTTCTTTCTTTTTTTTCTTTTTTTTACCATCAGATGATTTATTCTTGCATATTAACATACTTTTCTTTCAACTGAAGATGTCCCTTTAACATTTCTTATAGGACTGGTCTGGTGTTAATGACATCCCTCAGCTTTCGTTTGTCTGAAAAGGTCTTTATTTCTTCTTCATACTTTGAAGGAAATTTTGGTTGGATACAGTATTTTAGGGTAGAAGTTTTTTCCTTCAGGACTTAAAATATGTCATGCCACTTTCTCTTGGCCTATAAGATTTCCACTGAAAAGTCTGTTGCCAGACACATTGGAGCTCCATTGTATGTTATTTGTTTCTTTTCTCTTGCTGTTTTTTTGGATCCTTTCTTTATCCTTGTCCTTTGGGAGTCTGATTATTAAATGCCTTGAGGTAGTCTTCTTTGAGTTAAATCTGCTTGGTGTTCTATCACCTTCTTGTACTTGAAAGTTAATATCATTCTCTAGGTTTGGGAAGTTCTCTGATATTATTCTTTTGAATAAACTTTTTATCCCTATCTCTTTCTCTGACTCCTCTTCAAGGCCAATAACCCACTATTTGCCCTTTTGGGGCTATTTTCTAGATCTCGTAGGCATGCTTCATTACTTTTTTATTCTTTTCTCTTTTGTCTCCTCTGACTGTGTATTTTCAAATAGCTTGTCTTCAGGCTTACTAATTCTTTCTTCTGGTTGATAAATTCTGTTATTAAGGGACTCTGATGCATTCTTGAGTATATAAATTGTATTTTTCAACTGTAGAATTTCTTCTTGATTCTTTTTAATTATTTTAATCTCTTTGTTACATTTCTCTGATATAATTCTGAATTCCTTCTCTGTGCTACCTTGAATTTCTTTGGGTTTTCTCAAAACAGCTATTTTCAGTTCTCTGTCTCAAAGGCCACAGATCTGTTTCTTCAAGACTTGTTCCTTGTGTCTTATTTAGTTTATTTGGTGAGGTCATGTTTTCTCAGATGATCTTGATGATTGTTTATGTTTGTCGGTGTCGTGGCATTGAAAAATTAAATTTTTATTGTAGTCTTCACAGGCGTAGCTTATTGTGCCCATCCTTTTTGTGAAGGTTTTCCACATATTCCAAGGGACTTGGGCCTAAAGCCCAAAAATGCTGTAGTCTTTGCAGACTCATGGAGGTACTACCGTGGTGGTCTTATATAAGATCTGGAAGAATTCTCTGAATTACCAGGCAGAGACTTGTTCTTTTCACTTACTTTCTCCCAAGCAAATGGAATCTCTTACTCTGTGCTGAGCTGCCTGGAACTAGGGGCATGCAAGCACCTATGTGAACACCACCACTGGGACTGCACTGGGTCGGACCTGAAACCAGCTCAGTACTGGGTCCCACCCAAGGACTACTGTCATCACTACTTGGCTACCAGCTATGTTAACTCAAGTCCCTAGGGCTCTACAGTCAACAGGTGGTGAAGCTAACCTGGTTTGTGTCCTTCTTTTTAGGGCAACGAGTTCTCTCTGGCCCTGGGTTGATCTGGATATGCTGTCTGGAAGTCAGAGATTAGAGTCAAAATTCTTAGAAGTTTAATTGATGTTCTATTCTACTGTGGCTAAGTTGGCACTCAAACCACAATCTGAAGTCCTTTCCACTTGTATCTCCCCTTTTCACAGGCAGCAGAGCCTCTCCCTGTGGCCACCACCACTGCCAGCCCATGAATTCATGAAGGAAACTAGTCAAACAAACTTTTTGGCAAAATGTGATAGTTTAATGAAGAAGTAGCATCATATGTATTTATCCAGAGAATCTTATTCTGTAATGGAAACCACTGTATAAGTCTTTGGAAATGTTTTAAAGCATTGGCCTGGTAGCTTTTTCAGAGCCTTGTATGTATAGACTTTCATTTTATTAAAAAATAAGATGTAATGATATTACTTGGAAGGCTGGTGGGTAGATCAGCTAAATATTGTACAGTCCGACTTTTTAAATTTCATTTTAAGGAAATTTTACCAATTATCCTAATAAACAAAATGTCAACATGGGTTATATTACTTTAGGCAAGAAACTACCTGTGGAAATATATATTTAAACAAACTCAACATACAGTATGTGACTGCACTTCGTTTGTTTTTTTTGCCTTTGGTATGAACCACTGGGGCTCACCATTACTATCACATGCCAGAATTCTGCCCGACCACCACCAGTGTTTACAAAGAGCCCAAGGGCTGTCAGTCAGCTTGTGTTGAATCCTGCCAGGCCTGAGACTCAACCGTCAGGGAAATGGGCTCTCCTCTGTCCCAGAGCGGGTCCAGAAATGCTGTCCAAGAGCCTAGGCCTGGACTCAGGGACCAGAAGAGCCTACTTGTTTCTCTACGCCACTATGGCTAAGCTAACACCTAAGCTGCAAGACAAATCCCCTTTACTTTTACCTCTGCATTTCTGAAATAAGATTTCTTTCACCATAGCCACCATAGCTAAGAATGTCCTGGATCACACCTGAAGTTAGCATGTCTCAGAGCCCAAGGCCTGTGGCATACTACCTGGGTATCGCTGCTGGTTATTCAGGGCCCAAGAGCTCTTCAGTCCGGAGGTGATGCATCCTGCCAGGACCTTCCCTTTAAGGCAGTGGGTTCTCTATGGCCCAGAGTGTGTCTAGAAATGTCATCCATGAGCTAGGGCCTGGAATGGGGGCCTCATGACTCTGCCCTTCACTATTATGGCTGAGCTGATATCAAAGATGCAAGACAAAGACCTCTTTGCTTTTCACTTTCCTCTCCTAAGCAGAAGGAAGCATTCACTTTTGTTTCTGTGAGCTGCACTGCCTGTAGTTGGGGTGGGAGTGGCACAAGCACTCCCTTAGCCACCCTATCTGGTGTCTCCATAGGTCACGTGCTATGCTAGTCCACTGGCTCTGAGCCTAGCCCTGCACTAGGAGTTGCCCAGGAATTGCAGTCTTTGTGTCTTAGACCACCTTTCAAGTTTACATAGGACCCCAGAGCACATTGGTCCATGGAGGCAAGGCTTGCTGAGAAACTTGAGTTCCAGCCATGGGGATGGGTGATTCCCCACTGGCTAGGTCTGGTCCAAATGCTCTCTCCATGCATGAGTGCTAGTTGAACTCAGCATGGCTTTGCTCTTCCCTGTGACAGGACTGGACTGAGTACAGTGTAAAGACCCTTAGTCACTGCAGTCTTCCTCTCCTATGTGCACAGTCTCTCTATGCCATACGGCTGCTGCCAGGGGATAGGGGAGGGGTAGCATCGGCAATTCAAGACTGTCTCTCCTACCCTCTTCAATGCTCTTTCAGCAATATAAAGTTAAAGCCAGGGACTGTGATCACTCACCTGATTTTTGGTTCTTGTGATGGTGCTTTTATGCTGAGTTTTGCTGGATATTTGTACTGAGTTTTGCTGGATATTTTTCTAGTCTCTTCAGGGCTCACTCATGCCTCTGCCATAAGGCTGCAAGTTGGATGATTGTCAGCTTGGGCAACATGGCTCTTCTGTTTTATCAGACAAGAGGATATCCCTGGCTTGTTCACTTGGTTGCAATATTAGGGGTCCCCAGAGCAGGAGGAAGCATGCAAGGTTTCTCAAAGCTCAGACTTACAACTTGTACAACTTTGGTTCCCCAACATTATGTTCTTCATAGAGTCACTAGGCTAACTCAAATTCAATGAGTGGAAAAATACAGGAGAAAAGGAAGAAACTGTCCATTTTCTAAAATGAACACATTTTAAAAATATTTGTACATTTTAAAAATAAATATTTTTAATGGTTGCTTCCTAACATTTTTTAATATATTCATTTCATTGTGGTTTCTGTTCTCTCCCTTCAACGCTTATGTAAGTTAAATGTTACTTCCATGAGGGAGAGACCATATCTGTGTAGTTCTCATTACATGATTAGCAGAATACATATGTGTCATGGGATATTGCCTTCAAAAACTTCCATAATATGCATATGAATTTTTAACATTATTATCATACACCTGTTTCACTGTTTGTTATAGACTCTCTTGGTCGTCTGTAACTTTTTGAGGGCAGTGACTTTATCTTACTCATATTTGTAACCCTTGCACTGGGAACTGTGCCTAAATATAGTAAACTATTAATAATTCTTAATGATTGCATGAATGATTGAATAAATTAATGTTCTCAAGCTTAATAAATACTTCTAAATAGGGAATCAAATTTAAAGTCAGGGAATGAACTCACTTATTTCACTAGAAATTTTAAGATTTTATTGCTTTATTTAATTCAAAGGCAACATTTTAAAAGAGAAAAAGCGTAAATGTAACCTATTTTCTCATCTATGTCTCTCCCCTAAGGCCTGGTGAACTTATGTTGACCCACCTAGTTTTTTCCCCTGAACTGTACATATTTTTCAGTAATTAAACTAGCTTTTAGTTGAAACCATGGAACTTTCTTTGGTAGAATCATGAGATAATTAAGTGACCATATACCCAATTTGCCTGAGACATACCCAGTTTTGTGCTTGCTTTTTTGGTGTATTAATAATGCCCTCTTCTACTTCCAAAATTGTTGTGGCCAGGACCATAAATTATATGATTACCCTAAATACAGTCCATGCTTTGAATGTGATGCCAATGCTAGCCTGAAGTTTAAAAATGCCTATCGTACTGTGAGTATACGTAACTATTTCAACTGGACCAAGTCACCTAATCTTATTGTACCATTTTTTCACTGCTATTTAACATTTTTGCATTACAGACATCAGACAGAACTAGAAAGTACACCTCAACTAAAGGTCACCAGCGAATGGCTTGTGTATAAACAAATTCTTTTGTGCTGTAGTTACCATAACCAATAAATAATTTATTAAGTAAATGGGAAGATTCCCCAGAGATTATGACAAAGTCATTGGGTTAAAATGCATGATAAAAATGGCACTGAACCTTTTACCTAGGGAGAGGAGACTTCTTTAGCCTTTCTGCACTTGTGCCTTCTTCTCTTTCACAGCTGACCTAGAGTGACAAAGAGTCTATGTGTTCTAATGGAGTTGGGCTCTGGGAATACGCTACTTAGTTCTGTCCTGTGATAGCAATTGTGAGTCCCAGTGGTTCATACTAAAGGCAAAAGAATAAATGAAGTGCAGTCACATAGTGTGTGTTGAGTTCATGTTTAAATATATATTTCTATAGGTCGTTTCTTGCCTAAAGTAATATAACCCATGTTGCTATTTTAGTTATAGAGTAATTAGTAAAATTTCCTCAAAATAAAATTTAAAAAGTCAGACTGTACAATATTTAGCTGATGCACCCATCAGCCTTCCAAGTAAAATCATGATATCTTATTTTTTAATAAAATGAAAGTCTGTACATACAGGGCTCTGAAAGAGCTACCAGGCCAATGCTTTATAACATTTCCAAAGACTTATGCAGTGGATTCCATTATAGACTAAGATTCTCTGGATAAAAACATATGATGCTACTTCTTCATTAAATTATCATATTTTGCCAAAAAGTTTGTTTGACTAGTTTCCTTCATGAACTCATGGCTTTTATGGTTGCTAATTTTTAAACCAACCTTCCTCCCTCCCTCCCTCCCTCCTTTCCTTCCTTCCTTCCTTCCTTCTTTCCTTCCTTCCTTCCTTTTTTCTGTCTCTCCCCCTATATTTTGCTCTCTCTCTCCCCTATCTCCCTGTCTTTCTCTCCTTCCTCTCCTCCAGATTTTAAGTGAATCTATTCAGGAAACAAACGCACAGTGCCAGAGTAAGATATAGCTACAGATTCTCTGTGAGGAAAAATATGCTATGTGAGGATTTATATCCCATAATAATGAAATGCAGCACTGTAGCGTGGCATGCTTTCACACAAAACCTTCACCATAAAATGCATGACTTTGGTGTTCAGAAAAATATGCAGATATCCATAGCCTAGAGGTAGGGTAGCATATCAATATTTTAGCTTCTCTAATGCTTTTGAATAAAGATTTTGTCTTCGCTGTTTTCATTCCAAGCTTTTTCTCTTTATTTTATTTTTTTTTTTTTTGCTTTTCCCAGGAGAAGCACCATGAAGGGACTTCATGGCCTTATGCCTCTGGACTAGATATCATTTAAAGCTAAAGGTAAAGAAAAAATAAGAACTGAACAACACGAAAAAGAATGAATTGATTTTTTCCTCAGCCATAATAATTACTCCTTACTTTTTAAAACACACAGAATAATTTTCCTTGTGTTTGTGATGGCCTTGATAATGAGCTTTTCATCACAATGGTTTAAAAAGTGACACTCATAGATAATACTTGGAAACTTTTAAAAAAAGAAACTGTCGAGAACTGAAAAGAATAGAGTTTCATTCTGCTCCTGATCTTTGCTTTTTTTTTTCCATTTCTATCAATGCCTGTCCAGTGATACTTACCCGTCTTATCTAATGGCTGAGTCACTATCAGAAATAATAAAATCCACTCACACAAGGAAATATAAAAATGTGCGTTGTCATATTTGCTATTTTATAAATTTGAACTGCATGGCGCCCTTGTATTTGGTAACTGTCACTTGTCTCTAGACTCTGCTTTGAGTCAAAGAAAATTCAAGTCTCCATAATTTAGAATGGAAAAGGTAGCATAGCTTTGAAAATAGTTCAAAAACAATCATCTTAGGGAGCTATCCATCACCTGTCATTTTCCTCTGAAATACCTGTATTTCCTCCTTGCTCTTGTGTCTGTTTGCCAATAGGAGAACAATACAGTAGCCTGTATTTTTACTTATCAATAAATGTGAAACTGGATGCACATGATGTCTGTGTATTTTTCCCCTTTCATTTTTAATATCAGTTAACAAACTCTATGTGAGTGTTTAGTTGGAGAAGGATTGAAGACATGGCAGTCAGGTAACATAACATTGAACAGTAGATTTAGTTCTTCATTATATTTTAAACTAAGCTTCCTTAGTCCCTCACTTACTTGTAATAAAGCCCTAAGAAGTGGGGGAATAAAGGATACCTTTCTTTTCCTTCCCACAGGGAAGCGACTATTTTCTTATAGCCATCAGAAAGGAGAAAAGCTGAATGAGATGAATCGAATTCCACTATCTTCATTTATGTATTTATTATTTTAATCCCTCATTCATTGAATCACATATTTATTTAATAAATATGTTCTAACCATGGTAGACTATTTTTTATTTTTTTAATTTTATTTATATATTTATTTTTGAGACAGAGTCTCTCTCTGTCGCCCAGGCCAGAGTGCAGTGGCGCGGTCTCAGCTCACTGCAAGCTCCACCTCCCGGGTTCACGCCATTCTCCTGCCTCAGCCTCCGGAGTAGCTGGGACTACAGGCGCCACGCCCGGCTAATTTTTTGTATTTTTAGTAGAGACGGGGTTTCACCATGTTAGCCAGGATGGTCTCGATCTCCCTACCTCGTGATCCGCCAGTCTCAGCCTCCCAAAGTGCTAGGATTACAGGCGTGAGCCACCGCGCCCGGCCCTAGACTAATTTTTTAAAAATTAGTTCAAAAAATTATGATAAGCTAAATTGTCTAGTGTTCAATGTTATGTTATGCACTGAAAAAGAGACATGGGACTTACCACTTGGGGTGACGGACAATAAACACTTAATCGAATATACCTGGAGTAGGTACTATTAGAACAAAGATTTGTGGACCAGCAGGGCAGGGGCAGGCAGAATTGGCATTAGTTTAGATAAGATGGCTGAGAAAGCACACTTTGTGGAGGTAGCTTTGAGTTAATGCTTGATAAAGAAAGAGCAGGTGGTGGCTACATAAAGACTTGGAGAAAATGCCTTTTGAGAAGCAGGGAGAGCTGAGGTGATGGCACTTAGACTGGATGAAGCTTGGTCTGTTCAAGAAAGTGCAAGGATGCTGTGTGACTGAGAAATTGTCACTTCGGGGTCATGGAGGGAATGGAGACAAATGTTGAACAGGGGCTTTCTCGTGTAGCATCTTAAAGCTGTGACACTTCACTGGAAGCTATTACAGGATTTTATTAGCACAATGACAAGAAAACTCATCTATAGTTTAAAAGAATATTCTAGCTGTCAACTGGAGAGAGCCTGTGCAGAGGCAAAGGTTTCTTAAAGGAAGAATTCAGTCATAATGGTTTACTTATTTCACTTGAGATATGACTATAATTTGACAGATTTTTAAAAAACATATGTGAAATGTATATATTCAAAGATGCGTGGTGTTGTGAATCACAACCCTAAGAATATATTCTTATAACTCTAACAATATCACTTTTGAAAATAACAGATTTAAACATACTTTTGGGAGAAGTTCAGAGTCTGTACCTTTACCTAGAATGACGGCATGTTTTGGAAATTTGATTAGTGAATCTGATTTTTAAGGACAGAATAAAAACATTTGGAGTCTCATCTAGTGAACAGCATGGGTTAATAAAAAGGGTGATGTGTACTTTGGTGAGAACATGACTAACATTTTGTTTTTATTGTAAAAACATTTTCAAAGTTCAAGTTGCAAAAAAGATTTAAGCAATTGCAATATCTTTGGAATAGGTGATCTCTTCTGCCCCCAGATGGTGATGGTTTTTCTCACCTCTAAGCTTCCAGTACAATTTAACCTTTATCTCCCATAAGAAATGAATCACTTGGGTGTGGTGTCTTACAAGCACTCTCATATTGTCTTCCTGGCAACACTGGAAACTATTGAGAGTGGAATCATGCTTTTTGCATTATTTATCTTGCTTGGTCCAGTGCGACTGGTACTTAGATGATCATCTTTACCTACCCAAGTCCCAACTCAGCTAACCTGAATGTGCCATTTTCAAACTCAACCTTGCCCAGCCTTAGAATTCAGCAAAGCCTGGTCTGGTGACACTAGGACTCTCTGTTCACTAACTAGTGGAACTTGGAGAAAATCTCCATTGGAATGTGCAAGTTGATGGGACTAGAAAGACTAGAAGTAATTTCTTTGCCTTTCCTCTATATGTATTACTTTCTTTTACACATTTCTAATTTATTTTGTTTTCATTCTCTTGATTGCTTTTGTTTTTCAAAGTCTCTTGCCATAACTATATTTTCAGTCAAATCTAATTTTCCATGGGCACCTAATAATCTGATCTATGTTTCTGAGATAATTTTATCTTTTTCTTGGAATTTTTCATGATTTTAGTCAACTCTTATGTTATACATTTAGTTTTATCATTATTTCTCTTCTGATTTGGCATGGACTTTCATATCTGCCAAATAATGTTTGTTTAATTTATATTGTAGTATTGAGTTGCAGTTTTATTCTGTTTTCCAGTTTAGGTTTCTGTTAACACCTTAATCAATTGAATAATTTTGATTGCCACTTTCTGTTTTGTTTAGTTTTTTATGTGTCACTTTGCATGAGTTGTTCCTGCCATTTTGTTGTTATTCATTTTTAAATGTGGTAGAGTTTTCAGGGCAAGCAATAAAAGGTGAAATATGGAAGGCTTGAGTAGTTACTAGGCTTCTTAGTTTAGTAGAATTCTCTTTTATTGATATAGAGCAGTTTGATTTCTTTAACTAACTCTACATATTGGGAATGGGTTGGTGCATCTTCTGATTCTACAATCTATTTTTGTTTTGTTTTGTTTTATGGACCACTAAAGGATTGCTTGCTTTCTTCTTTTCTCTTCTTCCCAAATCTTCAAACTATTCCATTTCCTTCCAAATTGCTTCAATCTGCTCTAGAGTTTTACCTTCTCAGAATTGCCACCTCTAATCCCATGCACTTTCAAGCCAATTCCTTTTGAAGCCGTTAGAGTTCTAATCCATAAGGTGTCAAACCTGCTCCTGCTTTCCGTACATTTTCCCATCAGGATGGGATTGAATAATTCTGAGGGTTAGGTTTACTGAGTTGCATGACCTGCTGGTACTCTCCTCTTTTTTTGTGGAAGCTAAGACTGACTCAGCTTTCTGCCAGGGTATCAGAGATTACTGCTCATTTCAGGTGTTTATTCTTGCACTTACATACAAATAGAAGTTTTTGTATTGTTTTCCCTGCTATGTTGTATTTGTGGGTTATAGGTGGATTTATCTGATATCCTTATTAAACGGTATTCTTTTTGGAAGATTTGTGGCTATGTGTGCTGTTACTTGGATTCAATTACCATGAAGAGCAGCAGTACAGTAACATTTAGAGCTATGTTATGAACTATTCTATTATTTATTTCATATTCACTTTAGAATACATAAATTGACTATTTCACATGCTTGGACATCCAGAAGATTTCCTTAGTTTTTTCCCTTTATTTGCAAAATACCTGATTCTATACTTATACACAGGTATTAATTTAACAATCACCTTCAAGAGGGCACTAATTATTTCAGCTAATTTTTCATGGCTCAATACATGTGTTAGATCCCAGCACAAAATGTACTCTAATAGATTTTGGACAGAAAAGTCATGCATTTGAGCCAATTATCTATGTTAGAAAACTCTTCTAAGTGGGTTTAAGCCAATGATACCTACTGAAAAATAACTCCATTGGGTCATGTGCCATCACCATTACTAAGCAACTATAAGAACCAACTATAATAACATTGTAATGCAGAAATTCACGGTCTAAGAAGGCAACCACTGTGTGGCAGACAGAACATGAACTTTGACATCAAATTGAATTATTTCATTTTAGATTTGCCACTTATTAGGCCCGTTCAAAATTAGTTATTCTGTCTCAGTTTTTAATTTTAATTGTAAAATAGATGTAATAATACCTGCTTCATAGAATCCTTGTTATATATAAATGAGATAATATATTGAAAACACTTAGCAAATTATTAGGTAGAAAATATACATTCAAAATTTTTTTTGTATCTTCCCCCTTGGAGAAATGGTAACTGCGTAAAAGATCATGGTTCTGCCATCACTTTCTAGTTCTTACAGTCTTTTAATTTATAGAATTATTAATTTCTCTGATATGAGAATAAGTGATCACCATGTTTTAAGTGGTTTATTAATAATTCACAAACAAGAATATTGTAGTAATTGACTATTTGATGTTAAGGATTCTAATTGTTACAAATTATGCATATGATATCCAATATCTACAAGGAACTCAAACTAATAAAAAAACATTAAAAAGCGGGCAGAGGACATGAATAGACATTTCTAAAAAGAAGATATACTATGGCCAATAAATATATGAAAAAATGCCCAACATCACTAATCATCAGGGAAATGCTAATTAAAACTGCAATGAGATACCACCCTACCCCTGCCAGAATGGCCATTATTAAAAAGTCAAAAACGGTAGATATTGGTGTGGGTATGGTATACACTGCTAGTGAGAATGTAAATTAGTGCAACCTCTTTGGAAAACAGCATGGAGATTTCTCAGAGAACTAAAAGTAGATCTACTATTCAATCTAGCAATCTGAATACTGGTATCATCTCAAAGGAAAAAAAGTCACGATATCAAAAAACACCTGCGCGCATATGTTTATCACAGCACAGTTCACAAATGCAAAGATATATAATCAACCTAAGTGCCCATTAACCAGAATGGATAAAGAAACTGTGGTATATATACACCATGGAATACTATTCAGCCTCAGAAAACAAAGTAACTTTTTTTTTTTTTTGCAGCAACTTGGATGGAACTGGAGGCCATTATTCTAAATGAAGTAACTCTGGAATCAAACACCAGATATTGCATCTTCTCTTATAAGTGGGAGCTAAATTATGGGTGCATAAAGGCATACAGAGTACTATAATGGACATTGGACATGTAGAAGCATGGAGAGTGGGAAGGGGGTGAGCGATGAAAAACTACCTAGTTGGTACAATGTACACTACTCAGGTGATGGGTACCGTAACACAATTCATCCGTGTAATCAAAAACAACTTGTACCTCTAAAGCTATTGAAATTAAATAGTAATAAAAGAAAATAAAAAGGATTGTGATTTCCAACCTCAAACTGGGGAAACATAGTAAAAAGGATTTGCTCCCAACTCTAGTTGCTGGGGGAATTCCAATTACTTTGTTCTCTACCAATTAAATTAAATCTTTATACATCAAAAAGGTATTTTCTAAAAGTTTCTCATCACATGTGCAAAGGTATAATACCTTAAATGAAGTAATTTTGAATTAAACAAATGAATAGAGCTGTTAGTGGGATTTATAGTACCCAAGAATCATCTCAGAATGTACTTCACAGATTGCTTCCTTATATTACAGAATGAATACGATTTTATATCTGAAGAAACAAATCTGCACATTAAGTAATCAATGTTTCTCATGATACACACTTGGTATTATTTCTGGGAATACTAAAGCTGGCATAACCTAGTTAAAATAGTACAATTTATTTAACTACATGCAAGTCCTTTTGGAGTAAAAACTGCTGCTTACTACATGTGAAGAGAAACAATGACCTTCCTGCTTTGGGAATTCTCAAAGGTATTTAACAAAATTTTTATTTAAAATTACTTTTTGCTCTACTCCCCCTCAAAGCTCTGTTACATAATTCCTCTGTCTATTTGAATGCCTCTTAGATTTGAAAAACAAAAAGTGGGGAAAGGGTGAAAGGAGAAGAGGGATATAAAGGCACATTCAGTCATAGAATCTGTACAGAAAAATCCTCAACAAGCAGAATGGATTGAAAAATTCAAGCATGACTAAAAAGTACATTCCCCACTAGTCAGTAGATTTTGCTTCCTATTTGTCACTGCCACCTTGGAGAGCGGGGAGCATTAATAATGCATGGGTGCTAGGAATGTATTAGCAACTAACCTTGCAAAGAAAATCAGCTGGGGACCCAGTGTGTGTGTGTGTGAAAGAGAGAGACAGAGAGGGAAAGGCAGAGTGAATGTGCACACATGCTCTAGAGTATCCTTCTTATTTATTGAAAAGATCTGGAGAGCAGTGTCGGGTTCATACGCAACTATGTATCATTGTAAAGGAAAGCTGGAAATCCTTGGAATGGGGCCATAATTGAGTTCATTGATCACACTCATGAATTTCTCCACACCTATCAGGGCACTGTATTGCCTACTCTTTATGTAACACAAAGAAATTTCCTTGGGAAGGTAAATGTATTTATACATTTAGGCAAATACAAAGTTTTAGTACGTTATGTCTTATGTATCTGTCTTACAGAAACCTGAGCAAGTGTATTTCTTAAATATGTTCTGTGCGATTTGAAATCTACTTTAGGATGTAGTATCTACCACAGATACATTTATTGTGATATGTGGATGTCAATTCTGATTCTAGAATTTCCACTTAAAAAAAATAAACAAGCAAATGAACAAACATCCAAAAACTTACTAGCTCAGAATAGTGAGGTTGCTCCTGCCTTAAAATAAACCTTATTTTTTAAAATGCATTTGAAAATCTTTTTCTAGCTACTTCGAACTGAAACCAACTCAGTTTCTGTGAAGTTACAACTTGTCTGTGAAGATGCCACCATATGACTGCTTAGCCCTGCTGACTCTGGGCTTCAGCCTAATGTGGGGCTTCTCCCCAGAGAATGCGCCATGCTCTGTCCCTAGCACTCCCCCTTAACCGCATCATCTCACCCAGTATCAATGACTTATCAAACTATTGAATTGATTGTGGAAGAAGATAGATAATAATGAACCAAAGGAATACATTTGTAAAATATTTATATTTTAAGCCAACAGTCTTCATTCAAAATATTAAATTATTACACAGGGATTTGAATTTTCATATCTAAAGATTTTTTACTAAAAATATTTGTTAATATGAAAATATGTGAACATGGAATGTTTTAATTTATTTACTATTGGGTTTTTGTTATGATTTTTTGAAACTTTATTTATGACAAAATGTCAAACATACTGAAAAGTTGAAA
This sequence comes from Pan paniscus, assembly GCF_029289425.2. Taxonomy (NCBI): domain Eukaryota; kingdom Metazoa; phylum Chordata; class Mammalia; order Primates; family Hominidae; genus Pan; species Pan paniscus. Next base: position 29,424,946 of record NC_073262.2, on the reverse strand, counting down.
TATTTTTCATGTATTTCAATATATTTCATATATTCATTGGGTAGTTTGTACAATTAACATGTTACTCTACTTGCTTAATCACATGTCTAATCATCCCTTTCCCATTCATCTATTTTAATATTTTTTTACATGTCAAAGTAAGTAGCAGATACTACTATACTTCCTCCTGGATTGTTTGGCATTCACATCATTTGCTAGAATTCAATATTTGTTTATACTTCTTTTGATAAAAAAATTTATATACAGTGAAATACCCAAGTCATAAATATATGTCAATAGGCTCTATGAAATGCATACAATTGTGTAACATAAATCTCTTCCAAGATAGAGTATTATCAACTTATTATTTTCTTAGCTTCTTGACACTATTTAATTTTGAAGAGAAAGTTAAGTCCAAATACTACAGCTAATAGATTTGCCCACAAAAAGTATTTAATCATTATTTAAGAAGACCGGATTTTGGCATCCTAAGAGGATCATGTGATTAAGATATGAAGATTGGAAAAGAATTGCTTCCCTACCACTTTCTCATATTCATTGCTATTGCTCTCTTGAGATATGAGCAATTTCACCCCATTATTTTCTTAACAGTTTCTGTTGAACTTAAATAAAGTTTTACCAATTCTTCTTTAATTATTATCATTATCATTATTATTATTTCCCTTAATTTCTCATTTGGAAAAGCATCCCAGAACAATTTCATTTTTTTTTAACCAATTTCCCCTTAACTATTTTTCCTCCTCCCTCCCCTTAACCCTATATGCACGTATACATTCAAAGAAAGCCTAATGGAATAGTTACCAAATTAATTCTTGTTACTTAAAGCATACACAATACATACAAAATAAATCTTTTTACACAAAGAAGTTCTGAGATGAATGAATAAATGGTACAGAAATTACTTGAGTCACATTTATTTGTGTTAGTTGATATTCTTTGAAGCAAATTACAAAATACTAGATCGAGCTGTGTTTTCAGAAATGCATTTCAAGATTTACTATCAACTGTTTCATGTGGGAAAATATGTATATTTCCCTAAGTAAAAAAAAAAATAATTTTTTAATAAAAAAATTCCTGAAAGCGTTTATAAGCACCCACTCATATAAAGACACATAAACACACAATACTGAGACTTCTTATTCCTCAGAAAAGAACACTTTAAAGATTTAGAAACCATCTAATATGTACCCATTGAAACAAATGATCTTTATTAAAACCTCCATCATGTGCCCATTCAAACCGGATTCTCTACAACGTAGCTAATGTATTTTTTGAAAAGAAAGTAACCATTGGAAATAACTGATAGCCTGAACATTTTGTTAACATCTTCCAATATTTTAACAGAAATTCAATTTCTTTGACTTTAAGTGAGAAATTGTAATTAATTCATTCTTCCCATGGGGGACAGAAATGTATGGAACCTGGCCTTACTTTCCCTGCTAGGTGATTTTAGCTGATAGGTTGAGATTTCTTTATTGCTGACTTAAAAATATGAATACTTTGGGGTTTTCCATGTAATCCCATTAGGATATTATCCAATTTCTCTTCACATATTTTTTTTAATTGCTGAACTGATGTAATCCCAGTATTTCTTTTTGGGATACATTTCAGCAATTTATTTAAACAAGAAAACTAGCATCCAAAGGAAGTATTAACCAGAAAAGTTCAATTAAAAAAATCTTTATGGCAAAATCATGAGCCAACTGGAAGCTGAAAGATGTGCAATTAATAGGAACAAGAGCTACAGTTCTCCTAGCAGCTAAATTCCAAGGTGATCCACTTATTCCCTCCTTAGAGTGTGCTACCGTGCAAAGGTCCTAAAAAGTTTTCTTGCTTCACAAAATTGTGGGTTAATAAGCTGTTAATTTTTCATTAAAATTATTCTAGTAGTAAAATTGGTAGCTAAGACATTTGTCAGTCCATTAAAATGTATATTAATTCAAAAATGTAAAAAATCAAATTCATTTTGCAAAAGATGGTGCATGAAATATAAAATTTAAGCAGAACAAGAGGAATATGGAGTGCTGGGAAGGGATATGGGTTGCAGTTTTAAAGAGGGTAGAATATCATCTTGATTGAAAAGCTAACATCTGAGTAACAACTAGAAGGAAGTAAGAGACTGAACTATATTGATATTGGGGAAAGTTCTTCTGAACAAAATCTCTAAGCATCTCTGGTACCCAAATTAATGGGACTGCCAGCGGGCTTACAAATGATATATGGGGGTTAATTATACATGGTAAACTCTACTTGGCAATATCCCCACAATAACACTTTCTCCTTAATATGCACACACACATTCACAAAAACACACAGAGAGAGTGAAAGTGTCGCAGGCTATAATATATATCCAAGCAAACAACTAAATATTTATCTATCTTTGAAACGAATAAGACAAGAATTCCAGGGATAGCCAAAAAATGCTCTACTCCATTTCAATGCCTTAAAATAAAGCCCCTTTTATTTTGACACATGTTGGATTGCAGCCCCAAAGCCTGCACAAAAGACCACTGCTGAACACAAAGCAAAAAAGGGAGAGTGAATCCATTCATGGCTTCCACTCAGAATCACTACCAAGAGAAGAGACCTAGCAAAAATCAAATGCATTAACAGAGTATTGGGGCTATAGTGCATCCAGAAAACACAAATGTAATTGTAGAAAGAAATGTTATTAGACAAATAAAACCTCTTAGAGATTTTTTTAAAAAGGCTGTTAAAAAATTCAACATGATTATAAACAGAAAAATAATTCAAAAACAAAAGAATTAGAAAATATGAAACACAAACACATGTTTATTTGTTCCACAAATGAAAAAAGGGATGTGAGAAGACATGTTCAGCAACATAAAAGGTCTCCATGATTACTCTGCTCAATGAGGATGAAAGGATTAATGAATATACATATTATGGCAAAATGTCAAAACATTAACGATAAACAGAATACCTTAAAAACTTGTAGAGAAGAAAAAAGTTATAAAAAACAAAATACATATAAAAATAGAATTATTCTAGCATAATAAATTTTTTCAAAGCCAATGGATGCTCGATGAAAAAGGTACAATGCTTTTAAAATTTTATACCCAGAAAAACTGTCATTCAAGTAAAATAAAATCATGAAGATTTTCAACATGCAAGGCCACATAACATTTATCGTTCATGCATTTCTCTTAGGGGAATACTGGAAGATAAATTACAGTCGAAGGAGAGAATAAATCCCAAAAGAGGAAGGCAAGTAGTCCAGGAAACAATGACTACAAGTCTGCAAACTTTGAAGAATAGCCTGAAAGAAGCCTCTGTAACACATTAGAAGGCAATTGTTCCCAATTGGAGAAGGCTTATAGCCTTCAGTGAAAAGGTTGCTAAGGAAAAGGGAGCCTTGAAGAAGGAGAAATTGTGATTGAAAGGTTAGGATATTTGTGAATAGGAAAATGTCAGATGACAGATAAAAAGAAAATTAGAAAAGCCCAGGTAAACAACACGCAATAAAAATATAGAAGAAAGTCATGGTCCAAGTATAAAGCAAATTAAAATGAAGTATGCTTTAAAACAATTGAGAGCTAAAATAAGAAGAACACATTTTAATTTTAAATATGGTTTCATTTATATCCAATTGGCTCAAGAAAATAACACTGTGCACGTAACAAATGAGAAGTATCTTAATAGAGAACTTAGCCCCTTGTTTAACAATATTTACTATTTCCTATTATTATTGAAAGTGCTATTTATAGGTAAGAGAGCCAATCTACTGTCAAGGTATGGGAGACTAGGTTGTGATTGCAAGATGAAAATAATATGTTTCAACTTATACCTTCTATACCTAACACAGAGTCCATAATAAATATGACTCCTCATTAATATTTGAAGAATAAATAAATACATATACTTCAACGGTGGAGAAGTACAATTGAGAGAAGATAAGATGTAACAAAACGGAAGAAAGGAAGAGGAAAATGCAGTCTCCAATTTACAAAATGTGGAGTCAGAAACTATTGAAAGAGGAACAAAAAATATGGCTTTTAATATATCATTTAAATTACAATAGCAACTAATGAAAAACTAAGAATAATAAAGTCACTCAAACAATAGAATGCAAAGGGGAAATTGTTAATATAGAGTAAATACTCTTATTCCATATCATGAAGTCAATAGATATTTTTCTGGAAGAGGTGTAAATATATTATCAAAAATTATAAGAATTCCTTTCAGAAAAATGAAAGTTATAAGTATTAGATTATACCAAGTGAAAGAAGCCAGGCACAGAATGCCAAATATTGTATGATTCCATTTATATAAAATATCCAGAATAGGTAAATCTATAGAGACAGAATGTGATTTGGTGGTTGCCAGGACTGGAGTAAGGGACAGTGTGAGCAGCAGTTTAATGGGTGTGGGGCTTCATTTAGGAGTGATGAAATTTTGGGGGGATCTAGAGGGAGGTGGTGATTGCACAATACTGAGAAGGTTCTAAATGCCACTGACTCGTTCATTTGAAAATGGTGAGTTTTATGTTATATGAATTTCACCTCAAAAAAAATTCTAACTACTAAAAAAAAAAAATGAGTGTAGGACTGGGGAGGTAAGCAAAGAAGCCAGAGACTGTTGATTTTCACCATGTATTTATTTATATTATGGAATGTTATCTTATGCATGCATTATTTTAATAATTTTTTTAAAAAAATGTTTTAAATAATAGAAATCCAGCCCAGAACAGGGGGATAAAGTTTTCTTTCTTAAGAGAATAGAGGAAATGAAACAGCAAAATGTTGTTCAGTTTATTAGATTGTAAATTGATGCAAATATGCTTGCAAGATAATCTTTTTACTTTCAGAAGATATAAATGGATTTCAGCTATTTTTTTCAATTATATGCTTATGGAATTAAATGAATGCATATATATTTCAGATAAGTATGATAAGAAATCTATAAAATGAGCATCAAATATACTTCTTTAATTCACCATAATCCAACTGTAATCTGCACTCAAAGCTTTGTGTGTTAATTATGAAGGGATATGAATCTCTGCATTTCCTTTATACTTTCCTTTTAGTAGTGACTTGGTAATATCTGCTAATGGGCTTTGTTGTCTGATGAACTGAATTACCGTGTTCTCTGCAAAGGACTCTGCTAAATGGTCCAAGATATTTGTGAAATTAACCTCCATTTAAACATTAGAATTGGGGAAAGAGCATTAAAAGATTACCTCTGTTGGCAAAGAAAAATCAATGTTTTATAATTTTCAAGAAAATAAAGCAGTTCTAAGTTTTTCATTCCTTAATTTATTTGCACTTAAAGCAAAACTAGAAAAGCAATTTCATGATTTTAAAAAAGAAAAAAATAATATTATCTGGCTCTAACTCTTTGAATCTAGTTATTTCTTTTATAATTAAAATTTTGCCTTCAAAGTGTCGCTATTTCAACCTGTGCAAGTTAAGTTACTCATAAACACACTGTAGAATATTATTTTTTTCAAGGAAGCAAATTTTGTCCTAATTTACAGTAGTGAAATCATCTAAATATGCACATTTCCAAATTCTCAAGATTCGTAAGAGGAACTTAATGAAATGGAAATCTCGTTGGTAATTATACTCAGCTCAGCCTGGGAGTTCATGGTGCTGTCAGCCTGTGTGGTCATGGGTAGCTAAGCAACACAGCCAACTAGCACCTTTGTGGAGGATATTTTTAGCTTCATTGCACATTTTTCATTTATCTATTGGAGTTTGATTTGTTTTGCAATTTATTTTGAAATTCCATTGCTTAAAATGAAAAGTATCCCATCGCACCAGAAGGAAACATACAAGTGGGAATAAAAAAAGACAAATAATCTCCATGATTTGATATACAAACAATATAAATACTGTAGGAGAGTCAAACATTACACTAAAAAAATACTTTTGAGGCTTTGGAAATACTTTCTTATCAATAAATAAGAGTTGAGTTTTCCGTTCATGGGTGAAGGCACTGACATCAAGAGCTAGATAGCTTAATTTGTTTCTAAACTCAAATTAATATCTTAGTGACAAGTCCATGATTGCTTAGTAAATAGAGTATGAATGAGACTTTAGGATTATGTTCCTTTGGCAAACAGCATTTCCAGGGGAGACAAGAAAGGTAACAAGTTGTCACAAATCTTAAATGTCAGAGTAGCAATGGGCAGAAAGCTTTTTGGAGTAGTTAATGGCATTTCCAGACCCTTGTGTTCCTGTGCAGCACCTGGAAGAGTGCTGATGGCCACAAAGCACTTTTACTCCATCAGGTCACACTTGTCCGTTTCCACCCACTAGGTCTGATTGGGAGAGTTCTCCTTAAGGTAACCTGTTATTCACATAACCCTGATAGGAAACTGCATGGCTTCGAGAGAAAACAAACACCCAAGCCACCAATCAACCAGACCTGATATCTAGAATTGACAATAATGGAGAGTTCAAGTACCAGCTCCATGGATGAATATCCCTATGTTCCTGAATTAGATGCTTACTGTCTCTCTAGTTTGAATCTTCACCGGTAATGGAATGATATTTTTACCCTTTAGAGAGCTTTGAGAAATTAATGAAGTGCCTAAAATATCCAGCACACATTAAGCAACTTAATATGGTCCAACTTTGTCCCCACCCTTTGTAACCATACATAGTAATTGAGTACTAATGATTTAGATATTTGTTATGTCTTACCTGTTTTCATTAATCCAACCTTGGGTGCTACCAACTCTTGAGCATTAGCTATATTTTCTTAAGAAGAACAATACATTTTCCAGTAGGAAAACTTGCTATTTCTATATAAAATTGAAAGTTGACTTGGGCTACTGAATATAAGTAAGGGTTTTATAAGCTTCTATCTCTCATCATTTAAAATCTATTGATCATTTTAAATTTTAAAATATTTCTAAAATACATTCCCTGTTTCATTTAAATATGATTATCATTTGCTTGATAGAGTAAAATACTCTTTTAAAGGATCCCATTTATAAGGATTTCCTATGTGTTTGATTTGAAGGCCTAGAATCATGACCCATTTTCCTGGGTTGTGTTCTTGGTAGTATTCAGTGTGCTCTTTGCATAATATCTTCATGGGTGGGAGATGTTCCCTACATAAATTGGACAACTCCATGGTTCTCTGTGTGAATTGATAGTGGAGACAGTGATTTTCCAACAGCATTTGTGGTTGGTGAATGTGAGCATATAGGAACCCTGGGATGGTCATGTAAAGTCTCTGGCCTCTATTAGCATATAAGTGAAGTGAAGTGAAGTGAAGTGGGAGAAGCCTGGTTGAACTGGAAGCAGTGAAATGAGGAGGCAATGAGTATTTTTAGCTTGATTTACTCTTGTTTGTGTTCCTTCCCAGTGTATGCTGAATAAAGTAGAATTTGACCCCTGCTATTGGAGGACAACAAAGGAAGGAAGTAAAATAATACACTCCCTTTAATTCTTGAGTGGAGATAAGATTACACAATAGTAATGCTTCTCACTACTGACATAAAAATAAATTAAAAACATTAGGGGGAATGCCACCAATTCAGAGCTTCCCAATCACACTCCCTATAGAGACGCCCGTTTCCTGGTACAATGGAGACTTTTGAATGAAAGGGTCAACATACAAGGATGTAACTATTATTCCTATAGAATGAGTTGTAGGTGGAGGAAAAGCTAGCAGAACATCAATTTATACAAAAAAATTATTGATGATATTGGGAAATTAGAAACATTTAAAATCTATAATTTTTTCCTATTATTTTTTCATATTTTAATGTTTTATATTAGTTAATAACGGTTCTCAATATATATGAATATGATTATATGCTAAATACACACTGAACAGAATAGGAGAAAGGTCATATAACTTTGAGAGGCTGTCCACAAAATGTATCGGCATATAGCATATAGAAAATATAAACATTGGTATCAAACATATGCAGGGATTATGAACACCTTACTATTATGTACACACTCTTCATTTTTATTATTGAGTTTATACTACTCTCTTTAAGATAACACCTTTATCTTTGATTGATTTCTTTTAGAGTCTATTCAGTTTTATTTGTGTTTATTATTTATTATTTTCCCATGACATATTACTGGGCTTAAAGACCATCTTCTAATTTCAAAACTTTTTTTTTGGGGGGTCATCTTCCACTACTCTAATTATTTGTTCTTGATGTGTTTTCTTTTAAAAATCACTTTATTCTTTTAAAAGCTTAAATTTTGACCCATAAAATAATGCACAAATAATCCTCTAATCATTTTAAAAGGACCTGTTGTTTACTTTGAAATGATATTAATGCTTTTAAAATTTTAAGTCAATTTTTTCCCTTCACTTCAGAATGCTATTCATGTTTAGATAGCTAATCTTATACAAATAAGATAAAGAGTCTGCCCTGACAGGAACCTCTTTTACTTCATTTTTTCTTTTTCTTTTCTTTCTTTCCTTTTTGCTTTTCTTCTCTCTCTCTCTCTTTTTCTTTCTTTCTTTCTTTTTTTCTTTCTTCTTAGCAGGATTTACTTTATTAAAACAATTATACACTTATTCTCTAATATCTCTATATATAGCTAATTATTTTCTTTCTTCTCTATTTTTGACAGATTTTAATGGCTAACTTAAATATTAGCTATACTGTCTGTCAGTAATCTAAATTATGATTGACACAATTTCTGAAGAAAGCCTAAGATTTTATTTTAAATTTATCTATTGTTTATGTTTTAGAATTGACTCTAGGAAACTGTTTTTACCCCTACCTTCTGTTTTACAGCTTTAAAAACAAATAAATAAACCCATGCTCTAGTGTAGTTAGGCATTTGTTATTTAATAGGTTATATTATATGAGAATACTTTTCCATGTTAAATATAACATGATTTGAGGCAACATAGAGTAGAGTGAGATTGTATAATTTGATATTCAGAATGTAAAGTCTGACAAGACACTAAATACCACTGGACCTCAGTTTCTTATCTCTGAATGGACATAACTGTATAAACGCTTGAGAGTTGTGAGACATAAATGAATATTGCATGTAAATAGCCTAAGATATGGTTTGGTATACCATGGATATTCAAGAAATAGTAGCTATTATCATTAAATATATGCTGGACTTGACTCTACATTTTTTATTATTTGCCAATAGAAGGCTTTTCAGGAAATAAAAGCAAAGATGTTTATAATGTATCACTAACAGCTTGTTCTTTATTTTTTTTCTAAGATATTTTACAACTTAATAAAATTATAAAGTTTAGAGTTTAAAACAGGTACGGAGCTTTTTTCTAAAATGGATTAATTAAATTTTGTTATTTCAAACTCTGTGGTTATCTTCACAAAATCTTGATTTTGGAAAAATATGCATGTGGTTTTTAAATATTTGACTATTTCCTTCACTAAATGCGGGTGGCCTCAGCTTAAAGATTTATACACGGAAGCGGGAGACATGATCCAGAATATATATCAAGGAATTTAAATAGGGATATCCAATTAATTAACATCTGTATTCATTTATGCCTAGCTTTACATTGGATAGATTCTATAGCCTATATCCTGCCATGGTTCAGAGCACGAAACTCTAACTAGAGACATGTATGTAAAATAATCAGTGCAAGAAAGATTGTTCACTTTACCTCCAAAAAAACCTTTTGGCTTTTTAAATGTTGAACAATAGACATTTACTTAATTGGCACTTGTAAAGTCCATAAATAACTTAAGGGGATAAGGGCAAATCTATAAACACTGTAAAATATTCTAGGTTAGGAAAGAATTTTTGATACTTCAGTGTTGCCATATGATATGTATGATCTCATGAATGTGAGGCAAAAGGAAACAATTGAAATTAGTAACCTCACTGCCTTTTTTCCTATCTGAGTGATGCTGTGATGTAGCCACTGAATCACATTGAGAGAAATTTGGGCTTGGGGCTGTATTTTTTAATACATGGAAATGTCATAATTTAATAGTACTCTAATACTAATTACCTCTCATGATTTTTTTTTTCCTGAAGTCTCTTTACACAGACCTAAATTGAACTAGATTACTTCCCTTTCTCTCTTTTCTTGTAAGGAAACCTCATTTAAACTTGAACCAGGTATGAGATGAAAGTGCCTAGTTTCCTCATTGATGCTCTATAATGAATATATTATTCCAGGAACCTTCTTGGCTTACCTTTTGCTGTTGAATAACACCACATTTTATTAAAGATCTGTGAAATGTTCCCTGAGATGTTATATAGCCTGTTCTCTTTAGACAGTAAGTTTTGCAAAATCTTCTTGGCTTTGTATAGGTGATAACAGGAAACAAGAATAATGAGATAAAACCTCTTCTTTCAGGTTTTTTAATTGAGGAACAAATTATTTCATCGTTTCTCATTAGTTATTCCCATGGATTCTAATGACAAGGTGCCAACTTTCACACTTTAAACAGGTTAATTAATCAGGTAGTAATGAAGTTGGGTGATACCTGAGTGTTGGTGTGCAGAATAATCACAGTTCCTAATAATGTGCTTAAATGTCTGTAAACCTGAGAGGATAAGTTGAAATTCAGATTTTCTGAGTTCTGCATAAATAAACATATGCTGGCTAATGTGAAAACTAATTTTAATTTATTACACTAGGTATAATCTTTAATTCAGAGATACATATATATATAGATGAATATACAAATTGAATATGCATATTTATACTCACAATTATATATATTGTTCTTTTCATTTGAGAGCGTAAGCATGATGATGTTTCAACCTTCATATCTGCACTATTCTTACTTTGTTTAGCCAGTCCATACAATTATATATTTTAAATCTTATTGTTCGATTGTAGTTTTAGTTACAAAACCTGGTAAGAGTGAAATAATAGGCGAAATCCCACTATATGACAACAGCACGTGAGTATGTCAAAGGAGAGATCATTACCAAGAGGAAATCACTATGATGTAAATCATCTTGGGTATCCTGGGCATCCACTCAGCAGGATATGCTGGAGAGGTCTCAGGTTTTTGTTAGTCAAACTTCCTTCCTCAAAAACTAGAGGAAAAATCAAGTAAACAAATACATATCTGATACGTTGAATATTACCACATTTATAATCATGGAAGGAAATTATAATAAATGTTTAAGGAACAGACATATTATTTCTATTTTTGATAAAGGTATTGCAAAGAAGTCTATCCCTAAGAAAACAGGAAGCTTGGGATACAAAGCATTATGCTTTCTATCACCAGCAAGCACTTCATCCCTGTGAAATCAGCAATAAAGAATCAGAAACCTGCTTCATATGTGCAGTATGTGGAGCATCTCCACTGCCCTGGTAACAAGGAAAATACCAATGGGATGGTAACATGTAAAATTGACTATTGACTAATTAGGATTTAAAAATTGAGGGTGGGTCAGGGAAGAAAGAGTGTATTCAAATCAATATGAAAACAATTCTATTGACTGGGCACGGTGGCTGGTGGCTCAGACCTGTAATCCCAACACTTTGGGAGGCTGAGGTGGGAGGATCACTTGAGTCCAGGAGTCTGAGAGCAGCCTGGAAAACATAAGGAGACCTCCTCTCTACAAAAAGTAAAATATTAGATGAGTTAGTGGTATATGCCTGTCGTCCCAGCTACTTAGGAGCCTGAGGTGGGAGGATCACTGGAGCCTGGAAGGTCTAGGCTGCAGTGAACAGTGATCACGCCACCGCAGTCCAGCCTGGGAGACAGGGCCAGACCCTGGTCTCAAAAACACAAAAGCATATACACAAAAAACAAAACAAAACAAAAAAATAATTCTACTGTCAAATTTTGATCATCAAAAATGAATTAATTATGGTTAGGAAGGAGTAAGGAACTTGAAATATCTGACACTTGAAATATCAGGATGATGGATGCTCCATAACAGGCAGTTAAGGATGAGGACATGATCACTGCACCCTCAGAGTTGGAGCCAAGCAGCCGCCCCACCATGCTGGGTCACTAAGATTGGGGGCAGGCTGTCAGGAAGAGACAGACATGGGAGATGGGACACGGGGCTCCCACTCGCAAATCATGAGGAGGCTGCAGACCTGGGATCACACCTGTACCTCATGGAGATGTGGCAACCCAAACCTCAATGGGTACTTTCCTAAGACTTTCTTCCGGGAGGGAGGCAGTTGGCTTGCTCTCGCTGCTATCTTAAGTTCAATCTCTAAGCCAGTTAGATGGCTGCCTTTGAATAATTCAGAATTCTCACATTCTACATACTCATCTACACCTGTGTACATATCTATTTTTAGGTCGATATGTGTGTGTGTGTATATATATATATATATATACACACACACACATATATGCAGGCTGAAGGTGTGCATATGTAGCAAATACATCTGCATACTTACCTATACTGAGCTGTTTTACTTGAAGTGTTTTGTTTTTGTTTTTGTTTTTGTTTTTACTTTGTTTGTGGGTTTGTTTTGTGGAGGGAGTGGTTTTTATTTGTTCTTTTTGTGCTCCCCTCCCTGAATGGCTGCATCTCTCAATCACTCCCTGTCTAATCTTGCAATACAGTCTTGGGAAGAGGGTCTGGTTACCCACTTCCCAAGAGTACAGCATAAACCAATTAATTAACCTTTAATTTAAATGATGCAGCAGGTGAAATTTAGCAAATTAGAACAATTAATTTATTGCATTAGTGAGTATTAATTGTAATGATATATAATCATGCACCTCAAGATTTCAAAATTCTTCTATTTTAAAACATGAAAGCAGTGATAGTTTTTTTTTTTTTAATTAAACTGAAGTTTATACCAAAGTTTTCTAGACCCTATGTGGTCTAACAATTAGATTTTACTCTGCTGGGATATAATGAATGGTGTTTCAACTACTTAAGTACCTACCTACATATTTTTCTTCTTATTTACACATTACAATTACAAGCCATGATCTTTATTCACAGTTTATTATGGGTGAGTGTCAATAATACTCATTGATGGAAGGATAATATGAAGAAAACAAAACAAAATCTTTCATGATATTTGAAAGTCATGTAATGTTATGCACTTTACCTTCTTCTCCTCGAAGCTGACTATGGACAAACCAAAACCTCAAAATACCCTTAAAGCTTTTGTTTCAAAATGACATGGTTTTGCTAAGTTGTTGTCGAAAAGGAGAAAAAAATACAGAAGTGTGTGTATCATTAGCACAACTGCATTCCATTATTTTCTTTTTCAAAATAAATTACATAAATGGGGTTTGTATTGTTTGCTGTACTTCACCCAGAGATTGGAATAATTAAGCTTCAAGAACTGAGATGCTTTAAAACACATTTAATTTAGTAAAATTGGTAAGGAAGCTACTGCAATTAAAAAAATAAACAAAAAAGGACAAAAGTTTTCTTATGTCTTACTGGGTAATTTGGGGTGAATTTAGACTATGGCATTAGAAGTACAAAAGGTAACTAAAAATGCCGTTAAATGAAATGTTCCAAGTCCAAGCAATTTCCTTCTTAACAGAAAGTAAAATGCGAACAGAGATTACAAAAACCCTGCTGTGTTTAATTTAAGTGTATGTAAGCCTTTTACTCACAGTCATTTTGTCTGGAGATAATCACGGCCATCCACAGTGGTCAGGGCTGGGAAGCATGGGTTGTGAAAAGTTGCTCACTCTTTCATTCCACCTTGCTTGTGTCAGCCATGGCTCAGATGAGGCAAGTCCAGCGTATTCATCTTCTGTCAGGGTGGGATTCTCCTACTTCTACATCCACCAATTTGTTCTTGTCACTTCCAGACCACTTGCAGCAACATGAAGTGGTATGTGTAACTGCATGTCTGTCATTGCAAAGTGACATGACATTATTTATTTGTGGATTATTTATATATATGCTTGGTTTATTTAATATAAAATTTCAAATGATAAAGTTTGTAAATATCAAGTCAACATTTTTACAGTATTCAAACTGCTAGAAGTATTTTGTATGGAATTCATTTTGAAAAGTAAGCAAAATCTTGGTAGCGTTTCTTAGTGGTAAAGAAGAAGGTCTGGATAATGACTATTTCTATTAGAATAGTAATTTTTTATAATATTTTAAATATATATTATATAATTTGGGATAGGACTATTTTGAAGACCAAAGGATGCCTTTTAGGGGGTAGATGACAATAATATTTTTTTCTTTCATATTCAACTTCTAGTTGCTAGAAATTTCTAGGAAGAGGAGAAAACTTGCCATTATTTTAATTTCAAAACTGAACATTTGGTATTTATTGAGCACCTAAGTGTGCATGAATCCCTGATGCAAGATTATATGTGCAAATAAAAGGGCCATGAATAAAAAAAATGTATTTTCTCTCTCCGAGGTAGAACATGAAGAATCATAAAATTTCCAGAATATATATAAAAGAATTATAAAACCACCAGAATATATATATATATATATACATACATACACACACACACAGACACACACACAAATATATATATATATATATAGTCCAACTTTTAATGGAAATAGGAATGATTCTTAGACATTAGTATAAGTCCTTTCTTAACATGTGCAGCACTTGTGAAATGTCACAATGAGCTAAAAACCACATGATTATCTCAATAGATGCAGAAAAGGCCTTTGACAAAGTTCAACAACACTTCATGCTAAAAACTCTCAATAAATTAGGTATTGATGGGATGTATCTCAAAATAATAAGAGCTATCTATGACAAACCCACAGCCAATATCATACTGAATGGACAAAAACTGGAAGCATTCCCTTTGAAAACTTGCACAAGACAGGGATGCCCTCTCTCACCACTCCTATTCAACATTGTGTTGGAAGTTCTGGCCAGGGCAATCAGGCAGGAGAAGGAAATAAAGGGCATTCAATTAGGAAAAGAGGAAGTCAAATTGCCCCTGTTTGCAGATGACATGATTGTGTATCTAGAAAACCCCATCGTCTCAGCCCAAAATCTCCTTAAGCTGATAAGCAACTTCAGCAAAGTCTCAGGATACAAAATCAACGTGCAAAAATCACAAGCATTCTTATACACCAATAACAGACAAACAGAGAGCCAAATCATGAGTGAACTCCCATTCACAATTGCTTCAAAGAGAATAAAATACCTAGGAATCCAACTTACAAGGGATGTATGTGAAAGACCTCTTCAAGGAGAACTACAAAACACTGCTCAAGGAAATAAAAGAGGATACAAAGAAATGTAAGAACATTCCATGCTCATGGGTAGGAAGAATCAATATCGTGAAAATGGCCATACTGCCCAAGGTAATTTATAGATTCAATGCCATCCCCATCAAGCTACCAATGACTTTCTTCACAGAATTGGAAAAAACTACTTTAAAGTTCATATGGAACCAAAAAAGAGCCCGCATTGCCAAGTCAATCCTAAGCCAAAGGAACAAAGCTGGAGGCATCATGCTACCTGACTCCAAACTATACTACAAGGCTACAGTGACCAAAACAGCATGGTACTGGTACCAAAACAGAGATATAGACCAATGGAACAGAACAGAGCCCTCAGAAATAATGCTGCATATCTACAACTGTCTGATCTTTGACGAACCTGACAAAAACAAGCAATGGGGAAAGGATTCCCTATTTAACAAATGATGCTGGGAAAACTGGCTAGCCATATGTAGAAAGCTGAAACTGGATCCCTTCCTTACACCTTATACAAAAATTAATTCAAGATGGATTAAAGACTTACGTGTTAGACCTAAAACCATAAAAACCCTAGAAGAAAACCTAGGCAATACCATTCAGGACATAGGCATGGACAAGGACTTCATGTCTAAAGTGTTTTAGACTTTATTTTAACTATTTAAAAAGCAATGGCAACAAAAGCCAAAATTGACGAATGGGATCTCATTAAACTAAAGAGCTTCTGCACATCAAAAGAAACCACCATCAGAGTGAACAGGCAACCTACAGAATGGGAGAAAATTTTTGCAACCTACTCATCTGACAAAGGGCTAATATCCATAATCTACAATGAACTCAAACAAATTTACAAGAAATAAACAAACAACCCCATGAAAAAGTGGGCAAAGGATATGAACAGACACTTCTCAAAAGAAGACATTTATGCAGCCAAAAAACACATGAAAAAATGCTCACCATCACTGGCCATCAGAGAAATGCAAATCAAAACCACAATGAGATACCATCTCACACCAGTTAGAATGGCGATCATTAAAAAGTCAGGAAACAACAGGTGCTGGAGATGATGTGGAGAAATAGGAACACTTTTACACTGTTGGTGGGACGGTAAACTAGTTCAACCATTGTGGAAGTCAGTGTGGTGATTCCTCAGGGATCTAGAACTAGAAATTCCATTTGACCCAGCCATCCCATTACTGGGTATATACCCAAAGGATTATAAATCATGCTGCTATAAAGACACATGCACACGTATGTTTATTGCAGCACTATTCACAATAGCAAAGACTTGGGACCAACCCAAATGCCCAAGAATGATAGACTGGATTAAGAAAATGTGGCACATATACACCATGGAATACTATGCAGCCATAAAAAATGATAAGTTCCTGTCCTTTGTAGGGATGGATGAAGCTGGAAACCATCGTTCTCAGCAAACTATCGCAAGGACAAAAAACCAAACACCACATGTTCTCACTCATAGGTGGGAATTGAACAATGAGAACACGTGGACACAGGAAGGGGAACATCACCCACTGGGGACTGTCGTGGGGTGGGGGGAGGGGGGAGGGACAGCATTAGGAGATTTACCTAATGCTAAATGACGAGTTACCGGGTGCAGCACACCAACATGGCACATGTATACATATGTAACAAACCTGCACGTTGTTCACATGTACCCTAAAACTTAAAGTATAATAATAATAAAACAAAAAAAATTAAAAATTTTCATGATGGCATAACTATTGGCCTCTAAAACATTCACTATGAGCCAGAGCTGGTGTAAAGGAATTCTGGAAAAGTTATTAAACAGCGTAATCCAACAGGTATGAACCAGATAGTATGGTCACCTGAATATACAATGCAGAACTGTGGGACTAGTCTTTGCCACGTAACACTCAACTCATTGCTGCCCTGTAATAGCAGAAAGAAAAAGTTGAGTGCCTCACAGTTGTTGAGTTCTCCCTCTCCCCAATGCCCAGGAACAGTCTTTGAACCATGCCACTGCTGCTGGAATATAAGGGAAGGGTGGTGTCAGCAATTCAAGACTGTTTTTTCTATCTCTTCAGTGCCTCTATTAGTGATATAAAGTTAAAACGAGGTACTATGAGTGCTCACCTGATTTTTGGTTCGTATGAAGGTGCTTTTGTTGTGTAGATAGCTGTTAAATTGTTGTCCTTCACACGGGGATGATCAGTGGAGCCTTCTATTCAGTCATCTTGATCTACTTTAATCGTAACTCCTGTATTCTTTTGCATCTTTTGCTTCTTACTAACCAATATGTTATTATATTCATTTACTGTTACAGGTAATCATTTTTCTATTTAACTTTCTCTGTTCAAAATAGTGTATGTCTTTTCTTTCCTCATTTAACCTAGATTGTTATAAAGTTTTACTATTATAATTTACAGCCCCAAAAGCAATATATGATTTTTTGTGTTCTCTTATTCTTGAGACTGTTGAGTATTATGTTTTAAATATTTTATGCTTTAATCATTTTGATAAAGTGAAAATATAGTATTTAGCTTTTCTAATTAAAGCTTTAAATGCTGGTGAAATTAAATAATTTTATTTATCATTGACCATTTATATTGTGTGTGTGTGGTGAGGTGAACTATTTGTTAATAGCATTATTCCCTTTCTATTGTAGTTAAATTATATTTTAAAAATTGTGATAATTCTTTATATATTTAAAATACATGTCCTGTATCTGATATATGTTGCAACTATTTATTTCTTTAGTTATCCAACTCTCATGTTTCTTTTGGCTTTATATATAAATATATAAATACATATATATGCTATCTGTTTCATATGTGTATATATAAATGTGTAGATGTGTATATATAAATATATACACATAAGTTTTAATGCTTTAAAATTTTCAAGTTATGTTTTTATTTCAACATAATTTCTACCTTTCATATTTTGTATGAAAACTCATTTCCAACTTCACGTTTTATATAAATAATCACCTCTAATTTTAAATTTATATTATTCAAAGTTTGTATTGCATTTAACTCTTTAATCCCATGGAATTAAGTAAGTTTATTGTGTAATCAATGCATACTTTTTCCACAAATTGGCTAGACAGTCAATGTCCTCTGTAGTATATATTGAAAAATTCATTCTTTTTTAATTAATTAAAATTCCACATTCATTAAATTCTAAATTATTTGCATTCTTTATATTTCATTAACTGTTCATATATTTCTGGGCCAATTCACCTGTCTTTGATTACTATAAGTATCTCCATAATAAAATAAAATATATATTAAAATGTAATATTTGTTATGGTGAGGGTTCTTTGTATAGATCTTTAAATTTGCTAGAAAGTTTTGTTAAAATTTGTTATCATCTGTTTTTTTTTCCAGATGAACATCAGTGCCATGATCTAAGATTTGCTTCTATTTTATCTTTACTGTAAATTGTAATTTCATCAAAATAAAACTTTTTTGTTATTTTGATATGTTCCTCTTAAATCTTTTATAAATTCAAGCATGCTATTGAACATAGTTTTCCAGTCAAATTAATATTCGTGTTTTGATAATATGATTGATATTTCTATGTATTGTTATAATGAATAAGGTTGGTCCTAGACCTGCCATAAGTGTTTTATGATTTCAATATTTTTTCTACTTGTTTCTTTATAGTTTATTTTCTGCTACATGGAATCAGTTTTTAAAATTGTTTTTAATTTTCTTTTCTTTTCACTTACATGTCTTGTTTTTATTATTATTTTTTAAAATTTACTTTAACACTTATATGTCTTAAAATATTTATTTATAGTTTTCTAAATTCTGCTGCTGGTTTTGCTGAAATTTCTCAAAGCATTTTAACCCAATAATTCTTATATGGACCCACTACTCAGTAAAGTGCACATGCCCTCACATTTTGCATATCATTTTAGGAGAGATAAAGGCCTTTGATACAATCCAGTCTTAGAAATTTAAGATTTTTTCTTTCTGAGGCTATTTACTTAGGTAGTTTACTAAGGTAATGAGTAACATGAGGTCATGTCTCCTAACGGATAAACTAGAAAAAACAAAAACAGGTTGTACTAAAAAAAAAAAAAAAAAAAAAAAAAAAAAAAGTTTTTAAAGCATCATAGGGATGCAGAAGCAAAGGGAACTATACAAAATGTCCTGAGAAGGAGGAACCTCTTTGGGAGTTTTTTACCCTGAAGGGATTTGCTGCTATGTCTAGGCCAAAGACTCTACTATGGGAAAGTAAAAACAGAGGAGCATTTGATGATCACATGTGATGGCATGACATGCTAAAATGTTGAATGCTCCAAATGTAGAGCCAAATTTGCTCATGGGGCATTTACTGAAAGCCGTATTGACACAGAAATATGGAAGTGTATGCAAGAAAGGAAGAGTGAAATCACTGACTTAGAGGTTCTACGATTCTTTAATACACAATATATGTTGTATAATATACAATGCATACAATGAAATATTATAGGACAAGTGTGAAGTGGCAGGTAAATGTGATAAGTAGTAAAGGGGAAAATCAAGAATCAGATAATCCTAATGTTGAAATTAGAATACAGGAGTTTAAAATGCCTATTCAACCCCAAACCTTGGCATTGCACAACATTCCCAGGTAACAAACCTGCAAAGTTGCATATGTATCCCCTCATTCTAAAATAAAAGTTGAAAAAATCCCTTAGACTATGAAAATAAAATAAAATATCTCTTCATATATTAAATATAATCGAAAATGAATAAAAGTTGAATATTTCTATAAAAATTGATTTTAAAAATTAAATAGACATTAGGATTAACTTAAAGGTATATCAATAGAAAATAAAAATACATCAAAACTGAAGCTGAGAAGCAAGAGTAAAATAAACAACAAGACAGAACTTAAGAGACATGGACCATGGTTGAATAGCCTAGACTAAGTGTAATTGGAGTACCAAAAGGAGAAAAATGAGAGAATGAGAAAAACAATATTTGAAGAGATAATTATCAAACATTTTCCATAATTGATTAAAAATATGTAAACCTAAGTTTTAAGAAACTTGGTTTATAATAGCCATCTTTACTCTAGTCTAAATTTATTTCCTTTCTCTCTTTTAAATAAAGTATTAGAAGAAATTCTTAAAAGATGAAGTAAGAAATTTTAAAAATACGATCCTCCACATTGAACAATGTCTACACTGAAAACTGTGGATGATGAAAAGTGGAAAGAAATCTGAAGACTAAGACAGATTTGATTTCAGGAAATGCCAAATCACGTTAGTTAAAATGTCCAATTTAAAGCAAACGAAAACGAGTATAAAGAAACAGGCAATATAGTCCCGTATACAAGAAGAAAAAAAGCTAATAAAAACTGTCTCTGAGGAAGCCCAGATGATGGGATTACTATACAAAGACTTGAATAAGCTCTTAAAAATATGTTCAAGAATTGTCCAAAAAGGATGAGAATGATGTCTCACCAAATTAAGAATATCAATAAAGTGATAGAAATTTTAAAAATGAAATAGAAATTCTAAAATGGAAGGGGTTAATCTGGTAGAAGAAATAATTAGCAAACTCTAAGATAGTTCATTTATATTATTCAGTTCAAGAAACAAAGAGGAAACAAATGAAGAAAAGTCTATAAAGCTTCAGAAACCAATGGAACTCCATAAACTTTATGAATAATGGGGGTCTCAGAAAAGGAAAGAAAAGGTAAAAAGAATATTTGAAAAAATAGTAGATGATAACTTCCCAAATTGGATAAAACACATTTATCTACGCATCTAATTAACTCAACAAACTATGAAGGATAAACTAAAAGTATTGCACACATAGGTAAAACTCAAACTGTCAAAATCCAAAGTCAAAGAGAGAAACTTGAAAACAGCAAGAAGAAAACAATTTGCTGCATACAAGGGCTCTTCAGGTTAAATAGCTTACTCCTCAACAGGAGACACAAGGCCAATGGGCCATGGAATAACATGTCCAAAGTGGTGAAAGCAAAATAAACCTTTCACTCAAGAAGTCTATGTCCAGCAAATTATATATCTACATCTTTCAAAAGCTGAAGAAACTAGAAGATTTCCAGATAAAGAAAACTGAGAGAATCTTTATCAGCTCTTCCCTAAAAGAAATGCTAAAGGGAGATATTTGAGCTGAAATGAAAGGATATTAAATGACAATATGAATTCCTATGAAAGCACTAAAAATAGATGACACCATAGGTCAATATAAAATCAGTCTAAATATATGGTTCTTTATAATTCTTTCTTTCATTATATAATTTAAAAGACAATGACAATGCAATATTTGGAAAGTTGTATTGATGGGTGTATAATGAAGAAGGTTTAATTTGTATGACAACAGGAGCACAAAGGAGGAGAAGGGAAATGGAACTGTTCAGACACAATTTTTGTGTACATTACAAATTAAATTTACTACACATTAAATTATTTTAAGTTAGCATGCATATCTAAGCCTCAGAGAAACCATTAGAAAAATAAAATAAAATGAAATATAAATAGCAAAATAATTTTAAAAGTACACTGAAAATTATTTAAGACAATAATAAGGCAGTAATGGAGAAAGAATCACAGAGTATATATGACACATTAAAATAGCAAAATGACAAATGTGCACCTTGTTTTACCAGAGCAACACTAAATATGAATAGATTAAGTACCTGCAATCAAAGGCAGATATTGACAGAATTGATGAAGAAAATATTATCTTACTATACACTGTCTACAAGACACACATTTTATTTGATGACAAAAATAGTTTGAAGTGAGAAAATGGAAGTAGATACATTATGCAGCAAAGAGAGCTGGAGTAGCTATATTATTGTTAGACAAAATAGATGCTAAGAGAAAAATTGTATTAGATATAAACGATACTTTATAACGGCAAAAGGATCAATACATCAGGATGTTATCTTAAATAGATAAAGCAAAAGCTGACAGAAATAAAGAGAAAAATAGACAATTCAACAATAGAAGTTAGAGAATTTAATACTCCTGACCTTACAGAAATAAAAGGATTATAAAAATACTATTAAGAATTGTATACCAACTAATTAAATAAACGAGATGAAGTGGACAATTTCCTAGAGAAACAAACACTACTTAAAATGACCCAAGAAGAAATAGAATATATAAATAAGCTTGTAACAAGTAAAAATATTGAATTAGTAATTAATTAAAAAGCCCAGGATGAGATAGCTTCACTGGTGAATCCTACTAAAACTTCATAAAGAATTAATATGAATTCTTCACGAATTCTTTCAAATAATAGAAGACAACAGTAATTCCCAACTCATTCTATCCTAATACCGTATCACTCTGACACCAAACTCAGACTAAGATGTCATAAGAAAACTATAGACACGTTATTCTTATGAACATTAATGTAAAAATTATTAATACTAGCAAATTGGACCCAGTAGCATATAAAAAAAAGCTTATAAAGCATGACTAGTTGGGATTTATCCCAGCAATGCAAGTTTGGCTCTACATATGAAAATCAATCAATGTGATACACTATATTAATACAATAAAAGAAAAAAATTCAAATAATCATATAAATGGATACAGAAAAAGTATTTAAAAGATCCAAAACCTTTTCTGATTAAAAAAAGACCAACAAACTAGAAATACAAGGTATTTTTTTCAACCTGATAAAAGACATCTACAAAAATCCCATAGCTTAATACTGAAAGACTTAATGCTTGCCACTTCTATTCAACATTGCATTGACAATTCTGGCCAGAGCAATTAGGCAAGAAAATGGAATAATAGGCATCCAGACTAGAAAGGAAAAAGTAAACCTATTTCTACTTTCAGGTTGTATGTAATCTTTTTTTTTTTTTTTTTTTAGACGGAGTCTCGCTCTGTTGCCAGGCTGGACTGCAGTGACGCGACCTAGGCTCACGGCAACTTCCACTTCCTGGGCTCTTGGGTTCAAGTGATTCTCCTGCCTCAGCCTCCTGAGTAGCTAGCACTACAGGTGTGTGTCACCATGCCAAGCTAAATTTTCTTTTTGTATTTTTAGTAGAGATGGCGTTTCACTATGTTGGCCAGGATGGTCTCGATCTCTTGACCTCGTGATCCGCCTGCCTGGGCCTCCCAAAGTGCTGGGATTACAGGCGTGAGCCTCCACACCTGGCCTGTAATGTTATATAGAGAAAAATCTAAGGAATTCACAAAAAGAAGTATAAGAACTAGTAAATGGGTTCAACACACTTGCAGTATATAAGATCAAAATACAAAATCAATTGTATTTTTATGTGCTAACAGTAAGTGTGCAAAAATAAAATTAAGGAAATAATTTAATTGTATTTTTATACACTAAAAATACCATACAAAAATAAAATAAGGAAAATAATTTAATTTATACAAACATAAAAATAAACTACTTAGGAATAAATTTATTTAAGGAAATGCAAGGCTGGGCACGGTGGTTCACACCTGTAATCCCAGCACTTTGGGAGGCTGAGGCAGGTAGATCACAAGGTCAGGAGTTCGAGACCAGCATGGCCAACATAGTGAAACCTGGTCTCTACTAAAAATACAAAAATTAGCCGGGCATGGTGGCGCACACCTGTAGTCCCAGGTTCTCAGGAGGCTGAGGCAGGAGAATCACTTGAACCCGGGAGGCAGAGGTTGTGGTGAGCCAAGACTGTGCCACTGCACTCAAGCCTGGGCAACAGAGTGAGACTCTGTCAAAAAAAAAAATGAAGAAATGCAAAACTTATACTTTGAAAACTACGAGATATTTGCGAGATAAAGAATATCTAAATAAATGGAAAAACACCCCATGCTCATGGGTAATTAGACTTAGTATTGTTAAGATGGCAATAATATCAGAATTTATTTATAAATTTATTGTAATTCCTTTCAAAATCCCAGCCGATTTTTTTACAGAAATTGACAAATGGATCCTAAAATTCATATAAAAATATAAGAAACTCAGAATAGCCAAAACAACTTTACAAAGGAAAAAAAAAATGTTGGAAGTATCACATTTTTAGATTTCAAGATTTACCAAGGCTTACACTTCCAGATTTCAAGACTTATTACAAAGCTATAGTAACCAATATAAGGTAATACTTCATAAAAACACACATATACATCAACAACATAAAACCACAAGTCCCAGAAATAAATCTTCATATTTATCATCAATTTACTCTTGACAATGATGCTGAGGCCATTCAATAGTGAAAGAATAGTCCTTTTAATAAATGGTGCTGGAATTGGATATCCATATGAATCCATACGCAAAAGAAGATAGCTGAAGCACTACCTCACACCAGATACAAAATGTAACTCCAGCTGCATCATAGATCTCATATTCTAGCTAAAACTATGAAGATGTTAGAAGACGTACTTAAATTTTTATAACCTTGGGTTTTCAATGGTTTCTTAGAGATGATATCAAAAGCATAAGTGACAAAGAAAAAAACAAGTAAATTAATTTGATCAAAATTGTTCTTCAAAGGAAAGCATCAAGCAAAGAAAAAGGCAACTGATAAGATAAAAGATTCGCAAATTATATATCTGATAAGAAAATTTTACACAGACTATATAAGGAATTTGTACAACTCAACAATAAAACTCAATCGATTTAACAATGGGCAATGTTTAATCGCTATTTCTCCAAAGAAGATATATGAGTGGTCAGTAAACACACGAATATATGCTTAACATCATGAGCCATTAGGAAATGCAAAACAAAAGCAAAATGAGCTGTTGCTTTATGCTCACTAGAATGGTTAAAATAAAAAAAAGATAGTCAACAACAAATGCTGATGAGAATGCAGAAATTTTGAAATCCTCATTCATTGCTGTTGAGATTGTAAAATGGTGCAGTCACTTTAGAAAACAGTGTTTCAAAACCTCAAAGTGTTAAACATAAACCATATGTCACTGCAATTATACTTCTAGGTACATACCCAAGAGAAATGAAACCATGTATCTCTGCAAAAAAATTGTTCAAAAATGTTCATCATGCATTGTAGCCAAAAGTGGAAAAAAAAGTTAGTCAGCTGATAAATGGATAAACAAAAATGTATATTCGTATAAGAAATATTATTTGACGATAAAAATAAATGAAGTACTAATACATCCTACAGAATAAATGAAATGTAAAAGTACTATACTAAGTGAAAGAGGCCAGTCACAGAAGAATGTATATTATATGAATGCACTGATATAAAATTTCCAGAATAGGCAGTTCCACAGGGAGAGAAAGCAGATTAGCAATTGCCAGGGACTGGAGGGAAGACAGAGTGGGGGTGTCTGCCAATGAGTATGGGACTCCTTTGTGGGGTGATGAAAATATTCTGAACTTTGATAGTGGCAATGAATGATTGCATAACTCTGTGAATATACTAAAAACCACTGAGTTATACATTTTTAAATGGCAGATTTTATGATACGAAAATCATGCTGCAAAAAGCCATTATAAAAGTATTATAAAAAATAAAAAGAGTGGAATGTTAAAAAAAAAATAGTGCATGAACCTTTTATTTACCCTCATGTTATTTGCCCCAACTTCTTTGATCTAAAAATTACAAGATGGTGTTATGAATTCAGAATATTATTAATAATTTCATTCTTTACAATAAGTGCTTATATTTCTATTAAAATATTTGTAAATTTAATGTATTTTATAATCAGATGTCTCCAGCTCAAGTTTTCTAAAAAGCAGGAGCTAAGACAAGGATTATGATAGTGACATATTATTTGAGTAGCATAAGCTCTGGTGTGCAAGGGTAAGGAATAGGTAAGAAAGATGCAAATCAAAACAATAGCATATCCTAATGCAGTTGGGGTTTGGAATTATCTGCTAGATAATCACAAACAGAGCTTGACCTTACCTTTGTGAAGATGTATTTAATGGTTGTATTGGTGGAATTTGGATTAAAATTAAAGAGAAAACAGAGATAAAATTCAGGGCTGCCATAAAGTCAAATGTGCATATTGCAATAGGATGAACACATAGAATCCATAATAAATTATATGTTAAACAAATTTTTAAAAATATTTATTTTGTTTGAACATACAGAAATTGTCTGGTGGTATGAGGAACTTGCTTATACTGGTTCAAGGTTACATTTGCATATTTTCAGGAATTTTGCAAGACATCTGTTCAAACATTGGTAATTTGAAGTAAGCCATAGCAGGAGCATTTACGCCATAAAAATTATCAAGCCACACATCAAAGCTCTTCCTTTCCCCATGAAAGTCAGTTGCTAAATATATTTTTTTAATTATACTTTAAGTTCTATGGTACATGTGCACAATGTGCAGGTTTCATACATAGGTATACACGTGCCATGTTGGTTTGCTGTGCCCATCAACTTGTCATTTACATTAGGTATTTCTCCTAATGCTATCCCTCCCCCAGCCTCCCACTCCCAGACAGGCCCCAGTGTGTGATGTTCCCCATGCTGTGTCAAAGTGATCTTGTTGTTCAATTCCCAATTATGAGTGAGAACATGCAGTGTTTGGTTTTCTGTCCTTGTGATAGTTTACTAAGAATGACGGTTTCCAGCTTCATCCATGTCCCTACAAAGGACACGAACACATCCTTTTTCATGGCTGCATAGTATTCCATGGTGTATGTGTGCCACATTTTCTTTATCCAGTCTATCATTGATGGACTTTTGGGTTGGTTCCAAGTCTTTGCTATTGTGAATAGTGCCACAATAAACATACATGTGCATGTGCCTTTATAGCAGCATGATTTATAATCCTTTGGGTATATACCCAGTAATGGGATGGCTGGGTCAAATAGTGTTTCTAGTTCTAGATCCTTGAGGAATCACCACACTGTCTTCCACAATGGTTGAACTAGTTTACAGTCCCACCAACAGTGTAAAAGTGTTCCTATTTCTCCACATCCTCTCCAGCACCTGTTGTTTCCTGACTTTTTAATGATCACCATTCTAACTGGTGTGAGATGATATCTCATTGTGGTTTTGATTTGCAGTTATCTGATGACCAGTGATGAGCATTTTTTCATGTGTCTGTTGGCTGCATAGATATCTTCTACTGAGAAGTGTCTGTTCATATCCTTTGCCCACTTTTTGATGGGGTTGTTTGTTTTTTCTTGTAAATTTGTTTGAGTTCTTTGTAGATTCTGGATATTAGCTCTTTGTCAGATGGGTAGATTGCAAAAGTTTTCTCCCATTCTGTAGGTTGCCTGTTCACTCTGATGGTAGTTTCTTTTGCTGTGCAGAAGCTGTTTGGTTTAATTAGATTCCATTTGTCTATTTTAGCTTTTACTACCATTGCTTTTGGTGTTTTAGTCATGAAGTCCTTTCCCATGCCTATGTCCTGAATGGTATTGCCTAGGTTTTCTTCTAGGGTTTTTATGGTTTTAGATAGAACATTTAAGTCTTTAATCCATCTTGAATTAATTTTTGTATAAGGTGTAAGGAAGGGATCCAGTTTCAGCTTTCTACAAGTGGCTTGTCAGTTTTCCCAGTACTATTTATTAAATAGGGGATCCTTTCCCCATTTCCTGTTTTTATTTTTTATTTTTTTATTTTTATTTATTTATTTTTTGAGACGGAGTCTTGCTCTGTCGCCCAGGCTGGAGTGCAGTGGCGCGATCTCGGCTCACTGCAAACTCCGCCTCCCAGGTTCACGCCATTCTCCTGCCTCAGCCCCCCGAGCAGCTGGGACTACAGGCGCCCACCACCACGCCCAGCTAATTTGTTGTATTTTTAGTAGAGACTGGGTTTCACCGTGTTAGCCAGGATTGTCTCAATCTCCTGACCTTGTGATCCGCCCACCTTGGCCTCCCAAAGTGCTGGGATTACAGACTTTAGCCACCACGCCTGGCCTCCCATTTCTTGTTTTTGTCAGGTTTGTCAAAGATCAGATGGTTGTAGATGTGTGGTGCTATTTCTGAGGCCTCTGTTCTGTTCCATTTATCTATACATCTGTTTTGGTACCAGTACCATGCTGTTTTGGTTACTGTAGCCTGGTGGTATAGTTTTAAGTCAGGTAGCATGATGCCTCCAGCTTTGTTCTTTTTGCTTAAGATTGTCTTGGCAATGCAGGCTCTTTTTTGGTCCCATATGAACTTTAAAGTAGTTTTCTCCAATTCTGAGAAGAAAGTCATTGGTAGCTTGATGGGGATGGCATTGAATCTATAAATTACCTTGGGCAGTATGACCATTTTCACAATATTGATTCTTCCTATCCATGAGCATGGCATGTTCTTCCATTTATTTGTGTCCTCTTTTATCTCGTTGAGCAGTGGTTTGTAGTTCTCCTTGAAGAGGTCCTTCACATCCCTTGTAAGTTGGATTCCTAGGTATTTTATTCCCTTTGTAGCAATTGTGAATGGGAGTTCACTCATGATTTGGCTCTCTGTTTGTCTGTTATTGGTGTATAGGAATGCTTGTGACTTTTGCACATTGATTTTGTATCCTGAGACTTTGCTGAAGTTGCTTATCAGAACTCAGGATTAAGAAGCTCACTCAAAAACACACAATTACATGGAAACTGAACAATTTGCTCCTGAATGACTACTGGGTAAATAACATAATGAAAGAAGAAATAAAGATGTTCTTTGAAACCAATGAGAACAAAGACACAAAGTTCCAGAATCTCTGGGACACATTTAAAGCAGTGTGTAGAGGGAAAATTATAGCACTAAATGCCCACAAGAGAAAGCAGGAAAGATCTAAAATCAACACCCTAACATCACAATTAAAAGAACTAGAGAAGCAAGAGCAAACAAATTCAAAAGCTGGCAGAAGGCAAGAAATAACTAAGACCAGAGCAGAACTAAAAGAGATAGAGACACAAAAAAACCCTTCAAAAAATTAATGAATCCAGGAGCTGGTTTTCCGAAAAGACCAGCAAAATTGATAGACCGCTAGCAAGACTAATAAAGAAGAAAAGAGAGAAGAATCAAATAGATGCAATGAAAAAATGATAAAGGGGATATCCTCACCAATCCCATATAAATACAAACTACCATCAGAGAAAACTATAAACACCTGTACGCAAATAAACAAGAAAATCTAGAAGAGATGGATAAATTCCTGGACACATACACCCTCCGAAGACTAAACAAGGAAGAAGTTGAATCTCTCAATAGACCAATAACAGGATCTGAAATTGAGGCAATAATTAATAGCCTACCAACCAAAAAAAATCCAGGACCAGACGGATTCACAGCTCAATTCCACCAGAGGTACAAAGAAGAGCTCGTACCATTACTTCTGAAACTATTCCAATCAACAGAAAAAGAGGGAATCCTCCTTAACTCATGTTATGAGGCCAGCATCATCCTGATACCAAAGCCTGGCAGAGACACAACAAAAAAAGAGAATTTTAGACCAATGTCCCTGATGAACATCAATGCAAAAATCCTCAATAAAATACTGGCAAACTGAATCCAGCAGCACATCAAAAAGCTTATCCGCAACAATCAGGTAGGCTTCTTCCTGGGATGCAAGGCTGGTTCAGCATATGCAAATCAATAAACATAATCCATCACATAAACAGAACCAACGACAAAAACCACATGATTATCTCAGTAGATGCAGAAAAGGCCTTCGACAAAATTCAACAGCCCTTCATGCTAAAAACTCTCAATAAACTAGGTATTGATTGAATGTATCTCAAAATAACAAGAGCTATTTATGACAAGCCCACAGCCAACAGCACACCGAATGGGCAAAAACTGGAAGCATTCCCTTTGAAAACTGGCACAAGACAAGGATACCCTCTCTCACCACTCCTATTCAACATAGTGTTGGAAGTTCTGGCCAGGACAATCAGGCAAGAGAAAGAAATAAAGGGTATTCAAATAGGAAAAGAGGAAGTCAAATTGTCCCTGTTTGCAGATGACATGATTGTATATTTAGAAAACCCCATCGTCTCAGTTGCTAAATATTTACTAGCAAACCACAAATAGTAACTTTCCAAGTGAAATGTAAATAAATAATATTTAAGATTTATTTTCTTAAAAGAGTGGCTGACAGTGAAAATTTATTGACTGATTTATAGACCAAGATTAATGATGAGATTGATACTAAATGATGGCAAATTACTAAAATAGCATTAGAAGTTTTTATTATATGGGTATTTTCATTACATGCGCAGGTGTTAATATTTTTTCATTACACCTATTTGCGAAAATTTACTAGGTATAAAAGAAAAAATAGATTTTATCTGTAAATCTTGTTTACAATGTCTCCTTTATCCTTTATATCCATTTTTAGAAAGGCAGTAGTATAGAAATTACAATGTTAGTCAAATTATATTATTACCTGATATGCAGAATGATTTATGTATTTTGTCCCCCCCAAACAGTAATTATTGTAAATCTTCACTGTTTACCCTGCCAACAATCATCTCATTAAATGGTGCAAAATGTTCCAGGCCTTTTCTAACTCAAAATAAAGTCACACCAGAGTTATCACAGCAATCTTATCCATCCATTGATTTCTCGTCAGCTGAAGGATTGACTTCAAGGCATCTTCTAGTTCTTCAGGGTTTTATTTGGATTATAAGATTGAAGGCTTTGTTTCTTTGTATTTCATGAAAGTAATTACTACCGATTCTTCATTCTTGGGACATAGTGTTACTAGAGTTGTCAAATTTCAGCTGGTGATAATGTGAATAAAAGTGCTTTTGTTATATGGTTCTATCTTCAGGAATCCGTTAATAAATCTTTTTATATTTTCAATATTTTATCTAAAATCTGTTTTAAAATCATTTAAACATTGCTTTTTACATTATCGATTTTTCCTTTTAGGTGGTTGGTATATTTCACTTAAAAAATATGATAAATATTAAGTGTATTGGAAAGTGCCTACATAAAAGTGCTTTATAAAATATATGTTGTTACACTCTTAACAACTTCCAGCAAACAATCGGGAATAAATGATTTTTAAAGACTGTGTCAGCTATATATGGGATAGAAAATAATATTTTTATGTTAATGCAATTTCATTAAGTGGAAACTAAAAAATATTTCATGTTTTATATGAAATAAAGGTAACAATAGCTGCTTTAATCTTATATATCAAAATCTTTTGGAACCTTTATCTTTTAAAAACAAGGAACTCTAAATGTTAAAATATAATTTATTATTATTATTATTTGAGATGGGGTCTCGTTTTGTTGCCCAGGCTGGAATGCAGTGGTGCATTGCAGCTCACTACAGCCTCAATCTCCCAGGCTCAAGCAAATCTCTTACTTTAGGCTCCGAAGTAGCCAGGATTACAGGCACATGCCACCACACCTGGCTATTTTATTAAAACAAAAAATTGTTAAGTCTCATTATGTTGTCCAGGATGGTCTTTAATTCCTGGGCTAAAGCAGTCTTCCTGCCTCGGCCTCCCAAAATGCTGGGATTATAGGCATTAGCTACTGCACCCAGCTAAAATCTAACAGATTTTATTATAGCACTGGAAACCTAGTTGAAATTGAGTATTTGTGACTTTATCAGATTACTACGTTTTTGCATATATCATGTTTTTTTTTCCAGTTAAGCTTGAGAGTTATGAATTTTGTTTATTTTTGGAAGACAAATACATGAGTAATAGGGAATAAAGTATTCCCCTTCTTCGAAAGTGTTTTCTGCCACTTCACCATGAGTGTGTATAAATGTACTGTATAACCATATAGGAGATCTTGAAACTGCCAGGTTCCTTCTGAACTTAATATAATTTTGTTTAATAGAGGCACTTGTTGCTGAGATACTTTGAATCCTGGAGAGAGAAACAAAACAAAACTGAAGGCGATGAAATCATAACCAAATTTAAATGTAGAAAGTAGAATCCCTCATTGAGGACAGTCCCATATATGCCTTAGCCTCACTCTTACAAAAGTGGACAAAATTTCCTCTCAGAGCTGAAGAGCAATCACTGGTACCAGTTTTAAAGAGACAGAAACCTTTCTCAGGGCTAAAACGCAGCAGGAGTTGTAATAATATCAGTTGGAACCTTGATACACATCAAAGGAAATGAAGCCCTATGGCTGAAAAAATTACATGGATACCATAGACCAATAATTTTAAATATTAAAAGGCTCTTTTTAAGTTAAGGACAATTTGTAGTTATAAGCAGACAGCCCAAGGTTAGCTAGTACTGAGAAAAAATCAGTCCCTTGAATCCAAGATTTTTTTTTTAACCTTCAAGCCTCCTAAGAATTAAAATGACTCATCTAATCCTTACTGATTAGTGTAATATTTTTCTACCATTTTCCTGTATGCATGTGCTTTCACATCAACTTGTGTACATATATTTAAAATAAAATTTCATCCATCCATTTTTATATTATATATTAGAGAGCAGTGCCAATTTTTTAATAGAAATAGAAATGCATTGTTGATTAGAGGTGTCTCTAGCCTATTTTAAACCTCATATTTAAGTTGATATTCAAATTTGAAGTCTCATTTTCTTTCTTAATAAATGCTCTCTCATTTAGCTACCAGTCTATGCTTTTGTTGTGTCAACCTGATAATATAAGCAGATAGTTAGAGGTTCTGATTTATGATGGTTCTTCTTGAAAGATGGCTTGCATGTAACTCCTCAGTCTAGAACATTTGCTTGCTTGGTTTCTAACAAAGGCTCATTAAAATGAGTGAAACTAATATAAAACTTACCTTGAAACAGTTCCCTGGCTGAACTCTACTCTCAAAGGATTTTCTAATTTGCAATTTTTATTTAAGACTTTGACCAAGATATTAAAAAGAAATAACACGTAGTACTCTCTGCAAATAGTTGATACACTTTCAAAAGTGGAATAGATTCATGCTACTTGGATTATTAAGACATTTGTGTTTATTTAATTTATTCGTAAAAGAAAATAATTCAGGATAGGCGCAGTGGCTCACGCCTGTAATCCCAGCACTTTGGGAGGCCAAGATCGGCGGATCACCTGAGGTCGGGGGTTCAAGACCAGCCTGACCAACATGGAGAAACCCCATCTCTCCTAAAAATACAAAATTAGCAGGGCATGGTGATGCATGCCTATAATACCAGCTACTCAGGAGGCTGAGGCAGGAGAATCGCTTGAACCCAGGAGGCGGAGGTTGTGGTGAGCCTAGATCACGCCATTGCACTCCAGCCTGGGCAACAAGTGAGAAACTCCGACTCAAAAAAAAAAAAAAAAAAAAAAAAAAGAGAAAAGTAAAAGAATTCAACATGTTTTATCACTAATTAAATGGCATTCTGAAAATTATGATTCAGTAAATATTTGCTATTTCCAAATATTGGGGCAATCTGGTACATAGATTTGAATAATAAACTAGATTTTGAAACCAGGTGATGTTTGGACATAAGCATAAAACTTTGCAAGTTTCCCTTTTCTAATATGATTGTTTGATGTGAGCAAATTAAGCTCCTTGACTATCTTTTTGGCTTCTATTTTCTCTCATTTTGACACAGAGTACAGTTTAAGCATATATTTATTATTTTCTTCTGTCTGAGGTTTAAGAAATGAAGTAAAATCCCAGTAAACACACTTCTTAGTGTCTGAGTTGTATTTCAATTAACTGAGTTTCTGATCAAATTAGGGTGATGATAAGAATAGATTTTAATTTGTAAAAATGTTTCTAAAGTATATTTGTCATTTTTTCTATCTTAATATACTGAATTTAACATTTTTGTGTAAATTATTGTTTTTTACTGTACCTCAGGGTTGTCAACTTGAACATGAATTATAATTTTTCAAAGCTAGATGGAAAATATTAGGCTATTAATGCTATAACATCAGGATGTACATGAGAAGCTGCCTCATGAACAAATTACTGAATCAGCTTGTTTTCCTGGATTATTGGCTTCCTCCTCAGAAATAGTATAGAAAAGTTTTCTTTAAATCTTATTGTTTAAGGAGGATTTCTATTGATTGGAATTCACTTAAAGTTTTATTAAAAAATATAGGTAACCCCAAAAAGAATACATTATGGTTAAAAACAGTGACTCTCTGGGTTCTTGACTTAACTTTTTTAAAAGACAAGAGATGTGGCTCATTTCACGGTTTCTTAGGAAAACCGGCGACTAGAGGTTTTGCAATAGCTTGTTATTGCCAACTCCATCTGATTACGGATCCATAAGTGATTTGACACACCAAGGGAGTCACCTAAATCACATTTTGATAATGGACCTATGTACAATAAATTGTTTCCCACTTTTACTTTTGTGTGCTGGTTAATAGGGAAATCTGTGTGTAAACTGAGTATGTAAGTGACCCTGCTCAGCTACCTAAGTATGTACCTATGGCTGAACTGTCCTAAGTAGAGTTCACCAATGCTTTAACCAAAAACATCTAATATGACTAGGTCGCCACTGCACTAATAGAAGTTTTATCCCGGGGTAGCTCAGACCACACGTGTAGTATAGCAAAAGTGCCATCTGGAAGTAATTCACTGTTATTGCTTCTTATCAGGACTGCTGAGAACTTTCTTAAAAATTCAAGTATAAATGAATCATATAATAGACTGATGTATGCTCATTAAACTATAAAAACTTGTCAGGTGATCATCTTCACCATGCAAAATAGAAGTCTAATAGAAGTAAGCTAGATCATGTGAGCCCATAGGATGAGCATGACATGTGATGGGAGAAATCGACTGAAATCTGTCTGCGTTATACCAGGAAATTACATATTCTACTTAAAGTAAAATAAACACTTGACAAAGCTGTTAATCATCCCTAGTGGAAAGGATTTACAGATTCAATATTAAGATGATGAGCTTCCCACTGGTCTTAGAAGCACTGTAGTCAAATGAATCCATTTTCCTCTGAAATCATTTAGATAAAAATTATATTCGCATTGAAGAATATGAATGACTTGGATGCTAAAATGTCACTTTAAAAATGCATTGTCCCTTCTGTGGGCTCCTATTGGATTTCAGTTAATATTTGGTTAAGAAAGAAAGACATCTAAAATCAATCTACTTTCTTGAATGGAGAAATAACTAGCCTATATATTTTCTGTGAAAAAGAGAATGATACTAGGACTGACAACAGAGGCAAGTACATACATAGCTCAAATTCACTTCATATTTATGCGTGTAACTCAGCCATAAAAGAATACACAGTTTCATCTTTAGATTACTTCATAAAGCCTCCCTCTTACATTTTAAGGTAAATTGAAATAATCTTTCACTGATAACATATTTGGAAATTTACCTGCAGTGATATTGTAGCTGGTAACTCTTATAAAAACAAACAATCTTTAGAAGTTATCCATTCACAAAGAGATTATAGAATTTAGTGATTAAGGATGTGTGCAGTGCAGTATAAGTGCATTTGTTTCCTAGGAAACAAACTAGTACTGTGCCACTGAAGAAATTTGTAAGCATTAAAATATTCTGTAATCAGGCCCCAGGAGAACATATTAAATTTTTTGAAAGGAATAAATATTTGACGTCCTAACCATTTTTAAATATAATTGTAGATGAGGCCTGCTGTCAAGGGGCCATGTTTTTAGGGTGGGAAAAAATAACATTTTTTAGGTGAGTCAAGAACATGCTTTGACATGGCTAATCCAAGTGACAGGATTAATCCAGGTACAGCCTGAAAGATTAAAGTCATTCAAAACCATACAGTGGGAATGACAACTACAATAAAGCAAAGGTAAACTAATTTTGGATTAAACACTCAGAGGCAGGGATGGAAGGATATCAATTTAAAACACACCTTGTTTAAATAAAGAGGGAACAATGAAAGAAAAAATTACGCTATTATCAGGAGGTGCTATTACAAGTGGCCATTCTAAGCAAGGAGACATCTAAATGATACTATCTGCTGTGTAATGAAAGACAAAACAGTTCCAAAATACTTTTGCATGCCTATCATGGTGCCTGAAATCTTTACTACCCAGTGATAGCTACGAGAGGTCTTCTGGATCTTTCTAACTTTGATGAATGAGGCTAAAATAGCTTCATAGGGGGTTATATTATAGAGGAATAGAGAAGACCAAAGATTTGGATGTAGCCTCAGTGTCTTCATCTGTAAAATAGAGATTATGATATCTACCTCACAGGGTTGTTGAAGGATATGTTATTTTAAGATCCGATAGATGATATAAAATAAATGTCTTGTACATCATAGGCACTCAATACATGGTAATAACTTTTATCTTTATCACTGAAAAAAGAGCCAAACATTATTAAGAATTACTTACATTTAAGAAATTACTATGCATGCTGTCTTCATTCTAAAAGTGAGCTTTTGAAAAGATTAGATGGAAAATATAAACAAATGCATATATGGTATATAACACATCTAATTTTTCCTCTGAAGAAAAGAATAGAAAAAAATCTGGGAGAGATAGAAGATTCCACTTTATATATGATGAACAGAGAAAGACATTATCTTCATACAATATTTGAGAAGAGACCTAAAAGTGAAGGGGTAAGCATTCCAATGACTGGCAGAAGAGTATTACAGGTAGAAAAAGCCAGTGCAAAGCCATTGAGGGTTGAGCATGGTTGCTTGAGCAAGAAGCAAAAGGAACAATGCATGGTTAAAAACAAAAGTAGAGATAAAACCAGAAGGAAACAAAGTTAGGAGGTACTTAGAAGCCAGCAACTATTAGGGTTTTGAGTCCATAGTAAGGTCTTTGGATGATGTTTTATGTGTGAGGAGAGGTTATTAGAAGATTTTGTTCAGATAATAATGTTAGCTGACTTGTCTTTGATCCATGGGGTATAGAGTAGGATGTTTAATTAATGAATGGAGTTGTAAAGCCAAGGAAAGGATTTTACCACTGTCTACATGCAGATAGTCAGGAAATGGAATAAGTAGCTGGTGTGAGAAGCTATATGCATTTTACTGCTTGAGGATACTGGGTACTTCTGAGTAGCAGACATTGAAAGGGACTGGAAGAGTTTTTTAAATCCTGAGTGTTACATTTTATGGACAATATATGTATCTTCAGGACACAACCTCTAGATATGACAATAGCATTATGTATAAAGGTGGATCTTACATCTATTTCACGTAGACTTTGCACCATTGCTGGAAATACCATTTGCCTTTTTCCCCAATAATCTTGTGTGGCCACAAACACTGGTAGTCACACATGCTCCTCATTAAAGAAAAAGAAATATTCAGAGGTCAACTTTTGTCGTTATCATCTCTGCAACATACAGATGGAGAACAGCATGGTGTATGTGGGGAAACAAAATATTTAAAATTTGAGACTAGAGCAGGAATTGGGGTTTGTTTTCATTTGGGAAATTGTGAGATATTTTGTTTTATAATCTTGCCTTGTTGAGAAGGCCTCTCAGCCAAGAGAGAAAATTATTAAAATTGATCTAAGCAAATACTTTCCAGTGGCAAAGCCCCATGAATATTCAGACACAAGTACTTGTTTATTTAATAAGCAAGATATAAAAATATATAATCACAGCTCAAAAAGAGGCTGTATATATCAGAGAATCAAGTTGAGTAGGATAGTATAAGAAAAAGATTTAAAAATAGATGGCAGATATAAAATACATGTATTTACATGGAAAATCAAAGAAAATAGGTGGCCATTTCATCATGAAATGATATATAAATACCTACCTCAGGCAAGTTAGAACTGTAAATATCATGAAGAGAAATTTTGAATTATTTTTGAAAACTCAAATGTAATTTCTGGTTATCTCATCTACATAAAATACCTAGAGTTTGCAGAGCATCTGTATTGGATCTTCGGCATTCACTTTGGCATCATACCTTGTTTTTGGCAGTCTACTCAGGAGAGGTCAAGGAATGGTACTAAGGCTGGTGGCATGTTAAGCTCTAGCTGTTCTAGCAGAAATGCATGGAGAGGTTGGAACAGCACCTGATGACTCAGATCCTCTGGCCCCTGATCAGTGAATTTCATCAAATATATTTATGAAGACCAACACCCTGCAGAATAAAGAAAGAAAAAAATCATAGTTACAAATTGAAAGTAAAAGTCCCAGCAGGTGTTAGAACTGCACTGTCCAACAGTAGCCACTAGCCACAGGTGACCACGCCATGCTTGAAATGTGGCTGGTCTGAATTGAGATGTTTTGTAAGTGCAAAATACACATTTGATATAGAAGATTACATGCAAAAAAAGAATGTAATATATCTCATTAATAATTTTATATGGATTACACATGAAATGATAATATGAAAACTTTTATTTCAGCAAAATATGATTTTAAAATTAAATTCAACTGTTTCTGTTTACTTTTTAAAAATAACTACTGGAAAATTTAACATTGCATTATAGCTAGTACTTGTGGCTTGCATCATACTTCTATTGGACAATGTTGTATTACAACTTTATTGGTTTTGGCCAGGCATGGTGGCTCACGTCTGTAATCCTAGGACTTTGGGAGGCCGAGGTGGGTCGGTTACTTGAGGTCAGAGTTCAAGACCAGCCTGGCCAACATGGTGAAACCCCGTCTCTACTGAAAGTACAAAAAATTAGCCAGGCGTGTTAGTGGGCACCTGTAATCCCAGCTACTCTGGAAGCCAAGGCAGGAGAATTGCTTGAACCTGGGGGCAGAGGTTGCTTTGAGCCGTGATTGTGCCATTGCACTCTAGCCTGGTAGAAAGAGTGAGGCTCTGTCTCAAAAAAATAAAAAATAAAAAAAGAACTTAATTGAGCTGAGCTTTAGTTTGGCTGATGAAGTATACAGGGGGACAAAAAAGTGTGTTAGCTAGGATGAAAGAAGTATTACTTTGGTGTCAAATCTGAGTCTAAGTGTATAAAAGCTATATACAGACAGTCCTTGACTTAATGATGGTTTGATTTAACAATTTTCTGACTTTACATGGTGCAAAACGAATCACATTCAGTAGAATTTGTGCTTTGAGTACTCATAAAAACTTCTGTTTTTCACTTTAAGTAGTGTTTAATACATTACATGAGCTATTCACTGCTATTATAAACTAGGTTTTTTGTTAGATGATTTTGCCCAATTGTGGGCTAACTTAAGTGTTCTGAGAATATTTAAGGTAGGGTAGGCTGAGTTATGATGTTCTGTAGACTAAGTGTACTACATGCATTTTTGACTTATGATATTTTCAACTTATGATTTCCTTATCAGGAGATAACTCCATCTTTAAGTTAAGGAGCAATGGTACTTTAATACTTATGTCATCATGGATCTTTTATTTAATTTATCTGATGCTCAGGGACTTTCAATCTATGAATGAAATTAATAATATTGGAGGCTTAAGGTTATGAAAATGTACATAGCAGAGTCCCTGTTTCATCATAAGGCAATTTTGTTTCTTCTTGTAAGACTAGCAAAGAGAAAACGAAACTCAGAACATCCTCCCTCTAATAGCTAGTATTATGTTGGCAGACATATCTGTTAGTTTCTCTTGGCTTCAATTAATTAACATGTAAAAGGGAAATAATAATCTTATAATTGTTTTGAATATAGATGTCTTTGCACATGGATTTTCTGAGTTCTTTTTACTCCAAATGTTCAAATATTAATTATTATATTTCAAATGACTCAAATATTTAAAATATTACAAAAAATTTCCCAGGAATCCTGGGATTTTCTTCAGGATTTGAACTTTTAAAAATGTAAGTAAAATCTGGCAAAAATTATCTACTCGATAAGAATGATATACATTTGACATCATTAAAATAGTGACTAGCATATTTTATCTTCAATCATTTTATTAAAATTAAAAGATCTACTACTCTTTAATTTTTAAAGCTTTTGTGATATGGCAAATTTTCTCTGCATTTGAGAAAAATTTTGCAAAATGTTTCCTCTCATAAAGCCATAGATACGTCTCTTTGAGAAGCTGTTTTTCTCCTTTTTAAAAGTAAATTTTTTTTTCATTAAATACATTTAACGCTTTCATAGCAACACTGGCTCTAATTTGAAGAGCAAAATTTTCCTGATGCCAAAGGAACTTACTTAGCGGACACTCGTGCTAACAATTTAAAGGTGAATTCTCCCCTTTATTTTTTAATAAGAAGATAAATGGTTATTTCCAAAATATGTATAGATTGTTCTGCCTTCTTTCCTTTGTAAAGCATGGTTACCTAAATATGGAGAGGAAGAAGTTTGGGCAGCTGACCTATGTTCCATTTTATCCCCATTTATGGAGGTAAAGGGAGAGTTCACAGGCTAAAAGAAAAAAGAAGGAACGTGACCTGGACCCATGGGCAAACAGACTAACAGCATCTACTAGAAAAAAAATCCTTACCTATTAAATGCTTTGAGTAGGGTGTTCCTGGTTGAGGGCTGTGTATGGCAAAAACAACAGCAGTAACCATCAGCCTAAATCTACGTAATTATGGCTCCCTAAATGTCGTATAAGCTATATAATATTAAGGTATACAACAGAATTAAGATGAAGATGTTTCATAACTTAAATATTCCCTGCTGTGTAAGGTATCCAGTATCTATTACAGACATCATATTTTAATATATATGTGTGTGTGTGTGTGTGTGTGCATATATATATATATATATATATATATATGTTATTTGTACAGGGACCTCAGATATCATTCTGAGACAGAGAGTGCATTCCAATGTAGATAGAAAGACCCTTAAATTCTTTTATTTTTTTTTTATAAAGATGAGATCTTACTACATTGCCTAGGCTGGCCTTGAACTCCTGAGCTCAAGTGATCCTCCCACCTCAGCCTCCCAAAGTGCTAGGATTACAGCCATGAGACATAGCACCCAGCCTATTAATTAAATTTTAAAATCATTAGTAACATTTGATACTGGCTAAGATTCAGGTTTCAGGTAACATTGATTTAATAATCCCCTCCTTTGTTTAGTTCAGAATACATCATGAAGAAGGCCTTACTTCCATTATGACTGCTTTTTGTATATGAGCTAAAAAGAGAAAAGTGAATCCTTTCAGTGGGCTAAATCAGATCAGCATTGGATATTAATGATGCTTAATTTCTATTTTTCTATCTACACAACATGTAAGCAATTAGTACTCACTTTCTGCCCTCATTCAAAGCTGATATGTGGAAGCCCTTAGGAGTGAAATATTAGATAAGCAAATGTATGTAATTCAATAATTTTTCAGATTTTCAATGTAAAAGAATTTGTAACTAGAATTTTAGATAATAACAATTACAAAGATAATGTGATGAACTAATCCACATCTAGGGAACCACCAGTTTCCCTACTAGTTCTCTTTCACCTGTATAGACTGGTAAGGTAGTGAGCTTTCTATTCTTAAAACATCTCCCTGTTCTTAAATGGCTATGAGTGCATACCTGGAGTATATATACCTTTCTAGAGCATATTAATAGCTTTTATAGATAAAACTAAGATCTATAATTTGTATATAGAGCTGCACTGCTTGGATACTAAGCAAGTAAATATTTAGGGTTAGTGGGGAAGGAGGAAAGGATAGGACTCATCAACATGAAACATGACTAACACCTAAGAAGACTAGAGAGGCAATGAGCATAGTGGTTCTTTCTTTTTACCTTTTTTCCTTAATTCCTTCCTAAGTTAATAACTTGTAAAAACAGGCTTTGGAAACTATTGAATTTTTATCTCATTTATAGTTTATTTATGATGGTCAAGCTCATTGCTATCAAGGGTTTTGTTTAAATCTGTACAGCCTTTGTATTTCTTCTCAAATATATTTTGAATAACAATTATATGTTCTCATATTAATTTTTAAGAACTTCACTTTGCTTATAAACACTAGATACAGCTCCATCTCTGAGTCTCATCTGTCCCACTCTCTGCTTATTGTTCCCCTTAACTTGAAATATTTTCTTCCATTCCTTATCCAAATCCTATGCTTTCTTTAAAGCTTAACTCTTATGCTACTAGCATGGAGTTTTCCCTGACCACTTAGCCTATATCTATATATATTTTTTCATATATATACATATAAATATATACATAGTAAATATATATATGTATACACATATGTACACACACGAAAGGCTTTATTGAAAATGACATCTCACAATCTGTTATGAGAACTCAATTTAGTTTGCTGTAAGTAACACATGCAAAACTGTATACATCATCAATACAGGTATTTTTACTATCTTTTTCATCTCTGTATTCCCAGTACCCAAAACAATCCTAGCATATAGAAGAGGCTTAAAAATGTTGTTTATTTATTTAAAATAAATAAGGAATGATGGACTAAAATTAATTAAAGAGATTATGGAGATGATTCCTATATTCACCTGTCTGTCTTATGTTGTATATTGGAGAAATGGTTGGTGGTGATATTTAACCCACATTGCTATAAAAGAATAGCCACTATTTTCAGAATCCTTTTCTTATAGTGCCATTTTATTCTTTTGCTATTTGGAGATACCATGCTATGATGTCAGCTCTTTGCTTTGGAGCCTCTCATTACTAGGCTTAGATTTTATATTAGCAATTGCTTGAAATGTGCTTTATTGCTGCCTTTCAGGAAAAGCTTTGCTCCCATTTAATATGACATTCAAATTGATCATGTAATGCTATAATTCTAATTTTTCAGAATAAGAAATTGCCTGCAACATCATTTGTGTTATCATCAGATCCAGAATTATTTTGTACCCTGGGAAAGAGAACACTTTAGAAACAAGAACCACTTCCTTCTTGGAGTGATTCTTGAAAATAGACCTTTCCTTAAACAGCACATGCCACTTCTGGTTCAACTCCATGAAATATGGGTTCTGACTCAATGGTGTTATATAAACCCAGACACATGTGCCTGTCATGCCACACATTATATATGAACATACTATATCATACATGAACATAGAAAGCACAGAAAAAGTGCTGATGAACTGGCCGATTTTCAATCTGAAAATGTAAATCTGATCATATCACTCCCTTGCTTAAAACCTTTCATGATCTGCCCCTCCCCTTCCATCAAAAGCAAAACTCATTACCTGGCCTTTCAAGGCCCTACATGGTCCCCTCCAGAGCCTGTTTCTTGCTCACCTGTCCATGCTCAGCTCCTCCAAGTACCCTCTGCCTTGCTGAATCTGCAACAGTCATGTTGGGCTTCTCTACACAGAACTTTGAAAATGCCTGAGAATTTCCACCTCAGGATCTCAGCCTTTACATTTTTTATTTATCGGCTTGTAATTCTCTTTGCAAGATTGTTTTTTTTCTCCTCATTTACACCAAACTTTGCTCTTTGAAGAGGACTTTCTCTGCATCAATCTACATGGCATTTCTATGATTACTTCTAATACTGTTTTGGTTTTCCTTACTTTATAGAATTTATGTCTGATATTATCTTTGTTTGCTTTTTGATTACCTGTATTCCTCATTAAAATAGAAGTGCCATTCAGTTAGACACCTTAACTTTAACAATCATATCCAGCTCTGCTCCAAGACAGAATCCAGTGATATTTATGCATTAATCATTAAACTATTGTCTCTCAGCATGACATCTCCCTTCTACATTCTGCTTTCTGATCCTGGGAGCTAGCAAATCAGATGTCTGCTTTGCTGGGTGGATGTACATTAGAGGCTGCCAATAGAGAGAGAGTGAGAAGCCAGAGGTGTTGATGGCACCTAACACTCAGGTAGGCTCCTGGTTGGCTCCCCCTCTGCTTTCTTCCTATGGGAGGATCCCAGAAACACTTGTTCACTATGATACAGCAGCTTCTTCCCATAGCAGCAGCTGAATC
The DNA here is from genome assembly GCF_029289425.2 of Pan paniscus. NCBI lineage: Eukaryota > Metazoa > Chordata > Mammalia > Primates > Hominidae > Pan > Pan paniscus. The sequence continues at coordinate 29,381,272 of NC_073262.2, read as the reverse complement.
TGCAGGGTTTATTTTATTTTTGGCACTTGCAAAATTAGCATTACCACATCCCCTTAGAGACACCAGCAACCACTAGATAGTGAACCCTCCGGAATTCTAGTTTCCAGGACCACAGGAACCATCCTCCTGGCCAGAGACTCAAATGCCAGGCAGCTAACCACTCCTCTCAGGTGTCTGAAGCCAGTTCTAAGAAGTCCCTACTCCAAGCTCCCAAGTTTTAAAAAGTGCATCCTTTTTCCTTGTCCTTCATTCCTCCAGGACTGCAGGTGGTAGCTCCTCCAGTTGTTGCCATCTTCGTACCTTCATGTTCTTTTTTTGGAATTTTCAATTATCTGGTTAACTTTATGGCTAGTTAACAATTCTTTATATACAAAATTATTAAAATAATTGATGTAATTTCTGTCTCACAACTGGACTCTGACTAATTTATACAGAGATATATAAAATTCCATGGATGTTTATATAAGTTCCCTAGCTGGATTACTTGACATCTAGCTCTTCCCTAGAATGTTTTATTATTTTTAAGGCATCTTCAGCTTTGATTAGTTAATGGTATTCTATTGTAAGTTAGTTTCCTTATAGGAGAGGAATGATACTGGTTTTTCAAATACTCAGTTGCCTTTAGAATTCCCAAATGTGACTACTGACTTAAGATCTATAAAGAGCAATATTCACGTTTTATACAGTGTCTTGTTCTGGAAAAATCACTATTACAGTAGCAATAGGCTGAATGTAGTTGACTAGCTGACCTCACTGAGAGGGCTAATATACTTTTGACATTGAAAATATGATGTTGGAGCATATGATTCTGGGATTTAAATTGTTCCCTTGTAATTGGGTTGCTTTAATATCTAAATATTAAATTCCTGTCTTCAGAAAACATACCCAGACACCGAAACACATGCTTGCAAGGAGAGAGCAAACAGACTGCTGTAGTCCAAGGAGATTTTCCACTAGTTCTATTTCAATTCCATTTTAATAGAAAACTCTCTAGAGAAAGAATTGCTAGAGAATTACAAGATAGAAAGGGGGCTATCTGGCAACAGAGGGTGTGGAATAAAAACAGCATAGGGAAATACTTGAAGTCATGATGAAGAGAAGTAAATGGTGCCAGAAAAGAAAGTATCATTTTGACCCCCCAAAAAAATCATAAGAAAAAGGAAAAAGAGAGAAAGAAAATTATAAGAATGAACTTAGTTCTTTTTCAAATTTATTTAACAGAAATAAAAGGGAGAATTCTAGTGAAAGTACAACTCATATGTGTACACTTTAGTATTTTTTGGTAGTTCGGTTTGCTTTCTTTTTGCTAACTGATATTAATTCTCTAAGTCTGTAAAGTACTTTCTTGTGCCTTTGGCTATTTTCCTAATTCAGAGTTATTTTAAGTGAGTGTACTGAGGTTTTGGAACAGTTATTTAAGGTAAAAGTTCAACCCAACTTTCTCTAGGGAAAACATGTTAGATAGATCACTTGGTAATTCAGGAGGAAAAGATCCATTTTCTTGCTAATATTTTAGATTTGATTCCCTATGTGGGTTTAAGAGTTTAGCAGAACAAACAAACGTAGTTCAATGTTACTCAAAAAAGTACCTTTACCGTGATGATAAAGTACCTTTACCATGATGATATAGTACCTTTACTATGGTGATAAAGTACCATGATGATAAAGTACCATGATGATAAAGTACTCAAAAAAGTACCCTTACCATGATGATAAAGAAATTTAAAGGAGCTGGGGAAGGCTTTTTGAGAGATGAAAGGCTCATGGAAAAAAAATTGTATTATTCCATGAGCTTTTCAATATTGCTTTGTTTCTGACTATTGTACTTTTTTTAAAAAAAATCAAAGAAAAATGAGTCAAATTCAATTTTTTTTTTCAAAATAGAAAATAAGTATATCACCTCCTTGGATGCCCAGGGTATGGCTGGATATCAAATTAATCATTCTCACAAAAATTTTAAAATAACCTATCCGCCATGGATATTTCATTTCTACATCTCTCATTTAGGACACTGATTTGTGTTTTTAAATGTTCTTAATGACAGTTTATTTAACTTTTCATAGCTAAACTAAATATATCCTTTTTAAAAGATGAAAATAACAACATTTCTTCTAAGAAAGTCATCAGTGTTCAAATTCCAGAGTGTAAATGTATCTACCCCATAGTATAATTATTTCACCAGAGGATTTAAGCCAGCAATCAAAGTTGTATTGTGTGTAGAGAAGGAATGGCAATGTAACTATTGGGGAAAAGTAGAAGTTGAGAAATTGCCCTCTGGACAAAATGTAAGTGGGGAAACTGCATGATTTATTGCCATGTACGTGGTATTAGCATGTATGTGGTATAACAAATTAAACTTATGTTTCTACTAATAAGTAAACCAGCAAATGACAGTATCCAGAGAACAAGTCTCTAAGAAAATGTACCTGATAGTTTGGTGGTTTCTAAATTAGCTTTTTAAATTTTAATGATGGTGTCATGGAAGGAGCATCGTATTTCATAGCTTTGGAAACACAATGCAACTTTAGAAACACCACAGGCTTTCTAAGAAATCCTTTGCTCTCTGTAAATAAGTATTTCAAAAGTATTGTTACGAAAGGATTTTTGAGATTTCTACTTCTTGGCAGAGTATATATTGCTGTATTTCCTCAAAGGGGTCATCTATTCCAAACACATTTAAATACAAACTATTGGATTTGAATTCAAATTTGTTTGATGTTTTTGTTGTGAAATACTCTCAACCTACTTTAAAGTTATTTTTTTTTCTTTCAGTTTAAAATATCACGTCTTTGGAAAAAAGTGTTTTCTACCTTTTAAATCAAAACCTTGGATTGCATTACAGGAAAAACAAATCTTGTAACGGAGGAAAAGTAAGGTTGAATAGCAAATAAATTAGATTCAGACTTGAGATAACAGAAATATCTGTAATCAGAAGATATGTTTTATTATTACAGATGGAGATAATGGTGAGAAAAGTGTGGGAGAATGCCTAAGGCTTATTTTAAGACAAATGTAACAATATATTACCTACATGGTTTATTTTCACATATGTGTTTTTAAGAAGTGCCTTTTCTGGAAAGCAAATTTATTGCAATCTTTCATATGGAAGATTAAAACTGACAAGCATTTATTGAGTATTTTCAATACACAATAACTATGGGTCATGTTGTATAGAGTGATAACCAAATTAAATACAGTATAATTCCTGTCTTTTAGGAGCTTACAATCTCTTTTCAAAAAAATTATAAACTTGAGAAAAAATTTAGGTACATTTAGTATCAAATGTGCCAGATTTTCAAATTCAAGAAAGACAAATATCAGAAGAAACAATAAGGATATTTGCTCATCAGACTTTGAGGAATCAGGTCTGTGAAGTAGCTTAGAGGGAAATAATAGTATTTTATTTTTTTATTTTTCTTCTTTTTTTATTATTATACTTTAAGTTCTAGGGTACATGTGCACAACGTGCAGGTTTGTTACATATGTATACCTGTGCCATGTTGGTATGCTGCACCCATTAACTCGTCATTTACATTAGGTATATCTCCTAATGCTATCCCTCCCCCTTCCCCCCACACCACAACAGGCCCCGGTGTGTGATGTTCCCCGCCCTGTGTCCATGTGTTCTCATTGTTCAATTCCCACCTATGAGTGGGAACATGCAGTGTTGAAAAAATGCTCATGATCACTGGCCATCAGATAAATGCAAATCAAAACCACAATGAGATACCATCTCACACCAGTTAGAATGGCCATTAAAAAGATCATTAAAAAGTCAGGAAACAACAGGTGCTGGAGAGGATGTGGAGAAATAGGAACATTTTTACACTGTTGGTGGGGAAATAATAGTATTTTAATAGAAAATTGGTTGGGATTAGTTATAGAATAAACGAAAGAAGAAAAAAAATCATTGAAATTTTTTGATTCTGGGTCAGAGTGTTTAAATTTGAAAATAATCTGAAGTCATGGTCTAATTAAAAAAAAATTCTTAACTTTTACAGACTGTATTTTCCTCATATTTTAAGTGAAAGTTAGATTAGACCATTTTAATACATTTCCTAGGGCTAGAATTTCAGTGGCCCAAAGCCACATACAGGAAGCTCTTGTAAGTAATCAAATTGACACCCAGTATAAGAATTTACTAATTATTGATAATCAAATACAATTGTTATATTCTGTAGGAGCAGGACATTTTAAAGAAGACTACAGCAACTGCATGGACTCTTCAAAATGTTATTACAAGATTTCTGATAGAATGATAGAATACAGATAAAAAATGAAAACATATATATTCACTGAACTTTACCATATAATATACAGGATTCCTATTTGCTAAATCAGACAACAATAACTGAGCTAGACTTTTCTTCATTTATTTCCCTGGACTATATAAAGGGCCTATGTTTGAAATCTTACCAGGCCTTGTGAAATTATGTTCATAACTCTTAATTTTACCTTTAAAAAATTCCTAAAGTGAGAAATGATTTGAATGAAGTTATGGACAGCAAGACCATAGCAAAGAATTTTTGCTGAAAAGTGTGTAGAGGAGATAGAGGAGATGGTAGGGTCTATGCATCTATCATAATGATATTAGTTGCATGGCTCTTTCAGTTAGTACTGATGAAAATGCCAACATCCAGAACCATAGGATTTTTATTTTATTTTGTTTTGTTTTATTTTATTTTATTTATTTTATTTTATTTTATTTTATTTTTGAGACAGAATCCTGATCTGTCGCCCGTGCTGGAGTGCAGTGTCACGATCTCTGCTCATTGGAAACTTTGCCTCCTGGGTTCAAGCAATTCTTGTGCCTCAGCCTCCCAAGTAGCTGGGACTAAAGGTGTGCCACCGTGCCTGGCTAATTTTTTGTATTTTTAGTAGAGACGGGGTTTCACCATGTTAACCAGACTGGCCTTGAACTCCTGACCTGAAGCAATCCATCCACTTCAGCTTCCCAAAGGGCTGGAATTACAGACATGAGCCACTGTGCCCAACCAGAACCATAGGATTTTTAAATGATTAACCCTGTACGCTTATTTATGTGTGTGGGTCTCCATTTAACGGTGGAGATCTCAATGTTGTGACTACAAAATGTGTTTGTGACTTAACATCTATTTATCACCTGGACCTGAAACTCATGGTGAAATCTCCAAGGAACACATATTTTTTTTTTGGTGGGGGGGGTGGTTGGGGATGGGGGATGGAGACGGAGTCTTACTCTGTTGCCCAGGCTGGAGCGCAACGGTAAGATGTTGGCTCACTGCAACCTCCGCCTCCTGGGTTCAAGCAATTCTCCGGCCTCAGCCTCCCGAGTAGCTGGGATTACAGGCCCTTGCCACCATGCCCAGCTAATTTTTGTATTTTTAGTAAAGACGGGGTTTCACCATATTGGCCTGGCTGGTCTCGAACTCCTGACCTCAGGTGATCTGCTTGCGCCTGGCTCACTATTTTGTTTTGTTTTATTAAAAATAGTGTCACTTTTTAGTGTCAAAGCCTCCACTTTCCTTTGGGAATAGATCCTAGCCTCCTTAATTATTTAAGATATCTCTGAATATCATACCTAAAAATTGAATTTTATTGTATAGTTCTATGAATTTTAATGGATAGATAGATTTATGCAACTATTAAATACAGACACAATCAGGAGACAGAGCAGTTTGATCAGCCCCCCCAAATGCCACCATTCTTGCTTTTATAGTCTCATTCTAACCCCAACCCTTTACACTGGTAACCACACATTTATTCTCTCTCTTTCACTATGGTTTTGTCTGTTCATGAATGGAACTGTATGCATCTATGTACGTAACATTTTGAGGCTAGCTTTTCTCACTCAGCATATTGTCTTTCAGAATCATCCCAGTTATTTTATGTATCAGTAGTATGTCCCTTTATATTACATGACTATGCTATAGTTTGTTTATCCATTCACTAATTGAAACACATTTTTTTCTTTCCCAGGTTTTGGTCATTATGAATACTTTATTCATATATATTTGCCACGTATATTTGTGAACAGGTTTTTCTGGGAAACCTACCTTTTTTTTTTCTCTTGGATGAGTACCCAGGAGTAGAATTGGTGGGTCATATAAGTGAATGTTTAATTTTCAAACTATTATCCAGAGTGTTATAGCATTTTGTTGTCTCACTAGCAAAGTATGAGTTCCAGTTGCTCCGCATCATTGTTTGCACTTGGTATTATCAGTATTTTTTCAGTCGTTCATTTTAATAGGTGTGTTGTATCTCACTGTGGTTTTAATTTACATTTTCCTAATGACTCATAATTGTGAGCATCATTTCATGAGTTTATTTATCACTCACATGTCCTCTTTGCTAAAGCACCTGTTCAACTATCTTGCCCAGTTTTTAATTGGGTTGTTTCCTTTCCTACTGTTGAGTTTTAGTATTGTGGATAAAAGTCCTTTGGAGGATATGTGACTTGTAAATATTTTCTCCTAGTTTGTTGGATTATATTTTCATTCAATTAACAATGTCTTTCACAGCACAAAAGTTTTCCTTTTGATGGGGATATTTTTCCACATCTTCTTTGGTGTATTACGTTTTTGAAGTTATGTCTGGGAACTCGGAGAGAGGAGCTGTTATGGGTTTGATTGTGTTGGGAACTCGGAGAGAGGAGCTGTTATGGGTTTGATTGTGTTCCACCAAAATTCTGTGTTGAATTCCCAAATCTCAATACCACAGAACGTGATATTATTTGGAAATAGGGTCATTGCATATGTAATTATTCAGGATGAAGTCATAGTGGAGTAGGGTTGGCCCCTAATCCAATATGACTAGTGTCCTTATAAAGAGAGTAAATCTGGATACAGACATACTCACAGGGGGAATGCCTTATGAAGATGGGGGCAGCAATTGGGATGATACAGCCGAAGCCAAGGAATGCCAAAGACTCGGATCAAGACCCCAGAAACTAAGAAAGCAGGATGGAAGACTCTCCTTCACAACCAAGAGAAGGAAGTAACCCTGACAACACCTTGATCTCAGATTTCTAGGCTCCTACAACTGTGAGATAATAAATTCCTGTTGTTTACACAGCTCAGTTTATTGTACTTTATTATGGCAATCCTAGGAAATTAATACAGAAATGCTGATGTCCCAACTATAATTGTAGAATTTTTTCAGTTCTAAAAGTTGTCTAATATGTTTTAACAATCTGTTGTTACATACATACTCATTTAGAGTTGTTATTTCTTAGTAAATTAATATTTGTATTATTATACAATGTCCCTTTTTATTCCCTTTAAATTACTTTGAAGTCTGCTTTTTTAGATGTTAATATAACAAATCCAACGTCTTCCCTCGTCTCCTTCCTTCCTTCCTTCCTTCCCAGTGAATTAACATTTTTGGCAATAAAATTAACATACCATATAATTTACCTTTTAAAAGAGTATTTTTTAAAAGCTATATTTGCAAAGTTTTGCAACCATCATCTTTGTCTTGTTCTAGAAGACGTCACCACTGCAGAAAGTATGGCCCCTATCCACTCGCCTTTGACATGCCCTAATCTCCTACCTCCTGGCTTTTGACATGCTCTAATCTTCCTGTTTCTGGATATTTGCCTATTTTGAGAATTTCACATAAATGATATCATAGAATATGTGGTCTTTTGTTTCTGGCTTCTTTCTCTTAGCATAATGTTTTAAATATTCATCCATGTTATAGCAAGAATCAGTATTTCAATCACATAAGCAACAATATTTTATTATATTTATTTCATATTTCTTCTAATTTAATTTCTCCTTCATTTTTGAAGTATAGTTTTGCTAAATATAGAATTCTTTGTTCATAGTCTTTTTTTCATCTATTTGAATATGTGATCCCACTGCCTCTGACATTCACAGTTTGATAAAAAAATGAGTCCATAACCTTATTGATCATCACTTGTAAGTGTTGACTCAGTTCTGTCTTGTTGCTTTAAAAATTATCTCTTTGTTTTTGTCTTTCAACAATCATTTCTTGCTTGCACAGAGCTTCAAAATTAACCGAAGTTGAAGGTTTAGGACATTTTCAGGTTTGTATTGTCTATGCATATAGTCCTGGGGATGTTCTCCTATGTTCGCAGGTGATCTTCTAGATTCCCAGGAATATAATGGAGCTTCAAAACCTCTCTAGTCATCTCATTCTCCAGTTTTTCCTTTAAAACTTTTTTGGTTAGCCTATTGTTCACTCCAGTGATTAACCACTTCTTCAGGTAGCCATGTATTTCATGAATTGTGTCTAATTGCTTTCAATAAACGCCCTTGGAGACAAGACTGTTCATAGTGGGAGACCCTCAATTCAGATCTAGTAAAAACAGCTTCGCAAGTAGAGATTTCCAGGTTACCACTAGCGAAATCAAATAATAATTTTCTTTGGGAATAACAGTGCTCTAGTTCTATTCTGCTTCCTTCGGTAGTTGCCACAGTGTTGGTTTTCATTATGATTGAAGTTATTGGTTTTCAAGATAACTACCAAGCTGGACAGAGGTGGGAATAGGGTAAATTAAAATATCACCAAGGTTGCTGTTCATGCTGAGATTTTGCATTTTTTTTCCTTGAAAAGAACATCCCCTCGATTGCTGCAAGTTTTTGGTTAATTTTCAGCATTCTGAAAAGTTAAATATTATACTTTGCCACTTTTCTCATTGCTTTTATGGAGAAAAAAAATTAGAGGTCTTTATTTTGCTGTTTTCACTGATGTTCATCCTTTTATGTTTATCCCACCTGTATCATTATATTTAAATTAAGTTTTATGTATATATCATGTAATTAACCCATGTATTTTAATTCATTCTGACAATCTACATCTTTTAGTTGATTTGCTTGGACCATTCAGACTTATTATTTTTAATGTGTTTACAATTAGCTCTTTCATTTTATTGTTTGTTTTCCATATATTCAAAATTTTTAACTTTTGTTTTTTAACAGATTTATTTTGATGTTTCTGTACATATATTTACTTGACTTTTTCCTGGTCAGGGTTTGATCAGCTTCTAGTATCTGTAGGTTTAGATCTTTTACCAAATTTTAGACTATTTTAACTATTGTTTATTTCAATTTTTTTAATTGTCACATCTTGTTTTCTTTTCCTGTACTCTGATGACATGAATATTAGACACTTCAAGGCTTTATTTTCTGAAGATTTTTATCAATTGTTCCCACTAGATAATTTCTATTTATCTATCACCAAGTTCACTTTCATCTGTAATCAATCTAATATTTATATCTTCTACTTATACATGTGTTTATTTATTTATTGCTGAGTTTTCCTATTTTTCCATTGACTTCAAGATATTTACAGTCGTTTGTTAAAGTATTTTTATGGGAGCTTCATTAAAACTTTTGTGGGATAATTCTGCAATTTGTTTTATCTCAGAATTAGCATCTGTTGATTGTATTTTTTCGCATGAGTTGAGATTGTTCTGGTTCTCAACTTGCTAAGTGATTTTGATTACACCCTGACACTTATGTATTATCTTTCAAGTCTTTGAGCCTTGCTTAAATCCTGGGGAGAATCATGATTATTTGTAAAGGAAATTGACACAGTTGGTTTAAGGTTATAAGTTCCAACCTGCCTTCTGTGGGCTGTGGGTCCAATGTCAATGTAGTTTTCAAATCTGTTTGGATTTGTCCCAAGTATCGGCCATCTGCTGGTCAGTCTGAGACTTGGGCTCTGGTCTAACTGTTAGTTGACTTCTCACGTATTTTGTTATGCTCACTGGAATAAAACTACTTGTGCACAGCTTGGAGCTCATCCCAGGAACTTATAAACAACTTTGTAGGATTGCTTTGCTTTCATCCCAGTCTTTCTGATACTGTCTATGTCTCAGATTCCTCTTTGGTCCTCTGACCTGTAATCTGGGGATTCAATGGCCCTTCCCTGCTGTGCTCTTTTGTGACTATGCCCACATCTGAGCCCCACAGGAAGGAGAACAGACAGATAGAAATATTGAAAGCAACGGAGGCTTGCCCCACCTTTCTGGGATCACAGCTTCCTTCATCAGAGGGAAAGATTTACCTCCTTCTCAGCTGTGGCCCTACTGGGCCTCTGTTGCTATTAATATTGCTTTCATTACTGGATTGTTGTGGGGCTGGCACACAATAGAATGATGATTTTTTAAAAAAGTAAGAAAGAAAACAAAAAGCAAAACAAAAAGTGGGGATATTATTACTGCTCTGAGTGTTAGGACTTCCCTCTCCTCCTTAAGCCAGAACTAGAATCCTTCTCCTGAAGGACCACAAGGTGTCCACAGCCTTGCGTCCACTTCTGACTTTTGGGTGTCATTGAGATCAAATTGGAGGATACCAGAGGAAAAATAAAATTATAAACTCACTGCCATCTCATTCATATTTCATGGTCCCCCCTTCTACATGGCACTATTTACTTTTTAGAGTCGTTGAATAGTCATCCCATAGATGCTGTACATATTTCATGGATGCATTTCATATGATAAACCACATGGCAAGTGCTTACACCATCTTACCTAAAACAAGAACTACAATAGATTCTTTTTAAAATGCGATTGTATCCCTGTATAATCCTTAAATATTTACTGAGAGGCAGCAGAGTGGTATTTACGTAGATTAGCTTCTGAGCCAGACTGCCTTAGTTCTATTGCTAACACTACTACTTAGAAGATGTAGGGTATGTACAGATTGTTTGAACACCTTCTGCCTGTCTTCTCACATTTTAAAGGGAACAACAATAATGATAGTATCTTATTTTCAGTAGGTTACTTAGTTAATATATATAAGTTCTCCTCTTAGTGGTTGACACCCAGGGAATCTGTATAAACTTTGTTGTTCTCATAGTTTTAAATAAAAAAGTATTTTTTTTACCATCTTAACTGTATAATCTGAAAAATATCCACTATACAGAGTAGACATGTTAAAATATATCTGAGATCACTTTGTTCATTAAGACTTTGTAAAAATGCAGATGATCTCTTTCTAGTTTAGGTTACCACTTTCCCTTTTATCCTCACTACTTCCTTCAGTACATTATATAAGATCGTCCTGTGAAGATGCAGTGCGAATGACCCGGTCTCACCACCGTAGCAATTAAATCACATAATCAGAAAGCTAATTTCATAGCACTTTGAGAGGGTTATTAATCGTTGATGTACATATTTCAGAGAAAGTCAAACATTGGGCAGAGGGCAGATGCTGATAGTCATGCATCAGCCAGGATTCAAAGGAAACTTAAAACCAAGCTTCCTCAGGATGAAGATAACAATCAGAAGACTGATGCTATAATGTGGAAAAAAGAGCAGACCATCTCTCACTCTTCCTCTTTCACTGAGGGTAGGTCACAAAGAGTACACTTTGGAGGTTGCAGAGAATTATTAACTAGAATTTTTTTCCAGTAATGTCCCCAAAATTTAAGCAGAAAATCAAATGGAACATACTTTTATACTTGCTGCCTGGACAAAACAAGAACATAACATAATTTTGTTTGAAGGATATTCTTAATGATATCTAGCCTAGAGGAGAGAATATAGTGGTCTGCAAAGAGTTTATGAACTCTGATCAAAAGTTAGGACCATGTAGGGGTGTGTGTGTGTGTGCCTCTGTGTGTGTGTGTGTATCTATATATGCTCACACATATATGTATGAATGTATGTATAGATACACAATACACATATGCGTATACATATATATGAAGAACAGTATTAGTTTAGTGTATCCTCTCGGTTTTGAGTACTTTGTTATTTAGTGAGATATAGAGGGATACAAATAACTATTTCATTTACTTAGTATCTTAAGCCTAAAGAAACTTTCATATACAAAATCATTAATGTGCCAGACAGTAGCTGAGCAGAACATTTCTAATGAAAAGCATCATCATGTGTTCCATACCAATGCCATATTTCCAGTAACTGCTATGTATAAACACCCTATAACGGGATTATGAGCAGTTGACAATCGTTGAAATGTATAATGTATTGATAAGTTTGACACTTGAACATTTTTATTCCAAATAAAAACAAAAAAAAATCTTTGAATTAAAATGTTAGAAAACTGGACGTAAACTGGCTTGAGCACAAAGGCAATTCTGGTTCTTACGCAACAGAATGTTGACAGGCAGGGCTTGGTTTTGGCATGGCCAGAATCAGAGCTCCGTGTTATCATTGAGACAAGATTATTCTATTTGTTGCCTTTGTCTGGAAATTTCAGCCTCTATGTGGAAGCAATGGGTACTAAGGAGTTGATTGGGGGTTTGGGGGAAGTGCCACGGAGCAGTCTACCCTCAACAGGAAGACTATTTTATCGTTGTATTGTTTAGCATTGCCAACGAATAGTGATAATACAAGGCACTCTTTTTGCAGTTTTTAGTATTGTTTTAAAGTCTCTATGTACAATGCATATGCTATTGCGTGGACCTAGAGTATACAACCCCTGCTCTTACAATTCCCACATTGAGTGGAAGGAGCATGATGACAGCGATTCCACCCTCTACATTCTTTCAGGAAGAAAGTTACCTGCTTTTCACTCAGACATCTCAGTAAAACTCTTATTGTGTCTTGATCTCTCTGACATGGGCCCCACGTTTTTCTGAACCCATGCCTTGGCCTAGAAGATTGTTCTCTACTGAGTGGCTTAAGCCAAGCAGGGCTAAGTCTACCCATGCCATAGAAGATAAGAGAAGGAAAGAAGTGGCTTCCCAAAAGTTTTTTTTTATTTTTTTATTTTTTTTTTATTTTTACTATAAGAAGAGTGGAGGTGAATGGATGCTGCACAATTTAGTCAATTTACCTTAAAATTCTTTATGCATTTTGTCTAAATGATGTATCGTAAGGATGAAAGTGTTAATTATTACATGTGACCTATAGATAAGAAGTACATAGAGCTAGCATTCCAGGTCCAGAGAGTTGCAAGGGTGGAATTGCTAACTTCTTCACCTTTAACTTTATTACCACAATGTACATTAGAGAGCCACATGTTTGAATCATACATCTTTCAAAGAAACAGACAAACCAACACAGTACTCAGAGAACATGTGCCACTTATTACATCTATCTATTCTAACTCTGTGACCAACAACATGCATGGAATTTTCAGTGAGGTCCGTGGTTGCATGTGTATTTGGTTAAACATGTGAACTTCTGTTTATTGTTTATTTGTCTTGACAGGTTGAATCACAACCATAAAATCCAATTAAATGGATCTTTGAGATGTAATGACACAAATGATTTCAACCGTGTAATATACGTCCTGTCAAGGTATATTTTTCCATATAAGTGTGGATTCTATAGAAAAAAAGTATGGGAATTGATGGTATTATACCACTCTACCACTTGGTTAATTATAGCAAACCTGATCTGACAGTTATGGACTATATCAGAAATTGACACTTGGTCCATGGGTCAAATCCAACCCACTTCTTGTTTTTGTAAATGAGGCTTTGTTGAAACACAGCCACACCCATTGAATTGTGTATTTTCTATTGCTGCTTTTGGCCTGCAATGGCTCAAAAATAATATCTACAATCTTTCCTTCTATGAAAAAAGGTTTTTCAATACCTGGGCTATATGATTGGCTGACATTTATCAAGGGCTTACTATTTGCCAGGCACTGAGGTAAATACACTAAATGCATGATATAATTTTATTCTTGTAACAAACTTACAATGAATTACTATAATATTTCTAGAAATGAAAAAAAAAGAAATCAAGAGATAAAATAAGTAGCCCAATGTCACATAATCAGCATGCATAGAGATCCAACTGAAAAGTAGATTTATTTTTGAAATTTAAAACCAATTCACTTAACCACTACTTCCTCACATTCTGGAAGTTTTCTAATTTCTACTAGGTGCAAAAATAAGAAGTTTAAATTAAGCAATATAGAGTAACGTAAAGCACTTTTGAATTGGGAAACAGAAATCAAGACTCTAGGCCTGATTTTGCTGTTAGTTAGATGTGAGAATAAAGAAATCACTCTAAATTTCCTGACATCAACTTCGCCTTAAAATTAGGCATTACTCTGAGATGACCACTGAAGCCTTTTTCAATTCTAAGTAGTGAAGATGCTCAACTACCTAAAAAAAAAAGAAAACAAAATCCTGTTTCTAAATAATAAACTTAATATAATCTTAATAAAGTTTGTTTTAACTAATCTATATGAGAGTAGTTTCATGACAAGAAGAAATATTAACTACACTTGAAATGGTCCTGATTTGTGTGTTATTTGGCAACTTAGCTGTATAAAAACTAGTCCAAAAAACTAATTTGGGTGCAACTCTAGAGACAATGTTAAGCTATATGGAGAAAATTATATATCAAGAATAATTTGTTATTCTCACTCATACTCCTCTACCCTCACCAGATTTGATATGCTATCATAGATATTTATTTACATTTTAAATTATATAACATGAAAAATGTAGTTCTTTTTTCACAGAGTTAAATTATTGAGCTATGCTCCTTCTTAAGATAATGGTATGTGATTCCTGTGGATATCATTCAGAACAGAAAACTCTGCTAACCCCCTAAATTTGAGTTTGCAACTGTTGAGGGTACACTTCATATTATCTTTATCTGGTCATTTGAGGAGGATCAAGAAGTTTGTTCTCACAACATTCAAATTTCCTGTCAATACTTCTTATACCCTATAGCAGCTAATTTCAGTGAATCTTAACTAGAATCATCTTCTTAGCGAGCAACCAGCTAATACTGAGGGACACAGACAAATTGGAACAGTTTGACATATATATTTGTCCTGATTTGTCAGACTGTAAACAGCTGAGAAACAATAGAGATACAGAAAGATGAGTCTGTGTCATAAAGAAATCTATCAGTTAATCAGACTGGAAAAACCATCCCTGTGTCCACCACGTAATGCAGAGATACTACCTGTCAACTTTAAAGACAGTGACAAAGTTTGATTAGGGAACCAGTCCTCCTGCTGCTTCCATGCAGAATGAACACTCTGCACAACCACACAGAGCTTCTTCGGTGGAGTTTTGTTGGAGGTGCATATGTGCAAGGAAGTAACACATGGTTTCTAAGACATGCACCTGTGTGTGGATGTGCGTGTGCAGGTGTATGCGCCATCCATTTTCCTAAAACATAAGGATCAAGAGATGCAAGTTTTATAAATCTGGAAAGGTAAAGCTGAAAAACGTTTACACAACTTAGCTGTTCTCCTGAACTGGGCTTAACTTTACCATACACATAAAGCATCTTGGAAACTCCAAGTGAGAAAATACCCCCAAGCTATATTCTTTGGCAAAAGCAGGCTCCTAATGTCTAATCGGCCTGTATAATTATACAGCTGACATTGGATTTACTCAAATGCTAACCTTGCTGTCACTATGGCAGTGGTGGTATGTTTGTATGGTGTGTTTAGTGTGTGTGTGAGTGTGTATGTATTTCCAAGGGTTATTTGGAACCATAGCACAATGGCTGAGGTCAGATCAGCCTACTCAGTAGAGCATTAATGATGTGACTGGAAATAAATGAAAATATCCAAAATAATTTATTTGTTATTCTCGGATTCAGTGTGCTTGTTTATCCACTTTCTTAGTTTATATTATCTTATCAGTATACTATTAATTCTACTTTAATAATAATAATACTATCTCTGAGCACCTTTTTTCAAAAGAAGCATTTCTTCCTGGGACTTTGAATGAACGTTCATTCTTAGAAAGGATTTTATTTCAAACTTATAAAACAGTTATACAATAAATCATCTGTAGATTTAAAATTACATCATCTGGTTATATTTATATTCATGACTATAATGTGTCTTTTTTCACTTCACATAGGTCTGTGCCGCTGTCAACCTCAACCTTTCCAAGCGACATTTTCATTTAGAATCTTATCATTTTATAATTATTACTTTTCAGAACTCCCAGGGAGTGAACAAAAGCTTCCTCTTTGTATTTCCATTGTTATGTTTCTTTGAAGAACAAATTAAATTTCAATCCCAGCCAAAATAAACTTTTAAATGGCAAAATAAATCTAGAATTATGTGAAAAAAAATCTAGGGAAAGCCTGACTCTGGCTATCACAAGTTCAGGTGTATTTAAGATAATTTACTACGATGTTTTCTTTTCTTTGTGTGAGGCTGTGGCACCACATGCTCCCTTTGTAGTAGCAAAGGGAGGAATGAACTAAGGTCTGAAAAATATTACTACAAAATGAGCTGAGGAAACTAGTTAGTATATCATTCTATCCTGTCCTGAAAACAAAGACACAGAGCTGAATTTTCTTTCCCAGCTTACCTTCCATCTCTATCTCTTACATATACTCGTTTTCTATTAGCGTTAGTGATCTGATGGTATGTAGACATCTATAGTCTGAATCTATAAGGTGAACTTCATTGGCTCAATATACTGATAAAAAAGTAACAATCTCCTTGGTGTATGGGGCTATTTACCTAATCTTCTCTGGATGCTATTTACTTAATCTCTTCCCAAGTATCTTGAGTCTATGGAAGCAAAACAGACAATTTCATTTAGTGTACTTACCTGATATACCAAATGGGCTTCAGTGCTCTACATTTATTAAAGTTATTATTTAACTTTCACATAAAACGACTTAATAAGCTCACTTGGATCTGTCCCTGCAAGTTGCCGTATTATAGAACCTTTTTCCCCACTCATTTCATCATATTGCTAAAACAAATTGCCTTCTTTCTCTCTTTGTTTTGGCTTCCCCTGTGTTTTCCTTTGATTTTCCTGTTCATTTCATCTATCCTTGTGCTTGCTTCTGAATTCTTACCTTTCCTCCTGCTGAGTGTAAACACACCTTCAGGCTGTACTGCTGGTCAATTAAACAGAGAAATAAAAGCCAAGCTATTTAAATAAAGAAGCTATTGCATCTTGACTCTAAGAGTAATGTAAATGAAATATCATGAACATATGCATTCACAGGAGCTCAAAATATTTTAAACGAAATCAGTAAGTGCATTGTGAAGGATGTTTGAAACAACATTTGGCAAATTCTTCTCTAAAGGGGCCTGTGTGTTCCCTAATTTGGTAAAATTTCTCTTATCCCAGGCCTACCGCAGTGTTTACATAGTATTGTTTTTGTTTTTAAATTGGCTCCTTGTTTTACTGAACATGAACATTTTATTAGTTTTATGATATTTATTGCTTTTTAAAGTTTTTTGTTTTTGTTTTTGCTTTGCTTTGACCTTTAATTACTTTACCCATTTAGCCCTATTCTTCCATTTCCTAGTTCCCTTTCATAACTTTTTAAATCCTCAATTTTAACTTATTACGTAAATATATTTATACACACACAAACTGATTTAATTTTTTTTAAGTGTTGGTGCTATCCCAGAACTGCTATGCTGATAAAAATGTTCTGAGGATCTTTGTGTCAATATTAGCAAATGAAAAGGGATTATGTTTATGCTGGGTGCTAGAACTAAGGTCTTCTGATGGAAGAGTTATTTTAATGTTCAATATCCCAAGACATTTTGTGGTCAGTGGGAGAAACAGCCCAAGATATGAATTCTTATCTTGAAAATAAGAAAATAAAATGATGCTTTATTTTTTGTATGTTGACATATTTTTATCTCTCTATCAAGACTTTTGGCAGCTTTTTTTTCTTCTATTTATAAATAGAGAATCTGGAGCTAAAAGAGGGAAGTGAGTTTTTAAAAGATATGTGGTTGGTAGATTTTTAAACTTGACTTAAACTTTGGAATCTTGACATCAAGTCCCTGTCTACTTTGCTGTCTTTCGGGGTAGCGTGGCACTGAATTTCAAAATAGTTCAGTGACCAAGCGCCAACTCTCTGAGATCAGATACATTTGGGTTAATATTCTATTTCTGCCATTTTGTAGTTGTGTAACATGGATTCGGTAAGTTATTCAATACTCTAATATTTCAGGTTTTTACCTGTAAAGTGGGAAAATAATAGCTTCTGCCTCGATAAGTTCTTGTTTTGAAGTGAAATAACAGAGATATACCTGACCTATGGTAAGAATTCATTAACTGTTAGTCATAATTATCATCATTATTATTGATGATGATATTAAGAGGCAGAACCACTAAGTCAACTACTTTTGGGGTTTAATTATGTCATTCCACATGTTCTCATTTTTTATTATTATATACATGGGTAGCATAAAACTGACTATAATGATGATATTTCAGTTTATGAGGCTAATATAAATGTTATATAAAGAACAACGCTCGACATTCCACTGAGGCTAGCAGAGCTCACCTTGCAGAATTTACCTAGATCATGGTACCAGTCAGGGTTCTCCAAGTAAAGGAATTAATTATATACTATATACCATATATCATATATTGTTCATATATATCTTATATCATATACAATTGATCCTTTGACAATAGGAGTTTGAACTGCACAGATCCACTTATATGTGGATTTTCTTCCACCTCTACCACCTCTGAGACAGCAAGAACAACCCGTCTTCTGCCTCCTCCTCCTCAGCCTGCTCAACATGAAGACAATGAGGATGAAGAACTTTATGATGATCCACTTCCACTTAATGAAAAGTAAATATATTTTCTCTTTCTTATGATTTTCTGAATAACATTTTCTTCTCTCTAGCATCTTTTACCTTAAGAATACAACATACAATACATATAACATATAAAATATGTGTTAATCAACTGTTTATGTTACTAGTAAGGATTTCAGTCAACAGAGGGCTATTCATAGTTGTTTGGAAAGTCAAAAGTTATACACAAATTTTCTACAGTACCGGAAGCTGGTGCCCTAACCCCTGCATTCTTCAAGGGTCAACTGTATATATAAAACCTGTTGAAGTTTTATCTCTATATATAATAAAATCAATCTTTTACTTATTCATTTTAGAAAATATTTAAGAAGTTGGCTTCCATGATTATGGGGCTGGCAAGTCTAAAATCAATAGGGCAGGATGTCCATGTTACATTCCTGAGTCAGAATTTCTTATTTTGGAAACCTCAGCTTTTGTTCTTAAGACCTTTAACTGATTAGATAAGGCCCACCCAAGCTAAAGGGGTTAATATCCTCTTCTTAAAGTCAATTGACCATAAAAGTTAATCACATCTACAGTGATATCTTGATAGATAACCAAACAACTGGACACTGTAGCCTAGCCAAGCCATAAAATTCATCATCCAATGTTTTGGTGTAGACAACTAGTAAAGGTGTTGCGGAATTAGAGCACTTTGGTGGCAGAAACTGGAGACAATTTTGTTGTTGTTGTTGTTGTTATATTTGAGCAAAATAAAATTTAATTTTAGTTCATTTGCACACTATGGGTTAATTTCAAAGTTTTTCAGAAAAGGGTCAATAATTTGTTTATGAAAAACTATAGTTAAAATTATTTTAATATTCTCAATGTAAAGGGAATACATTTTCAGTTATAAAATCTTATACAGAAAAGTATGTTGATTTTACTTTGAGGGAGATAGTTTAATAAGATTGTTAAATAGCCCATGCTACTAAAAGGTTAAAAATCATTAATCTGAAGATTGTCTATTAGTAGAGTTTTCATCCATTTTATTTTTTGTTAATATTTTTGTTTTTTAGATCTTTTAACTTTTATTTTAGATTCAGGGGTTCATGCAGGTTTGTTATATAGGTAAACTTGTGTTATGGGGCTTTGTTGTACAGATTATTTTGTCACCCAGTTACTAAGTCTAGTACCCAATAGTTATTTTTTCTGATTGTATTAGTCTATTCTCATATTGCTATAAAGAACTACCTGAGACTGGTAATTTATGAAGAAAGAGGTTTAACTGACTCACAGTTCTGCAGGCTTAACAGGAAGCATGACTGGGAGGCCTCAGGAAACTTACAATTCTGGCAGAAAGTGAAGGAGAAGCAAGTACCTTCTTCACATGGTGGCAGGAGAGAGAGAAGAGACAGAGAGAGAGAGAAGGTGGAAGCATCATACACTTTCAAACAACTAGATCTTGTGAGAACTTACTATCAGAACAGCAAGGGGTATGTCTGCCCCCGTGATTCAATCGTCTCCCACCAGGCCTTTCCCCTGAAATATGGGGATTACAATTATAGATGAGATTTGGGTGAGAACACAAAGCCAAACCATATCATTGATCCTCTTCTTCCACCTACCCTCCCTCCTCAGGTAGGCCCCAATGTCTGTTGTTCCCCTCTTTGTGTCCATGTGTTCTCATCACTTAGCTCCCACTTACGAGTGAGAACATGTAGTATTTGGTTTTCTGTTCCTGCATTAGTTTGCTAAGGCTGACAGTCTCTATATGCGAGGGCAGGGGTCTAGATCCACTCACATTAGTTAGATACAGTGTAGTTTGTTGAGTGGTTAAGGGCCTCTGCTTTTCACCTGTTCTGCCCAACCATGTGGGCTTTGGCAAGTTTCTAATTCCTATGTGTATCAGATCCCTTATCAAAGTGGGTGCTAACGATACTTTCTCCATAGTGGAAGGGGGTTTCTAGGAGCAAGTAAAGTAAGAATTTAAATCCCACAGGACAATGCCTGGCCTATATTAGTAGTAGTTACAAGTTAGCTATTTTTATTATTTTATCTGGTCTTTAATCTTTATGTAATTAGGTTAAAACTGGGACATATTTAATAGTGAAAGAGACATTTGTAAATATTTACGCTGATAAATGAAACACAGAGCAGAGTGTCTAGGGCAAGTCAGGCCATACGGTTTACCTAGCCATACTGATAATTTGCTGTGAGTTTCCTTTTACAGTTAGAGGTGCTTAACAAATTAAGTTTCTTAATTCTTTGAAGTTGTTTTTTTCTTCTTCACAAGTAGTTACTCATCACATATAGTTTGATTCTGGCAGCTAGGATGGACACGACTGCCTTAGGCAGACTCCATTTATTGTAGGTAGGTGGTGGTAGATAAAATTTAATTTGTCCTGAGGGTCCCTGCAGATGGAATTTAGCTAATTTAATGACATCAAATTCATTTTTTTGCTGCTTTTATTTAATGTGTAGGTACCCCCACTTGGAGGCAAAGTCGCCCAGCCAGGTTCAAATCACTGAGGAAATAATATTTATACTTATCTCTATTTTTCCATGAGCAAGATAATTTCTGTCTTGGAAATTCCATGTTGTTGCGATGAAATTATGGCATGTTTAAATTATACGGCATGTGAAGACAGAATGAGAGAAGCAGAACCCATTCTCTAAATGCCATGTGATGCATTTTATTTAATTGTTCATATATTGTATGCCCTTTGTTCTGGCTGCACTCTTATCTTCCTACTCCCAATTTTAAAGAAGTAGTGCATTTTTTTCTCGCCTTTGCCTTTTGCACCATGATAGGCTATCACTGATAGCATTTGTAGCCCCAAATTCCAAAAGTTTGCTAAGAGCAATTTTAAGGCATGAGTGGTGCCCTAGTCAAGGTTCAATTAGAGAAGCAGCTCCATGATAAGTGATATAGAATAAAAAACTTGGTAGTGACTAGACATTATATAACTCCAGTTAGGCAGTCTATGTAAGCCCGTTATACCTGCATCTGGTGACAAGCCTAAAGTCAGGAAGGACATATCTGGGAAGGGCCAGTAAATGTAAAGTAGAGGAGACCAAAGAATAATAAGGACCCTATAAGTGAAACTGGAACCATGTTTGTCTCTCACTGCCTCCAGGATCAATGATGCAGGTGATCTTCAAGTAAGCCAGCCCCTTCTGCACATATCTTAGCCCAGGATTCTGCACAGTTGAAGAGATCCAATAAGCCTGGCTGCTGTCCCCACTCACAAGATGAGTTAGAACATTGGCAACTACATAAGAGAGTGGCAACAGGGCCTTCCTGACAATGTCTTATACCATAAAAATGCCTTCTCCTTCACTTGTGCCTAGCTAATTTCATGAAATTTATCTTGTGACCAACTCACCCAGGCACCTGTTGGAAAAGGAATTTTGGGAAATGTAGTTCTAGCTAAGCTAAGCTGACATACTATAAAGCCACTGCAAATGGTTTTAATAAGATTCACGTGGCTGATGTAGACTGAAAAGTGCTTCACTGTTTGCTTTTCTTAACTATTCTTGTCGAGGATCCAATGAAGTCTCTTGTGGCTAACCTCGGTGACCTACTTATTGTTTGAGATCTACCTTCTGCCAAAATTTAGTGGTGCCACGGCAGACCACCATGTAACTTTGACATCATTCTTCCCTCTCTCCCCCACTTCAGGAGTAATATGTAAATCAAAATGGTAAAGAAATGATTTGGGTCACTATCTGTTTAGGAGGGAGAGTGTGATTAATAGTGAAAAATGCTGACTCCTGAGATTAGCCCAGGTTTACACCATAGCTCATCTTCCTTCTAGTTATATCCCATGAGACAAGTTACTCAACCTCTCTACTTCAACTTTCTCATCTATCAATGGGGACAATAATCATTGTCATGTATGGGTATCAAGTATTTCAAACATAGTACTTAGTTCACTGCTATGCTTAATAAATCTTGGCTAATGTAATTACACTAGAAATTTACTCAACATTTAGTTGTACAGAATTCATCAAAGTCCTCTTGATTAGGAAAATTAATCTTTCTTGCCTTTTTAAGATAGCTTGATATTTAAAAGAAAATGCTATGTTGGCTATGAGTCACTGTTTCCATACCACAGTTATCATTTCTTTTCCTATGGGATAATTTTTTCTTAAACTGATTTTGTTATTAAAGAAGCTGGCCTTGCCTATCTGCTTTAACCAGCATGACAATGAACAAAATTAAGATGTTCATTATCTTCTTCCCTTCCCTTATTTCATGGATTTGGATAAGTGGGTTTGGCCCCGAGAAATTGAGAGGTCAGTCCGTATATTACCAGTTGATTAAGGCTTTTTAAAAATCACATCTCCTTGGTCGGGCACAGTGGTTCATGCTCGTAATTCCAGTGCTTTGGGAGGCTGAGGCAGGAGGATCCCTTGAGCCCAGGAATTTGAGACTAGCTTGAGGAACATAACAAGACCTTGTGTCTAAAAAAAAAAAAAAAAAAAAAAAAAAAAAAAAAAAAAAATTGGCCAGGCATGTTGGCATGTGCCTGTAGTTCCAGCTACTTGGTAGTTTGAGGCAAGAGGATTGCTTGAGCCCAGGAGAAGTTACAGGGAGGTTAGAGGGAACTATGATAGCATCACTGCACTCCAGCCTGGGCAGCAGAGTGAGACCCTGTCTCAAAAAGAAAAAAAAAAAGACCACGTCTTCTTCTAAAAAAAAAAAAATTTAGCTATGTTGAATACAAACACACCCACATACAGAAATTTTCCACTGATTTTAGGAACGACCAATAGCCCCTAAATGTCGATTTCTTGATGTGTGAATAGAGCCGGCTTGAAACTCATTCTAGGGAGCACTACTCTGTACTCACACTTTAAAGTGTACCCACACTTTATTGATATGTGTTAACGAGATGTGGCTAGAAAACTAGGCAGCTGTCTTGCTGAGCTTTCAAAGGAGCAGATTGAAACTTGGAGCCAAGCTTGTCCATATTTGACCATTTTCACCTTGTGAAGTTGTGATGGAATTTACTACCATGCATTAGGTGGAAAATATGAGTAATTGCATTTGCTTCAGTGAGTAAAATATATATTTTATTATTATTCTTAAAGTTGGGGAAATTTATGTTTTCTAGCTTTGTTGTACATAGATCAAAGAAGAGACCCTCATTTATGCCAGATTTCATGATATATTAAATGAGCTATTTTTGCCTAGATTATGAGGTAACCAAAACTCTTTTTAGTTTAATTTTACGTTTAACTGGATTCAGATTGCTTCAACTGAAGAGTCAAAGGGCCTGACCTCTAATTCATTAACATAATCAGAAGCACATGTAAGCTACTGGCTGCCAATCTGTTTGCAAGTCAGTGACTACGGGGTACACACAACAGTCTTAGATGTTTTCCTCAGTGACATTCTGGGGATATTCTTAGGTGCACAGGCAGGAAAAAAAATAGAGAAAGAAACAAAGAGAAAGGAAGAAATTCCACAATGTAAACCAAAGTTTTCGTACAAACTGGAATCCAACTTTCTATAAGACTTAAGTCAGTTGTTTCTTTAGGTGGAGGAATCATAGACATGATTCTCTCCTTGCTGTCACAAATATTCTTCCTTGGGTTTTATTTATTCTACAATTTGTAAAAATTCTAATGGCAGGTGATCATAATAGCTCCTCATGAGACAAGATCTCTTGTGAAGTACTAGTTCTCCAAGCAAATTAACTTTTGGTAAGAATTTAAATAGGAGAGAAGGAAAATATAGGACTTCAAATACGTCTCCTGATACACATGGAGAGTTTAGAAGAGCCGAAAGAAAATCCTTTGTTGAGATGAAACAAGAGCACATTAAAGTGGGTGACGGCTGAGCCCCGTCTGTTCCTTAGAGACTCTGCCCTGCAAGGACTTTCCTGAATGCACTCCTTTCTAGCTTACATTTTACTTTGTAAAGCAAGTTTCATTCTTGTAGAGGATAAAAAAAGTGGATAAAAAAAGTATCAACCAAAACCTTAGAGAAATAAATTAGATATAGTACAAGTCTGACTTTTATTTTCTTTCCCTGCCATCGGGCAAAAAGAACCAAAATATATGAGATACCATTAATGTTGCAAACACTGTACAGAAATGAAGAGAGAAGGACCTTGAAACCACTGACTCCGCAACATAGTAACGGCAAGCTACTATGGTAGCATTCTTTATTCAGCAATATTATTCAATATTTACTGAAGTGTCATAAAGAGGAATAGTTTGCATTTGTCTGTTTGGTTTTGGTGTTGTAACTCCTCCTCCCCATTAAACGACAGCATCCTTATTGCTGATCCTCTCCAGTTATTATAGTGCCTTATTGCCTTGCTTATATCTGTAACTAAACAAAGGGAGATTTGTCCCTGTAGACAAATTTCATGTAGGATATCTTAGTCATTCTCTTATTTACATTGCTTTCCCTTTGCACTGTAATTCTCCAAATCATAGTTATGTATTGTACATAAAATGTATGTCTTTGTCTCACAAGTCAAGGGCAAGAGAAATTTTGATGTATTTGTGATCCAGAAACACTCTTCATTCTTAAAATGATCTAAGAGAATAATTCAACTACTTCACCTGTAAGTATTCTTTGTGAAGTTATTTTAATATTACCCAGAATCTATTTGCCAACCTTGTTTTCTCCCAGATACATGTAGGTGAGCCATATAGAGTTTATTAACACACTCCCTGATTCAGCAACTGGTAAATAGTAATTATTCAATATTTTGAATGCACTGGTCTGTTATTTTATATAAAGCAGCTGAGATTGAATGGGAGCATACCTAATGGCCCATGTCTGAAAAGCCAGTGCCAAACTTGCATAATTAATTCCCAGGAACCAGCACGTGTTGCCCACTTCACAGAATATTTATCATTCATTCTATGCTCGTCTCCCTCTACTAATCACTTACTGCATTTTCACCTTCTTTCCCATTACATTCCTCAAGTGGACTTTTTCTATCACTTCCCAAAACTCTCAAGTTGCTTAATTTCTCAGTTTTCCTGGGAGCACTGTTGTTATTAGCTGTGTCTTTAGCCCGTACAAAATCCTTTCATCCGTCCTATTTCTGAGAGTCAGACCTAGGGCCAATAGAGAGAAGACTTTATAGTCAGAAGGAATCAGGTTTAAATGCCTGCCAGCTATTACCTGTGTTAACATTAAAAAGCTGATAAATCCTATAGGGACTTACTGTCCTCATCTATGAAATAAAGTGATACTTGCCTTGTAAAATTCTTATTTGTAGAACAGTCAATTTTCAATACATATCCTTTTTTATACTCTTATTTATGTTGCCTCCTCATTCCTGACTTTATTATTTGCAGGCTTCTTGTGTTTCTTTGCCCATGAATATCGCATTCTTTCATATAACCCCATTGTTACTGCCCAGATGTGGCATGCACTCCCCTTCCAGGTGATTTCCCCCGCAGCTCCCCAGTTATCATTATTATGAACTATGAACTTGAAAGGTACAAAGTGGTTTGTCATGTTTATGTCTTATTTATATTTTTGGATGATCTGGCATTGAATGTATGAAAATGTTTGTCTTTAATCTTTAGTTCTCTACTGTAAATAGTAGAACTTTGTACTGATTCTTGATAACCCTGTTTCCCATCATTGTTTTGCCTAATGGTTGGACAACAAATAGTTGTCTCCATTCTCGGATAGCTGGAAAAGAAAACGGCCTTTAAAGTGAAGACTAGTATTTGGTAGTGCTTTAGTGCCTTGTTATTCTAGGCATGGTCCTGGGATCATCAGCATCAGTGTTTGCATGGGAGCTTGTTAGAAATGCTGAGTCTCAGGCCCTAGCTAGACCTGGTGAATCTGAATGTTATATGATCCCCTGGTCATTGCTATGCACAGCAGATTTTGAGAACTGTTTTACAGCCCATTGATTAAAAGAAGTGAAAGCAATTTTTGAACTGGAAAAAAAGTCAGAAAGATAGAGGCAATATTTAAATGTCATTCATGAACTAGGGAATATTGGGAGTAGGGGAGAACTGAAAAGAAGTCTGAATTTTGAAACTTCCCATAAGGTAAATGATAAACTGATTGCCAATATAAGGGACAACTGATGAAATCTAAAGGTAGATTTTTCTGCTTAGAGCTGAACTGAAGCCATGAAAAATGTTGTTAGTAACTAGCCTGATGTTTTAAAAAAAGAATTACCAAGTGACATATTTCTAGATTAAAAGGAAATATTAAAACTGGCTTTCAATATTTAAAGCTTACTTAACTAGTAACACTTGCTTGACACTGACTCATGTCATTTTATTTCATTCTTCTTTTGATCCATGCAAATAGTTACAAGATTTAAAATATACTATCATGTCACCTTTTTGAATAGATAAAAGAATTTTTTAATACTGGGTGATAAACCCTATGGCCAAGGCTTCATGATACTTGCAATAAAGCAGTGAATCTAGGCAAGAAGAAAGCCATATTTTCCTTTCTAAAATAATGAAAATGCATTATTTATACCTACTATTTCAATATTGTGCTCACTGATAATTAATGAGAAGTCTTGTGGCCACTTATTTGAGGTATTTCCCTGCATGTAGGAGTTGTCCATATTAATTTTATTTACAGGATCAAAAAGTGACAAACCATCAGTATTGCTTCCCCTTCGATTATTAAGATGCGAAGCATATCATGAGAAGTATTAACATAAAATCAAAGTAGTCCTTTTCTGCTTTATTTTAAATTTGCTCAGGTTTTTTTTTCTTTTTCTTTGCTTTACATTTAAAGAACTAGGTTCCTTTCCCATACTTGGTATGTAGTACATCTTTTTTCTCCGAGTTAATTCTCCAAGTCTGGTCTGTCAGCCAGTATAAACAACACTTGATGAATGAGACTCAAGGTGTTTAGTCACCTGAAGCAGCTGTTTGAAGTAACTCTACACACAGCCTGAGGCCTGTGTTTTCACAGCTGTGAGAACTCTTCAAAAGCTTTCCCTCTTGGCCTAGCTCTTTGCTGTGGCTTTAAACTCTTAGCGCAAAATCTGGACTATTTCAAAAGAGCAGAATGAAACTAGAGACAGTAATTTTGCATGATTTCAAGCCAAAAATGGCCTAAAATAAATAAATGAAGTACATTCGAAAGTGCTTTACCTAGGTGGGCTATATATCTGAGAATTGTTCTCCTTCCTACGTACCCATATACTCTCTTAACAGGGAGATGTGTGGCTGAAACACTATGCTCTGTTTATATGGCAGTATTTTCATTTTCTTTCTGATTCTATGACACTGAGGCTAAAATCTTATGAGCTTGGAACTATATGTACCTGAATTAAGCTCAGGGAATTGCTGGATGTTTGATAGAGTTCCAGGCTCATAAATCGACCTAAGGTGATTAAAAAATGGCATTCTTTGCTAGCCTGCTTAGGTGATTCACGCTTTTGAAGTTCCTCTGATGTCTTCTATTGGCCTGGCAGACTTAACTCATGGAGCAAACTTAATGTGACCACTGTATTTGTTATAAGGCTTCAGATTTGCTTGAGCTTATTTCAACAACAGCTGTTTTTCACCATTTTATATATAATAAAAAAGACATAGTTGCTTCTCACAAAGAATCATGAACTTCTCTACTAGAAATATGTAAGGACCATTTTTATTCAGAATGACAATCATGTTTTTTGTTCGTTTTAATTTAGGGATTTTATTTCTGAATTTGGAAAATGACTATTTCCTTTTTGGAGCTACTTGGCACCATGTCAAGTGAATAAAACTTGCCTTTTATACAATTTTCATGTGATGAAAATATTCTTCCAACTAGTCTCCTCTACTTAATTCAGGAGAATCATATGTATAGTTTATTCATTCACCTACAAATATGTATTGTGTCTGACAGATGCCAAGAACTAGATTACTGAGAATATAGAAGATATACATGGTACTTGCCACCACATGGGTTAATATCTAATGGAAAAAAAAGATGCATTACATAAGTAACAAAATAAATGAGTGTCTTACAATCAAGAGAAGTCCTACAAAGGAAGGATCAGGATACCCTGAGAGCAAACAATTCCCAATGTCATCTATCTTAATTTGTCTGAGGTCTTTGATTTTAAGATCACATTAAAATCAAAATAGATAATAAACTTTTATTATATTATCATCTTAGTGCATTGGTTATTAGAAGAAACTCTACTTTTAATCATTGTGGTTTTCATACTGACACATATGGTACTTTGACTCTTACGTGTTTTTTAATCATGTTAAAATTTAAATTCATTTTTATTATCCTCAAATACATATATAAAATATTCAGAGTACCTGACATAGAATTGAGACTCTATGAAATTTATGCCACTTTGTTTAGCCATAGCTCCTGCTCTGAATGAGTTCCTAAGACACAGGTGGAAGTAGGTTAAATTCATCCATTCGTTTCTTTATCTGTACATTGCTCAATTATGGACTGCCTACTCTATGCCGTAATTGTTTCTGGGAATACAAAAATGAATACATTACAGATCTTGTATTTGTGACCTAATAACAATTTCTGTAACTGATGAACCCTAAAGTTCTGATAGCCTTACAGGAGTGGACACATTATAGCTTAAGGGTCACTGCCTGGTTTTGTTCACCACTTGCCCTAAGAATGATTGTTTCTTTTTTTAAATTATTGAAAAAAGAATCAAAACAAGAATACTATTTCATGATGAATGAAAATTATATGAGCTCCAAATTTCAGTGCTGTGAATAGTTTTATTGGCCCACAACCACATCAATTCATTTACATATTGTCTTTAGCTACAATGGCAGAGATGTGTGGTTGCAACAGAGGCCACAGGACCCACACAGCTGAAAATATGATCTAGTTCTTTGTAGAAAAAATTTCTTGAGTCCTGACCTAACATAAGAAAAGTTTATTTCTTATTTACAAAACAGTTGTCCCGAGCCACAAGTGTTCCTCCTCAAAATAGTGATCCAGGGACCAAGAGTTTGTCTACTTCTGGTTTCTGGTAGCTGTCTTTACCATGTTGTCTCACAATTGCTGTGCTTATTTGCAACAGGCTATAGGGAAAAGAACATAGAGAATGATGTATGAGCAATTTTTTTGAACCAGGCCTGGAAATGGTAAACATTGATTCAGCTCACAATGTTTTAGCTGGAACTCAATCCTGTAGCCACACTTAACTGGAGGTGAGACTGGGAAAAACAATCTAGCTATATGACAAGGAATAAGAGGAAAAAAGATTTAGGCATCAGCTACCAGCCTCTGCTATAATCTTTTCCCTAAAACGTCTTAACAATTAGAGACAAACAAATATGTAAACAAATTATATTATCCTGTTGATTTACTTAGTAGAGTTATACCTCAGGAAGGGTAGAGGCAGGGAAAGGGAATTATTTAAAGATTTCTAAGAGTGGTGAAATCAAGAAATTTACTGCAGAGGAAAGATAGAATATCATGTAAAAAACATAACATGATAATATAAGTTCCATCATAGAAGTTTATATAGAGTGCTAAAGAAACTTGGAAATGCTAGCAGGAATGTCTAAATTTGCAAGGGTGAATCAAGGAAATATTTACAGAGGGGCTGTTATTTTTATGATGAAAACAGCCAATTACTGTTTATTGAGCACACATTAAGTTTAAGACATAACAGAAAATTTCCATGTACTAAATACCTTGTCAATCACCACAGATTTATAAGGTAGTTTTTATCCTCTATTTTATCAATTAAAATACTAAGATGAATTAAATTATTTCTGAGTTTATATTTCTAACAAATTGGGACTTTAAGCCATATCTTTCTGAGTCCAAACTTTACGTCCTTGACTAAATTGTTATATTGTATGTAGAGGAAGACAAATAGGAAGGGGTCACTCCTTGGAGAAGGTAATTTGTATATGTATAATGGGGTTTGATAAAATAGAATACTGAAGAACAGTAGATAATTACAGGTGACTGGAATATGTGATACAATCTGGGGAGAGGGAGATGATGAAGATATTAAAGGCTGGTTGGGCTTTAGTTATGGAGATTCAGGAAATATTTTTATGTAGGAGAGTGTCATGATCAGATCTGGGTTTCAGAGAAATAACTTAGCTGTCCAAGTAAAGGACATATTTGACTGGAGAAATTACTGAGTTTTGAAGGGGTGGATAAATAAGCATATTTTGGAGAAGGGGTAATTTTTCTTAAAAAATATTATTCATGAAACAGAACATTGATTATAATATTCCTAAACAACAAATATTTTAATGTATTTCATTTCAGGATAGAAATAACAAAGTAGTAGGAGCTTTTGGAAGTCACTTCATGTTTTTTTCTTAGTATGTGATTTATTTCGTTAGAGTACCAAAGTTACTGTGGACAAACTTATGAAGTAGGTCGGATGCACAAAACACTTCGGGAAGACTAAGATCTTGATTATTTTCTTAGGTGGAACTTTTATGGAGACGAAAACAGCAAAAATGAAATCCCTCATGGACACTAATGCAAACATTACCTGGCATTTGTACAAAAATTTTATGAGCTCTTTCTCACCATAAAGGGCAGTGTTTTTTTATTACTCAATTTAATTAAAACTTGTTCCAGAGACCACCTATGCAACAACCAATTCTTAGTTTCACAGTTCTAGCAGAGATTCTTACATCCCTAGTCTGAGGATCTTCAACATTTTCCCTCACGCTCTTTCGCAGGCTAGTGGAACAGACTACTGGTCTTCTTGAGAATGTTGTATCTTTACACCAACATTTTTTCACCTGGTCAATTAATATTTTGGCTTACGGATTTCATGTTTTTAAGACCTGGTATTTCTTTGTGCAATTGATTAGCTTACAACTACATGGTTTTAAATAGAGCTTGAATTTTATATTTGCCATATTTTTCAAGCATAAACACACTTTAGATATTAAATCAATAATATAAAATTTGAATGTGTTTTGCTCTAAAGCTATTCTATGACAATAGGACCCTAGGGTATGTGTATGTTTTCTGAGCTACACGTAGTTGTGTTTTCTACTTTTCCATGCTTCTGTCAGAACCATGCGTTCTCTTAAAATGGTCTCTTAAGAGCAAGAAATTGCCTAAGATCTATCTTTTGTTGCTGCCATTGTTAGTGATCAATGTAATGCCTGATATATAATCATCAAAAAGTAAATTTTAGCTAATATTTTTTAGGATGATAATGTCATGCTTTTTGAAATAGGAACCATGAAGGTTTGGATGGGAATGATGGTTTGAGGAGGATAAAGATTACCACATTTCCTTAGCACTATAGAAATCAATGCTAATATTAGCAAAGTTTATATGTCTATATGTGTGAATATATAAACACATCGATATGTATATGAGGTGTAAATATATACATATATCATGTATATTTAAAGAATGGAACTCCAATAAGCATTAATATTAATATCTATAATAAGAATTGATACCCAATCATCACCATCTGTCTTAGGTCAGGTTTTCAACAAAACAGGTTTTGAGTCAAAAATTTGAATCCAGGAAGGATGTATGAAGTTTCATCTTGGATAAACACCTTAGAGAAAGTATGGACAAAGGGATTGGGTAGAAGGAGATGTTGAATTTTTATGCTGTCATAACAGAGGCCTTGGCAGGTCCCACAGGGAACTCAGATGCTTGCATGGCCTTGCAGACCTATCCTAAATTGACACAAAGGGGCTGAACTTTTGTAGGCTAATTAAGTGGTTATTGCTACAGTTACTGAATGTGGTCCAATCCCCAAGACAGGGTGATGACCTTGGGTGAGGCAACTCCCTTCAATTTAGGGTAATCCTGAGAGAGAGATTCAGCTGTGGAATATCAGTAGCCAATATTCCTAGGATATGAGAGAACATGTACTTCAATTTCCAAGGGTTTATCTGGGCCTTACACCACAAAATCCACTAAAGTTGATCTTTTGTATCACTCAGACCCACTTACTTATTATAGTAAGTTTATCTAAACTGGATCTAGCTCTTTCATAATTCTAGTTGGTCACTTTTCCTGTGAGCATTTACCAAAAAATAAGATTAGTGAGATGAAATACAGTCTTCACTAATGCAGCTGCTCTCAGGGCTACAATGATAACATTACCCTCCTCAAACACCCATTCTAGATTCCACACACCTTCGCCAGCACCTCTCCTCGTCTCAATGACTTCCCTAGTAGGAGACACAGACTCTCATCTTGAGAGGTATGAGCCCCTGATAATCACAAACGTATCAGACAAAGGTTGCTGCACTCATCCTTTTATTGTCGGAACAAATGACCCAGCAGATCACTAAATAAAACACGTATATTTCCTTGACTCCTCTGAGCAATACAGCTCTATCACCTCCTGATGATCAGAGTCGATGACTCTTGCCAGAATGGTGATTCCTTTCTTCATCCCTGGTCTGTTGGCAAGTGGAGCTCAAAGTAACTGGATGGCAGTCATAGATTAAAGTTTAATGGGACTCTTTCTTTGTCCCCTAATAGTAGCATTCTTATTCTGAGAAACAGGTTCTCTAAACTCACAAATCTCAGAGTTACAGGGATAGTGCACACAGATTCCTCCAATGGGCTACGAGATATAATGACAAGTGAAATAACTCCTATGTTTATCTGGTTCTTGGACCCATGCATTAAATATATTGGAGAATTCATACCATACAATGATAATTAGTTTCGAATATAGTATGGTGCCCCATTCTTTACATTATTATCACCAGACTGGTCTTCATCTGTACCTGCAGGAGACTATTTCATTATTCTTACAGGTAGACAGTTTCTGGGTTACAGTATGTGATTGATTGGCTAATCCCATGACCTTGGTCTGATGTAATGTTATATGGGACTCTGTGTCTATGGACCTCCTATTTTGAGAGCCTTCAGTAGGTTCTGGCCAAGGACCCGTAGGCAGAAAAGGCAAATTACACACAGAATAAGTATTGTCTCTAATCCGAAGAATTTGCTTCTGTTACCTCTACTGAAGAATCAATGGGAAGTTTCTGCCAGCTACCAAACGTGTCTACTCCAATTAGATACCCAGAGTTTGGAGATATGATCACTAGGTGCATCTATTTGTGCAAAGGACCCACAGTAAACTTGACCTAGACCAGGACTTCATTTATTACCTGCCTTCCATATGCCCTCACTTAAACAGGCCTCTGGCTTTCAACATCAACTCAGACCCTTTGTCAAGCAATCCCTGAAAACTTTGGGTAGTCCCCTTTCACCAGCATAGAGAAAGGGAGATAGGAATGCATTCTGAGTGACGACGTGTTGTCTTGCAAGACAGAACTGTCTATATCATCTTCAAGCAAAGGGGTTAATATTAGATAATAGGAAGTGAGAGAGATCCATTTCTGTTCATGCAGGATTTCAGGGGACTGGGAATTCAAGATTATCAAGGGCATCCATCCAGGTATTCTAATATAAAGTCTTACACTCCTCTTCTTTTCCAGTCAGCACCCTGACTTTTGTGTGTCAGATGTATCAGCATTGAGAATTGAATTTTTCTGGAATTCTGCTGTTTTAATGATTAAGTGCCGAATAAGATCTTCAGCTTTTCCTTTGCTCTAGCTGCAGGAGATCAGAACCTCTTTAGACACAGCTAAGAATATCCTCAGATTTTCTCAGATTTTTACAATTATCCTTAAATTGGTGCCTAGTCATCCTCAGCCTTTTATCGTTTTTCTAAAATTCATCAATAGTGCCCAGAAACAATTTTCTGATTCTAAAGTCTTCATAATTAATACATCTTCTGACCCTCACAATCACCTGGGATATTGAACCCATCAATGCATTCCCTTCTGCTGATATCCCATATCAGTGTAGCTCTGGTGAGAGTTTTAACACTTGTACCAAACCACATGCCAGGGATTACCACTACTTCACCATGGCCAATAATGAGGTCTTTCCTGTCAGGCTGATGGCTGGTGTTCCAGATCCAAATCCCTTCTGAGAGTGTGTTTCCTTGGACTCATGTCTGGCACTAACTGTCATGGTCATGTTCTTAGAAAACAGACTCTGAGGTAAAGATTTGTGTGCAAGAAATTTGTTGGTAAGTATCCTCAAGTTAACACAGTAGGGGAGTGAAGAAAGCAATGCTGGACAAAAGGAGAAAATAAACTGTGGACCCCATCCAAAATCCTCCACCAATCCTAAGGAGCCTGGGGCTAGGGTCCTAAATAGAAAAAATAAGAGGGCCCAAATAGAAGAGAAAAGCCTGAGTGTTTGTAGTCCCCTCCTTACTTCATTGCCTAGTCATTGGCTGTCAGTGGCTCTTGGGAATAAGACATACATGTTGATAGGGCAGCCTCCTGACCTAGGATAACTCTCAGGAAGGGTTTCAGCTTTGAGCCAACAGCAGCCAACACTCCTGGCATCCTGGGAAATGAGTACAAAGTCTTGAAGTAAGGAGAGAGATGTGAGTGGTGTACCCCAAAATCATTAGCCTAAAACATTTTATCTACTAAATATGACCCAAATAAATTAACTCTTAAATTGCATTAAGTCATTATAAAAGAGTTTGAATAATCGTTCCTATGTTAAGAAATGTTGTCCATGACATTGATTGAAGAAGTAAAGGAATAACTACACTGTTATTCCACCAAAGGCACTAATCATGAAAGCATATTCCCATAGACAGAATGATATAAACAGAGGCTAGGAAGAAAAGAATACCCCCATCCATAGTTATTGACTTCCATCCACATCTAGGAACATACATATAAGTACAAAATTGTATGTTGCATGTCCTCGAGGGCTTGGTGGTCCTCTTTTCCCTCATTTTTCAAAATAGTGATGAAGGAATAGTGTCCACTATTTTGACTATGAGAAATCACATAATTATCCAGCTTTAATAGTTTTAATCCAATTTTCTATGCCCATGTCAACCATGTAGCTCTAAAATATGACAAGTTATAGCAAAATGAAGAGAAACAGATAGTAAATAACATAAATTAAGTATAAAACATGATTCTATGATAATAAGTTCTATAATAAGAAAGTAGAGGCCGGGCATGGTGGCTCACACCTGTAATTGCAGCACTTTGAGAGGCTGAGGTGGCCAGATCACTTGAGGCCAGGAGTTCAAGACCAGCCTGGTTAACCTGGTGAAACCCCGTCTCTACTAAAAATACAAACTTAGTTGGGTGTGGTGGCAGGTGCCTGTAATCCCAGCCTGGGCAACAGAGCAAGACTATCTCAAAAAAAAAAAAAAAAAGTGGAATAAAGGCATAGTGAAAGTTAGCATAATGAAATTTTAGATGGTAAGCATGTTACCCAAAGAATGTACCATGTCTGTATAGACCTGAAGGAGGTGAGAATAATCCATGCAAATATCAAGAGGAAGAGTGCCCCAGGAAGACAGTATAGCCAGTGTAAAAACCTTTGGTGAGTGTTCAAGGAATAGTAAAGAGTGGAGTGGGGGAGAGATGGAAGACAGTATGATGTATAGTAGGAGTCAATGTGAAAGAGGTAAGAGGAACCAGATCCTTTAGAGCATAGTGTCTTTTAAGCCATTGTAAGGACCTTGGCTTTAACTTTTAGTGAGATAAGAAGTCATTTTGAGCAGAGGGGTAACATGATCTGATTTTGTTGTAAAAGAATCACTCTTCTCATTGTGCTAAGAACAGAATAGACTAGAAAGGCAAGGGTAGGAGTTGGAAGATCAGGCTAGTGTAATAATTCAAGCAGAGATAATCGGGAGAAGATGACTGTAGCTGTAGAATTTGTGAAAATTTGTCAGATTCTGTAGGTATTCTGGAAGGAGAGAGTGGCCAGAATATTTTGCAGAGTGTGAGTGAAAAAGAGTCAGGAATGACTCCAAATCTTTTGGATTGAGGTACTTAAAGGGTAGCGATGCCATTCCCTGAGATTGAGGAGATTGCGAAAGGGGAAAATTTGGTATTGAGACAAGACCAGGAGCTCGGTTTTGGCATGTTAAGTTTGACATTACTCTTAGATATCAAATTGCAGGTGATAATATCAGGAGCTGAATACATCAGCCTAGACTTTGAGGGAGAGGTCTAAGCTGATATATATGTTTAGGTGCCTTATTACATTAAAAAATTCTGAGGATGTAGAAAAACAAGAAACAGAACTAAGAAAGAGCCAGGCTGAGAGGTAGGAGAAAAACCAGGAAAGTGTTATGTCTTGGAAGACAGTGAAGAAAATGTTTGAGAAGAATTTTTTTTTCACCGTAATATGCAGTATATTCTTTAAATCCTATATCTAGGCAACCAATCTTGAAGAAGTATTTGGCTGAATGTCAGTAATCCAATAAGCCAAAAAACATTTTCTCAATATATTAGGTGCAAGTAAATAGGCATTACCTAGTCCTTGGCCGCTAAATTTGAGATGGTTCTATGCATTCATTCTTGCTGAGAGTTCAGGTTCCTGGAATAATGTGAGTATATCATTATATTAATAATATTCGTATGGAAGTGGTTTCATTTATTTTTCAACTTCTGTATAAAATGTTCATATTTATATTGCTTTTCATACTGAAGCAATAATGAAAGAAAATATATAAACCACCGATTCTCTATCATATGAAACTTAATACTTGAATTTTTAACACCTAGAATACAGAATAGATGATGGTCTCTAGAATTTAAGCTTTTCTTATATAAGCAAAGATTGTTTTCATTTTGTACTAAACAATATAGTGTCTTTCAAATCTCCTGATGAATTTGTGCACTGTCTCACAGCTCTCATTCCTCTCATTTTTTTTTTGCTTTCACATTGTTAAGCTATAATGCCGTTAACATCTATTTAAAGTCGTCTCCCCTCTCTGGTGATTGATGGTAGATACAACAATTACGATGCCAATGCTGGGGATAATTCTTCACAGATGTTGTCAAATTACAGGTTAAATGGGGAAAAGAGTTTCTTTCTTCCGGCCACCCACTCTTCATTCCCTTGAAATAGGTGCGTGGTGCTGTGTATCCTGTGCTGTAGGTATGCCAATTCTCCAGCCTGTCGCTCATCTGGTGTAAATGACTTCTATTTGCTATTTCAAAGAATGACAGAATGTTATGTTCAGAGTGCTTTGCAGGTACCAAAA
The DNA here is from genome assembly GCF_029289425.2 of Pan paniscus. Lineage (NCBI taxonomy): Eukaryota > Metazoa > Chordata > Mammalia > Primates > Hominidae > Pan > Pan paniscus. Next base: position 29,343,831 of record NC_073262.2, on the reverse strand, counting down.
ATGCAGAAATTCAGCCTCGAATTTTAACTGACAAAGGGAAGTCCGTTGGGTCTAGCACAGCCATTATGATATTTCTTTTATCATAAATCACATTTGCCATTGCTAATTAAAAAAATAAAATAATAGGATGACTGTGATTTGCTTCAAAATTACATGGGAGAAGAAAGTAGCCTTCAATTGATAATTGTTAAAACTGGGCTGTTGATACATTGCGTCTATTTCTTTCTCTGTTTAACTTTCCATTAAAAAAACACACACACACAAAGGGTTTTGTTATTTTAACCCTTCATTAAACTATATGTTATCCTAAGGAGGAAATATAGAAATTCCATAGGTAATTCTTCTTTCAGTTATTTAAAATAATGAAGTCATATTTTCTTGGTCATTTAGTTTGGACCAATGGATTATGGTACAGCATTCCGTGAGTTTTGCATTTATTTTTCTAAGTGAGTTCATTGCAATTCTCAGCAGGGAAAGGGGAAAGGATTTGGGATAAGGGACAGAGCAAAGACAAGGAAACTTGGGTTGCCAAGTAAACAAGTAAGGTTAGAAAAAAAGGTTTGGGGATTTAGGTTTTAGCCTCACCCAACAGCGGACGTATTGTAAGCCAAGAAAATTTGATCTAAGTTTTAGTTGAAATTCCTCCACCTGGATAAACCAGGGGTAATTATTTGAGCTATTCCCATAGAGGTGACAGGAAGTTCTATTAATAAATGTGGGTCCAGAATGTAAAACTAAAGATGCTCCCTATCTCCCACTGGAGTGGGAATAATGAGGAATTTTTTGTTTTATGGCATAATTTGTTTTAAATACAGTCTTGCTACTCAAAGTGGAAATATTGTAAATGGCCATTTTTTTCTTTCTTTGAACTATAGGTCATCAAATGTTCATCTGATGTAACCCAATATAACTTGGCAACGTTTCATTAAAGGCATTCCACCAATAAAGTGGTCTATCATTTTTTTTAATCTCTAGAGAAACCATTGCCTTCCTTTAAATCACTTGCCAATACCTCAAACTATAATAATCAGGAAATACTTCCAAGTGTCTAATTGAAATCCTTACCACTGTAATTTAATATAATTAACCTTGAATTTTCAAGGTTTTTCATCGATCTTATTTCATAATTCTTATTATTTTCTTAATGACTTAGATATAATTTAGGTTGTAATAGCATGGATGAGTTCAACTGTAAGACTTTCCAGAAAGAGGCTGAAAGAAAAAGAGAAAAAATGGAAATGGAAAAACCCAGGAATATGAAACCTACTCAGTAGCTTGACTGTTATCTGATGGATTGCGCACAACCCAGGTTTAGCTCATACTAGATAAGGATTCAGAAGAACTCAACAAAATTTTGGTAGATCAATTACAAACATGTCCACAATTCTTCGTTTTCCCCTTTATTCATGCTCATTATAATATAGCTCTATAGCTTTTTTTTTTTTTTTCCTTCACTAAACAGTCTGTTGTTTCTATTCTTGAATCTGGGTTGAACTGCCACTTGTTTAGGCTAATAGAAAGGACACTTTATTGGTCTCTCTGAGACCTCTACCAATCGTATGTAAACAAGGCAAGGTTAGTCTGCATGAGGATTTAGGAAAAAATGGAGGAAATATGAGGTGCCGAAATGACAGTCAACCAATCCCAGAAACAGAGTCACTGGCCAACCGTAACCAAAGGAGCCAGCAGAGACAAGAATAACTTTTTTCAGCCCAGCCCAAACTGTAGACCTGTAAAATTCTAAGTTAAATAAATAGGTATTGTTTTAAGTCACTGAATTTTGGATTCGTTTCTATCACTGCAATATATAACAGATACAGAGATGCTAAAATCATTGGCAAAAAAGTTTGAGTTCTAGGTGAAACTCCTTTTCTAGTGGAGATGGTACAGTCCAAATCAGGAAACACAGTCACATAAATTTGAAAATATTGATAAAGTAGAGTGAATGGTTGCAACTCTGGCTGTGTAGTTGACCCCAACTTTTGAAGCTGTTAGCCACCCTGCTTAATTTAGTGTTTTTGACAAATAGCAAACTTTCTTCCAGTGTTTCTCATAGGAAAGAGGGCTGCCATTTGCATGCTGTACTCGACAATTGTATGTTAGAAATTGAAGATTAAGGTGTTTGGGGTCCTAAGCATTAAGTGTCAGTAGGACTTTATAAACCAAATCATTCCCAGATGTTTACAAAGTTCATTAAGATAATGCAAAACCCCAACAAAATAAAAATAAATGTTAATGTCTTATTGATGAGGGAAATTGTGTTTGTTTACCTATGTGACTTTGAAAAGTGAATGGCTATTGTTCTGATTGTGGATATGAAAAATTGAAAAGTAGGAACTGCATATTCTGTTGTTCACTCTAAACAGCCAGAACCTTTTGCAGTCCCTGGCACATAGCATTGAATAAGTCCTTTTAGATTGGCTAACTGGAAGGAGAAATTTAACGGTTCTTGTATTGAAGTATTCATTCAAATCTATTTCAAGTACTACTTTCAGAGTTTACAGAGGCCAAGAAAATTATCTAGGCAGCCAATGTGATCTCATTTAAAGTGAATGTTTTTACTATCTAAATAAGGGAATTGGAAACGGACTATGGGAACTCAAGTTACTATGGGTTCTAATCTCTACACAAGTATTTTCTTATTTGATTCTCTGAATAACCAATAGTACATTATTATCTTTATCTGTATTACATGACAACAACAAAAAAGAATAAGGCCAAGGCATTGAGGAAATACTACCTTAACTAAAACTTATCAACATACTTCTTTTTAAATCAGTTGAGCTAATTCTGTCCTCTGTTCCTAAGTCAGATTTTTACTCACTGATATAACTAACAATGAGAAATTTTTTTTAAATGGGTGTTTTAGAGAGTCATCTGTTAAAGAAAAAGGTAAAGTCTCACCTTCAGGTAGTTTATATACTGGTAGAAAACTCTGATCATATATAATAACAGTGAATAACATAAATTCAGGTTAAAAAAAGTGGTTCAAACACAGTGTTACATGATGGAGTTAGGAGCTCTTTGAGATAAGAGTCTTGGAAAAGGCCTCTCTGAGGTTTACATTTGAGCAGAAATTTAAATTCTGTGGAGTCACTACCAAAAAGTAGCAGGGAAATATGTCAGTAGAATACCTAGATAAAGTGGACAGCCCAGTGGTGAGCACCCAATAAATACTCTGCCTGTATGTAGCTTTTATTAAACTATTATTGTGTTTTTGAATTACCACATCAAATATATCCGCCATCTGCATCCAAAAATAAAAATTAATATACATTTAAACATCTGCTGATATGCCATGTATTTACAAAATTAAAGTTTTAAATATATCAAATAATATTAAATATATTAGTTAAATATTATTAAATTTATCATTCATTAATAAGGCCGGGCGCGGTGGCTCACGCCTGTAATCCCAGCACTTTGGGAGGCCGAGGCGGGTGGATCACGAGGTCAGGAGATCGAGACCATCCTGGCTAACACGGTGAAACCCCGTCTCTACTAAAAATACAAAAAATTAGCCGGGCGTGGTAGCGGGCGCCTGTAGTCCCAGCTACTCGGGAGGCTGAGGCAGGAGAATGGCGTGAACCCGGGAGGCGGAGCTTGCAGTGAGCCGAGATCGCGCCACTGCACTCCAGCCTGGGCGACAGAGCGAGACTCCGTCTCAAAAAAAAAAAAATAAAAATAAAAAAAAATAAAACAGATTCAGATCTATCATGGTTATCTCAAGTTAGAAAGCATATAATTTTATTTTTTATTGTATAAACTCAAACACATACAATTTAGGAAGACAAAGATAAGGGATATGAGCACCAAATTTGCAATTTGGCTGGGGTTGGATGAGACAGGTAGTAAACTGGCAATTAGAGTATAACGTGTGGTCTCTTCAAAGATAAAGACATGGTTTTCTCAGAGCCAAGAGGAAGGGTGTTTCAGATAGTTAATGTCAGTAATGGTTTTACATTCAAAGTGCCTTCTGAACTGTCTAGATAAATTATTATTTTAATAGAGGTTAAAAAATTAGCTGGGTGTGGTGGCACATACCTGTAATCCCATCTACTCCAGGGGGCTGAGGTGGGAGGACTGCTTGAGCCTGGGCAGGTCTAGGCTGCAGTGAGCTATCATCACACTACTAGACTCCAGGCTGGGTGATAAAATGAGACCCTGTCTTGAGGAAAAAAAAATTTTTTTTGAGGTGAAATTGTTGTAACATAAAATTCACCATTTAAAATGTACAATTCAGCAGGATTAGTACATTCACAATGTAGTGCGATAGTGACCTCCATGTAGTTCCAAAGCATTTTTGCCACCCCTAAAGGAAACCTGGTACCCATTAAGCAGACACTTCCTATCCCGTCCCACCTCCAGCCCCTGGTAACCACTAATATGCTTTCTGTGTCTTTGGATTTAGCAATTCTAGATATTTTTTATAAATGGAAACATATTATATGTGACCTTCTGTGCCTGCCTTCTTTCACTTAGCAAGTTATTGAGGTTTATCCATGTTGTAGCATGTGTCAGTATTTCATTTTTTATATAGCTTAATAATATCCCATTGTATAGATACACCACATTTTATTTAACTATTTATACGTTAATGGACATTTGGGTTGTTTCAACATTTTGACTATTGTAAATAGCACTGCTTTGAACAGGTGGATGAGTATTTGAGTACCTGTTTTCAATTTTAGGGGGTGTATACCTAGGAGAGGACATGCTGAGTCATATGGTAATTCTATGTCCTTGATAAATCCCTAATTTAGGAGTCCATAAGGTAAAGAAGATGCAGAAAGGACATTCTAGGTAGAAGGAATGAGGGAATATGAGAAGGCATGACAAAATGCCACTTTTGGGGGCATGTATTATCAGACATAGCAGCAGCAAAGGGCAAGCGTAAGGGAACACTAGGGAATAGCACAGCTGCTTTCTCACAAAGGATGCTATGTATTAAAGAGCTTGTACTTTACTCTATGGAGAACTTTCATGATAAAAATTCCAACTTTCAGACTTAGATCCACCTAGTCCATGAGTTAATCCCAACAAAAGCAGGCAGCATATATCAACCACAAGTGTCTAGATTGATTTCTGTTTCTAAGCCTGAGTGTAAAAACATATTAAACTATTGGCCGGGCGTGGTGGCTCACGCCTGTGATCCCAGCATTTTGGGAGGCCGAAGCAGCTGGATCACCTGAGGTTGGGAGTTTGAGACCAGCCTGACCAACATGGAGAAACCCCATCTCTATTAAAAACACAAAATTAGCCGGGGTTGGTGGTGCATGCCTGTAATCCCAGCTACTCAGGAGGCTGAGGCAGGAGAATCGCTTGAACCCATGAGGCAGAGGTTGCTGTGAACCGAGGTCGTGACATTGCACCCCAGCCTGACCAATAAGAGTGAAACTCCATCTAAAAATAGATAAATAAATAAATAAATAAATAAATAAACTATCACCTGTAGTGGAGATCACATGGCAACCAGTACAGAGAGATACATGATAAGTTTTGTGGTTTTGTGGGGTGGAAGAGTCACTATTGGTAACAATAAGGATGATAGATCATGGGACCGTGATGAGGATGATGTTATATTTAAAGGCAAATAGAAAGTAAGTTGGTCAGGTAAATGTGCTGACAGCGTGAACCAAGGCAGTGCTGGTGGAAATTATGTGGAAAAATCGTATTGTAAAGATCTTAGGGGTTAGAAATCAGTATTTTTTGCCTGGTTGGATTTGGTGTTTGGACACGTGATGAATGTCAGAGATGATTTCTTGATTTAGATATGACAAGGACTAGAGGGAAAATTTATGAGTAGCTCTTAGTATCCCCGATTGTGTGAGCCAATATAAAGATTTACCCAAAGAATACAAATGTTGTTTCGTTTAAATTACCTCATGATAAGCTAGCAAACCAACAGCTTCTTTTTTCCTAGTACACAACTTGGAAAACCCCTCCACAAATTGCTAGAGAAGCGTTGTGGAAAGCCTATACAATTCTCACTTGATAAACTAAAACTGAATCATTTTCATTGTGAAAATATAAGTGATATATATGACAATATTACAGTCAAGGTTCTTTGGTATCATTCCGTGCGCATCCAAAAACTTAAGGTTTTTAAGTTTATTGCTTACGTGAATGGAGGTAGGTGAAATAAACATTAGAGTCCAGAGAAATACTGAAGAGATAAAGCAATGTCTTTCAAGTTATCTGTGAGTCTATGATTTAACTAGAGTCTCTCCAGTTTGGCATGACTGACATATTGGAACAGGTAATTCTTCGTTGTAGGGAACTAACCTACTGTGCACTGGGGCATGTTTAGAAGTATCTCAGATCTCTACTCACTAGAAACCCCCTCCAGTTGTGGCATTCAAAAACGTCTTAGATATTGCCAAGTGTCTCATGGGAAGTAAATTCAATTTAGGTTGAGACCCTCTAATCAACCACAAATGGTGGAAATGTCAAGTGTTCATTTAACCAAAATGTTTTCCTTGTGATATACAATACTGATCAATTAATTTGCAAGATTTGTTTTGCTTATTTTCTCTCTGATTGAATGCTTCAAGTTTACCAGTTGACATTGTAACCATAGTCAGTTTAAATAATGACAATGTCTAGTATCATGACACATGATATAGTCATTCAACAATTAATTCAACAAGTTTTGATTATTGATTGCCATCTGCTTACATTGAATAGTGTTAAATTTTTGAAGGAAACAATAAGTGCCAGTTAATCAAATAGTTAATAATGGCTGTGAGTTGGGCTCTGGTGGTCCCAAAATATCTATATAGGATTTTTTTGTTTGTTTGTTTGTTGTTTTTTTTTGTTTGTTTTTTGAGATGGAGTCTTGCTCTGTCACCTAAGCTGGAGTACAAAGGCGCGACCTTGGCTCACTGCAACCTCTGCCTCCTGGGTTCTAGCAATTCTCCTGCCTCAGCCTCCTGAGTAGCTGGGACTACAGGCGCACGCCCCCATGCCCAGCTAATTGTATTTTAGTAGAAACGGGGTTTCACCATGTTGCCCAGGCTGGTCTCGAACTCCTGAGCTCAGGCAATCCACCCACTTCGGCCTCCCAAAGTGCTAGGATTACAGGCATGAGCCACCATGCCTGGCCAGGAATTTTTGAATGAAGATTTTATTGATAGATAGAAATAAAAGATTTAGTATAAAATTACTGATAGCAAGCAAAGTGTCTTTGTTGTTTAAGTTGGACTGTACACTGATCATTGAACAATTCAGGGATTAGGGGAACCAACCCCCTGCATGGTTGAAAAATTCCTGTATAACATTTGACCTCCCAAGAATTTAACTAATAATAGCCTCCTGTTGACTGGAAGCCTTACCAATAATAAACAATTTATTAATATATATTTTGTACATTATATGTATTATATACTGTATCCTACAGTAAACTAGAGAAAAGAAAATGTTAAGAAAATCATAACGAAGAGAAAATACGTTTATCGTTTATTAAGTGGAAGTGGATCATTGTAAAGGTCTTCATCTCAAATCATCTTCACATTGAGTAGGCTGAGAAGGAGGATGATGAGGACTGGTTTTATTGTTCAAGGCTCCATTGTGTTTTTATTTGTAAAGACTTATGAGAAAAAAGCTGACAGTACCTCTGGGGGTGGGGAGGTCTGAATTCGTCTCCCATTCATGACTCTACTGGAGCTGAAGATAATGCAGAACAAGCACTTAAAATGTAGTCCTAATGACAATCAAAATGAGAATGAAAAGCAAGAACAGGTTTTACTGGAGAATATCCCTTGAAAAGGTTGAGTCTGGAAAAAGATATAGCTATTGATTGGATGGCAGCATCTCTTTCTTAGGATGACCTAGAAGAAACATCTTCTTAAGTGACAGTATGTGACTGAAAATGACAGAGGTTCTGTATAAGAGAGTTTAAAGAAATTAGATTGACTTGGCTGATAGAACTTCTTTGGCATGGTACTGCTTGACCAAACAACTCAAATTCTTAACTATGAAGTTTATATTTGAATTTCTACATGACAATACATTTTACATTCACACACAAGCCTACCTCATTGTACTTTCATTGTATCATTAATTCATTGAAAATAATTTAGCCCACCAAGACAAAGATTGAGATCGATTCACTTTTTAGCTTTGTATATAGCAGATTCTATGCTAGAGGCTTTGAATCAATGGAGAATATCACAAAATCCATAGTCTTTAGAACCTTCCAATCTTGGGGAAGGGATTAAAAAATAAGCTATGAATCACAGGTATAGGTAAATGATATAAATAGAGACATGTTTAAGCTATAAGGAGAAAAACACTAAATCTACTTGAAATAAAATTTTATTTAAATTTAAGATTTTAGTTGTCTTAAAGTATGAGTAGTACTTCCCAATACGGAACAAAAAGGAAAAGGCTTTAGATGAAATAAGAAAACATCTGGAGGCAGGTGAGTATGAAGCATGTTTAGAAAAGTTAAAGTAGCTTGATGTAATTGAAATGAAATACAGAGATTGGCAGAAGACAAATATGGAAAAGTATAAAAGAGCCAGATCATGATGGGCACCCAATGCCAAGGTAGTGATTTAAGTCTACCTTGTAGGCAGTTAAGAGCAGTTGAAACAGGGAATGATTTCATGATATTTGTGTTTTAAAATACAAGCCTTTATGTGAAGCATACATGGAAAATGGAGGAAGATAAGATGTAGTTTAATTAGCTAGGAGTCTGTTGTAAAACCTCAGAAAACATATGAAGAGGGCATGCACAAAAGCAATGGCGCTTAGGATGGAGGCACAATCATGAATGGACTTGATGGATAAAGTGATCATCTAGAAAAGACATGAAGAAAATAAATGTGTTATGCCACTGTAAGGGCGTGCAAAATAGAACTGTAGCAAAGACTATCTGTTTGCAAAACCTATTTCCTCCCTTTCTGGGCATAGGATTAGACTAAATATTACAGCTTCCCTTTTGGTATGTGGTGGCCATGTAACTGAGTTCTGGCTAATGGAATGTAATGAAAATCTCTTCCAGACCAGACCCATGTTGTTTCCTCTTCCACAGGGCAGGGCTCTCATGGTGGCATTGGACGCCATCTTTTGAAGATGGATGAAACTTACAGGATGGACAGATCCAATGTCCCTGAAGTACTACTGCTTGAAAAAAAGGTGCCCCAAATCAAGAACGTTTAATTTTTACTTTACATCAATGAAACATAAACTTTGGGGTTTGTTTATTTGGGCAACTAACAATATCTTAACTGATGTAAGTCCTTAATTCAAGAAAGTCCACCATGAAAATGAGGGTTTTTTTTTTCTGTATTTATCATGGTATCTCTCCATAACTGTAGATACCTATAACTAGAGTACATATATATAGTATACAACACATACATTTACATTATTGTTACTACAGATTTTTATTTAAAAACATTAAACGCTGACTTTCTAGGACAATAGGGCCGGGTGAGGTGGCTCACCCCTGTAATCCTAGCACTTTGGGAGGCCGAGGCAGGCAGATCACCTGAGGTCAGGAGTTGGAGACGAGCCTGGCCAACATGGAGAAACCCCTTCTCTACTAAAAACACAAAAAATTAGTGGGGCGTGGTGGCGTGTGCCTGTAATCCCAGCTACCCGGGAGGTTGAGGCAGAAGAATTGCTTGAACCAAGGAGGCGGAGATTGCAGTGAGCCAAGATTGTGCCACTGCACTCCAGCCTGGGTGACAGAGTGAGACTCCGTCTCAGAAAAAAAAAAAAAAAAAGAGAGAGACCCCCGCCCAAAAAACAAATTTAAGCTCACTTGTACCTAGTATAACAAGTAGGCTATGCCCCATAACAATACAGCAATCCCCCAAAACTGTTTAGATAAAGTCATTTACTTGTTTGGATTTATGGCAGGATTTATATTGCTATCTACAAATAGATATCAATAGTTAAAGAGATTTTATAGCTTTTTGACATTCAATATATTATGCAGGTTTAAAAGGCTCTCGAAAATGAATGAACTATCTAAGCTGAATAACTTTCCACTTGTAAAAACGTTTCTTAAAGTACAGAGTCCTCAAATTTAATACTTAGTCTTGCTTGTTTAAACACATGGTAAAATGCGGACAGGTTTTTCATTTGACAGAACAATCCTGATGGAACAATGCAGTCTCCACAGGGCTAAAGCCAAAATGAAAGAAATGACAGACTCATCTTATTAGGGGAAATAATTGAAGGAATGCTTAGTTTTAATGTTTCTCTTAAGCAATATTATTTTATTTCTATTTTGATATGAATCTCTCTTCCTTACCCATGGGGAGCTCATTTGTTATATGATCTAGATATATTCTATTGAGATGATTTTGGGCCAGTCCAAGTGCCTGAAATACTGCAGAAGCTCTCTTATGTTACTTTGCACATACAATAGCTTGTTTTATTTTGCATTATGGTCTTACCAAGGTAATTTCAATTTACCAGTTAACAGTTTAGATAAAGGCCTGAAATACTGTGGCCAACTGGGTCTCCAAGTCAGGCGTTAACGATTTGATAAAACTATTAAAAACACAGAGGATGTACATCTTTGATTAATACAAATAATAGAAAATTTCCTAAATAATGTTTTGTCCTGGGCTGCTTCCAAAGTAGTAATTCACAAAATATGACTTTTTTTTTGGGGGGAGGTTATAAAAATTTGTTTGTTGGAGGTAGAGAAGGAAATGTAATTAAAGGCTAAATTCAGACTCACATTTCATTTTAACAAAAAGAATATGTGTGATTTGGACACCAGTCACCTAGGCACTTCCTATTTTAAGGCAGTGCACATTGTCAGTAAATCAAATTATCCAATAGCAAAACTACATCTGGCAGAGCTATCTATGCCAGGTAACCTTAAATAGAAGCTCGGGGGTAGTTAGCTATGTTGCAACACTGGGCTTTGCTGGTAAGAATTATCTAAAGTTCCTCTTTGTAGCATTGCAATTAAAAGAATAAAATGGGAAGAGGTGACATGAAAACATTAAGCTTGTGGGTATATGTGTGTGATTTAATGTCCCCTTTACATTTGAAAGTGCTAACAACAGCAAATTTAAAATAAAGCAACTCTGGGGTTTCATTTTCTGTATTTTTTTATTTTTTAAATGTTTTCCTTTTGCATATGGTCTTTATAAAGTAGAGCTTTAGATCATATATGCTTTAATAAAGGCCTATTATAAATAATTTACATTTAGGAAATCAAGAAGCTTGGAATTTGGATTGACTTGAGGTACCAATCTAATCTGAAAATGCCCAATTAAATTATTTTTGTTGTCATTAATCTGAGGAAAAAAACTTTAATTTTTAATCTCATCAAAGGAGTATGTGGAGGTCTGTTTACAATAATTTTTTAAAATGTATTATACTTTTGTAAGGCTGTTTCAAATCCACATTTACGGAGTGCACAACACACACCCACACAGACAAACAGACACACACAGATGTACACACATTCCTAGCCTGGTCAATTTAGATCTGATAATATTCTTTTTCCTCTTATGGACAAGGATAGTTATATATGAAATCCAAAGTGGGCCTGGAGTCTCCAATAGGGTTGTGCATCTACTGTTTGTTTTACTACAAACATTAAGCAAGAAACACACTCTTTCCTATATGCAATGTTCGAAGCAAATTCGTCCATGTTTATGACATTGAAAGTGTGTCATTGGCTCTGCAACAGTCATATTTCAGGAGGAGGCATGATGTTTCTTTTAAAAAGAGAAGTAGAAAAAATCTTCTGTGATAATCTTTGGAGATATATGAGTTCAGAATTTAAGAATTTCCTAGGCTGTTCAGGATCAGCAAGAACAAACCAAGACTTTCTCTTAATAAGTTAAATCAGTGTTGTCCAAAGAATGAGTTGGCATGAGAGATTTGAGGTATTTAACCCTTATCCTAAATATTCTGAGAACAGGTATAATTTATTCAAATGTATTTGTTCCCTGAAATGTAATAATTGTTTTCCCTTTAGCCAAAAACTAGGAACAAGGTTGAAAATGGCAAAGTGCAGAGCATGGGATTCAGAAATCCATAAAGTCGTGAATAAACTTCTAAATAACCTGCATGTGATATCCAACTATACTATTTTATTCACCTTAAGATTGTCCATCCTGTAACTCAAAACCCTTTGTCAGGTCTGAGAAATGGTTTGTTTTCTTAACCTGATGTTGTTTTAAAAGGCAATACCCAGATGTTCTGGGTTTGTGATAAAGAGAGAATTAATGAGTCTGTCTGTCCAACTGGAGCCTATTTATGAATCTGTATGGATGCCAATTGCAGGTTAAAGTGTGATGTTCCTGGTGCACAGAGGACTTAAAAACATTTTGGAGAAAATAAAAGGTTTCAATTAATCTTTCCTTTAAACACTTTTCTTTTTCACAGTCTACCAACAAATAGATTCAGGCATGTTCTGGGATCACTTTAAAACCCTGATCTGTTATTTCTTCTTTTTCTTCTTCTCCATTTATAAAACCTTAAAGCAATTGCCTCTGTTGATGTGAGTCAGGCTTTGCTCTGTTTTGTTACTTTAACCTTAAGCTTTACTGTAAGCTGTGTAAACTAAAATTATAGATCTCTCTTCATTTCCCAAGTTGTTTCCCTCTAAGAAATCCCTTCTGTCTTTTTCCTAAGTAAAAAAGACTAAAAATATGTTTGAATAGAAACCGTAGCAATAATGACCTTAGCTGAAGCTTTGGCTGAGCATACCCTGCATAAACCAAGAGCAAAATTCTACCTACGGTAAGCTGAAGGTCACCAGGGCCTTCTCAAAATATTTTCAGTAAAGCTATTTCATTTCATTTCTTTCCTTCTATTTTTTTCTAAGCATTTAACATAGGAAATCATGATACAAATAGGTTCTATATCCATCGTCTCTTGACAAGTGAAATATTGAACTTCTCTAGCTCAGGGTAGTTTGATCCCTGATTTCTGCCTAAAAACTTGAAATAATCTTATTGAGTTAGGTTCTCCTTTAACTACTAAAGGGAGTTGGTATGTAAATCCTATTTATACTAATGAGATTGTGTGTGTAAATTACTGTATATGGAGGCGGGACTGTGCCCCATGAAATTGATGTGTTTGTTTAGAAATTACAATGTGTAACACGTCTCTTATCCTGTAGATCATAATAATTTCATAGTGCAATTAGCTAATCACAATTTAGTGACTATTCAGTTGAAGGTGTTATCTTTTATTCATATCCAACCATCTACTTTAGAAAATAACAAATGTCCATATGTTTAACCATTTAAAGACCAGCCTTCTTTAGGCCTATAACTTTTGCTAAAATGCTCATAAATGTATTCAGCAAAAATCATTATAAGAATGATAGATTTTTAACATAGAGTATTAAAAAATGAGGCTTGAAACTACCTTGCACCAAAGAGAAATAAACTATGGGTTTCATTACTTTTCCTGATATTTTTATTATAAGAATTTGTTGGCCGGGCATGGTGGCTCACACCTATAATACCAGCACTTTGGGAGGCCAAGGTGGGTAGATCACTTGAGCTCAGGAGTTCGAAACCAGCCTGGCCAACATGGTGAAACCCTGTTTATACTAAAATCACAAAAATTAGCCACGTGTGGTGGCGGGCACCTGTAATCACAGCTACTTGGGAGGCTGAGGCAGGAGAATCGCTTGAACCCGGGAGGAGGAGGTTGCAGTGAGCTGAGACGGTGCCACTACACGCCAACCTGGGCAACAGAGCGAGACTCCATCTCAAAAAAAATAATAATAATAATTTGTTTAAAATCATTTCTTTTTCTGAAATATAGCAGATTTCAATTATTACTCAATAAGCATTTTTAATCTAAGTGTTTTAGTGATTTCAAGAACTTATTGGATTTTATTTATTTACTTGCCATGGACCTGACAGTGCTTGTAGACTAAAACTTTAAGGATTACTGGGGGCCTAGTGTTCATCTATAATTGAAATATTTCACTGTAAGTTTTATCTTTATAGTTTTTAATCAAAAAGTTTATAGCATAACATTGTGAAAATGTTAAGAAAAAGTTAATATTTTTCTTTTCTTAGTTTAATATTAATTTAATTAAACTTTGCACAGTTTATTGACCCCAGTTGTAGTAATAAGGTGTAACTGTAATATCACCTAAGTATATATATATATATATGTTTGACATTCCAGTCTAAATGAAATAATTAAACCGTATCATAACTTTTAAGCTAATGTATTAGTCCGTTTTCTTGCTGCTGATAAAGACATGCCCGAGACTGAACAATTTACCAAAGAAAGGGGTTTATTGGACTTACAGTCCCACATGGCTGGGGAGGCCTCAAAATCATGGCAGAAGGCAAGGAGGAGTAAATCACGTCTTATGTGGATGGCAGCAGGCAAAGAGAGATTGGGCAGGAAAACTCCCTCTTATAATACCGTCAGGTCTTGTAAGACTTACTCGCTATCAGGAGAACAGCATGGGAGAGAACTGCCCCCATGATTTAGTTACCTCCCACTGGGTCCCTCCCACAACATGTGGGTATTCAAGATGAGATCTGGGTGGGGACACAGCCAAACCATATCCCTAACCCTGTGGAGAAATTAGATTTGCCCTCTTGCTTTGGATGTTATAACTAACTTGCAACTTTAATCTATACAATTTAATCTGTTTAAAATTTATATCCCTACTTCCTTGCAAAAAGAATTTGATGAATATTGCATAGAACTGACCATTTTTTCCATTATGATGGTCCTTTTTATATAATTTTCTTCATCCATATTTCTCAATTTCCTGCTTTGACTAGAAAAAAAGTGAGATTATTTCAAAATTTATATTGTCACTGGATTGCCAATCCAATTTCCTTTGTCCAGAAGCTTGAGTCATGTCAAAAGTATCTAAAAATATAAGCTAAAAGCCAAAATTCTAATTGTTAAAAGAGTTTACAAACAGACAAGAAAGTAGAGAATATAAAATAGAAGCGAAAATGATACCATTTGAAGATTCCACTGTGAAAAGATCAGTGTCCACAGGTACAGTTGATATGTGATCTTCCTTGAGGATCAGGTGTCAGTCATTTATATCTATTCAGGAAGCTTTGCATCTTACACGATTCCTCCTGTCCTGGACTGTACTTCAGCGACACTGGCTTTCTTTTCTTTCTTCAAACCTGTTAAGCTCTTTCCGACCTCAGGACCTTTGCCTGGGACATTTCCTCTGCCCAGAAAGCTCTTTCTATGGCTAGCTCCTTTTCATCTTTATTAAAGTTAAATATCATCTCCTCTGAGGTATCTTCTGACAACCCAATCTAAAGTAGTTACTATCTCCAACATCATCCCTTTCTGTTGCCTTTAGAGCACTGATTACAGGATATAATTGATCCTTATTTGTTCACCTGCTGGTTTAATGCCATCTTTTGTCACTATCCTGCAGCTCTATGAGTACCTGATCTTTTTTTCATGGCCACTCTGTGCCCAGAAGTGATCACAGTCTCTGGTACATAAACAATAATTAAGACATATTTTTAAAAATTAAAGGATAACTGAAAGCTGTGGGATAATCAAAGAAGTAAAATCCTGTCTCAAGAACCTCTGATCTGAGTGAAACAAAATATAGACATGTGCAAATTGAAAACAGTATTACAAGATAGCATATCGCTGATTACCATAGTAAATGTTCAAAAGAATGAGAATGAGAAATTATAGGGCTCTGGAGTGGTCAAGAAAGTCTTAACACAGTTTAGAAGACTTGAGTTGGCCGGCTGTGATGGCTCACACCTGTAATCCCAGCACTTTGACAGGCTGAGGCAGGTGGATCACTTGAGGTTAGGAGTTCGAGAGCAGCCTGGCCAATATGGCAAAACCCCGTCTCTACTAAAAGTACAAAAATTAGCCGGGCCTGGTTGTGGGTGCCTATAATCTCAACTACTTGGGATGCTGAGGCAGGAGAATCGATTGAACCCAGGAGGTGGAGGCTTCAGTGAGCTGAGATGGCACCACTGCACTCCAGCCTGGGTGACAGAGTAAGGCTGTTTCTCAAAAAAAAAAAAAAAAGAAAGAAAGAAAGAAAGAAAAAAAAAAGAAGACCTGAGTTTTGGTGAAAATCAGTTTGAACGTAGACATTCAATTTTGAGATAAGCTAAGCCAATCTTATGATGGGGATGAGGCCACCATTCATTCAGTCATTCAACAGTTATTTTTGAATACTTATCACATTTGGAAGCTGGAGTTATAGCAGCAAGCAAAGCAGACAAGTCCTTGCCCTCAGGAAGGAGCATCACTTATTGGCTGACTTTTGAAGAATTATTAATACTTACTCCCCCTAAGTCTCAGTTTCCTCATATATAATGCTGGAATAAAAACAGTCCTTTGTAGCGAACACTATGTGTGTCACACTCAGATCTTCTTGGTTTTCTTTTACCAACTCTCTGTGACACCCACCCCCACCAACCCCAATTCTACATACTTTGCTGCTAAGGGCTCTCTACTTTTTCAAGTTTCGTCGTCTACATTATTGGTCTTGGTTGCCTGATTGGAGCATTACATTGAAAATTGTTCTGTAACTGCTATCCAGATCTATAACAAAGAAAGTTTTAACTAATTTGGGATATTTTACTTGGGCACAGGAAGGAGTTCCAGTATGAAGTTATATCTCTCCACTTATGCCAGCTAGAGGCAAGGAGCCTTCTCTAAGGCTTTTATAATGATGCAAATTCAAGTGTTAGTTCTGGACTGGGTTGAACACTGTTTGCAATGAAGAGCAGAGAATGGATCCAATTATGTTATTAAAAAAGAATCAGCATGCTTTGTTAGCTAACCAAATGAGTGTGGTTGGCAAATGTAGGAGAGGGAGGGGTAACAAGATAAAGGAACCAAGTTAATGGGAACATTTGCAGCCCTTTGGCCAGGAAAAATGCTATAATTGACAGAAATATGCAGGTAAATATATTGAACATTGGAAGCCAGTTTGCGAAAAAAGATGACACAATTAGTTTAAGCAAATCTGATGAAGTGAACTTGAGGAATGTGCTGGCAGTTGGAGGTGGTGTTCAGAGTCAAGAAGAGGATATAAATATTTTGGACAATGATAGTAGGAATAAGGTTCTAAATGCGTAGCCGGGGATTCAGTAGATGCATGCCCCAGCTTGGTTCACTCCTCTTTCCTCTTCCCAAGGCATATATTCAGGAAGCTAAACAATAACTTTTGTAACAATCATCTCAAAATGGCTCGGTCTTGATTAATAAGTGACAATTTTTCTAATTTTTGTCCCAGTTTCCAACTTAGAACCAACGGGAGAAAGCCAAGTATGTACCCTTAACCAATCACACAGCATGCCCCGATTCTAGTTCACCGCCTATAGCTTTCCCACACCAACAGCCTCCAATCAGGGTGTGCCTAAAACCTTCCCTTTTTTCCACTACTGTAAAAGCTTCCCTACCCTCTGCTTGTTTTGGAGTCTCTGCCAAAACACAGATGATGGGCGACTGACTCCCTTGCTATAGCAAGCTCTGAATAAATAGCCTTTGATTTTTTTCATTTGGTAGTTCTTCATTTATTTCCATATCTGCCTTTTACTAAAAATAGATAAGTTAATTAGAATATAAGCCCATGTTTGGGTAAATAGTTAATTTTCAGGACTTTGTATGTTTGAGAAGATGCAGAAGTCAAGAAGAAAATATTGGATGAACTACTAATTGTGAATATATACCGTGAAATAGGCTACTGATAGGGAGCGAGGGAGATAGCTAGAAATAGAGAATGCTTGACAAGGCTAGAAAGTAGAAGTGAAGAGTGGGGATAGTACTAAGAAAATGAAGGGGGTTATCTTTTTCCTTCCTCGTCCTTAATGCTTGATCTCTAGCACACGCCGAAGGCCCCTGAAGCAAAGCTCCTTGCATTTTATCCAAAACAGAGCAGCAAATAGGCCAAATCTAAAAGCCTGGCCTTTTAATTTTTTTGTAGTTGCTTTGAATTGTCAACCAATTACATGACCACACAATAATTTGTGTTTCCTCAACAATAAAAATAACAATAATGACTTGGAATTCAGGAAAAATGATTCACATGGAACAGTTTCAGCCTCTCTATTAGATTACTTTAAGGTCAGCATGAATCAGAGGAACCTGTTCTTAATGTAATGGTAATTAGGACTCTCCACCCTGTTTCTCTGTTATTTTCTTCTCCTCCCAGGTCTCCTTTGCCAAGAAATCTTCCACATCTCCACCTCTGCTGTTGATAAGCCTAAATCAGTCTCTCAACAACTTCCCAGCAAAAGTATTCTCTCACAATCTCCCTGGATTTGGGGTCATTCTTGTTCTTTCCAATACAGGACTGAATTTTAAAAAATATATAATGCTCTCACACTGGTCAAGTGAGGTGAATGTTTGAAACCAACCAACATATTTTCCTGGCACTTGGAGTTCATTGAACTCACCCAGGATTTTCTTAGGCAAGCAAATCATCAAATCCTATCCGAGACCTGCAGTATCAGAAACCCTGGCTGGGAGGAACAGTAATCTGTATTGTAACACACTCTTCAGGTGAATTTTAAATTTTGAGAAATGTTTGAAGACAATGATTGGGAAACTGCCGCTGATATGCTAATTTTGCCCACTGTTTATTTTGGTACAGCCTGGTAAGCTAAGAATGATCTTTACATTTTTTAATTATTTCAAAAATCAAAAAAGGATGAGTAATTTGTTGTATGTAAAAATTTTACAAAATTCAAATTTTACTGTCAGTAGAGTTTCATTAGAACACAGCTATACCCGTATGTTTACATATCATACATGGCTGCTTTTGCAAAAACTGAATAACTGTGGCCATGATTAAATGGCCCACAAAGCCTAAAGTAGTTTACTATCTGTATCTTTACATAAAAAGTTGGTCCCTACTCCTAGGGCATAAGCTTTCTAGGATCAATAATACATGTTGGTGACAAGCTCTGAAAGTTTGCTTTTCCTTGTGGTGTGTCTCCTTCAGATGCTTTATTCCATAGGTCTGGAAATCCAGTGGCATTTCCTCTCAGTCAGACTCCTTTCATTCCCAAAAGGCAGCCTCATCAGGGTTGCTTCACAGCAAGGGAAATGTTATAACAAAGGGATTTCTCTACCTTAGATGTGATCATTAGAGTTACTTCTCTGAGAATGGAAACATAGTTGAAGACATACTCTGGAAATATCTTACTGCTGGTTTAGCAGAGGTTCTCAAATTTGGCTGTACATAAAACTGCCTCTGACGCCTGAAAAGTTGTAGATCCCCGAGACAAATCTGAATGGGAAGCTCTGAGTTGGGCATTGGGAATCTGCATTTTTGTAGGCACCTGAGAAGATTCTGAGTCTGGTAGTCTGAAGGACAAACTTTCCAGAAACACTAACTAACAGAAATGCTCCAAGGAAAACATTGCTGGTATTAGAGAAGAGGCTGATGGCAGCTTACATAGTCTTCACTCAGAATAACTGGCTTCTGTACTAGTTCTCTATTGCCAATGATTAGGCACAAACTGGCTTTTAGACTGAGGCCTGGGATTTGGGGTTAGAAAGTACAAGGGAAGAAATGTTCTAAAAGTATGGAAAATGTAAAAACGCATTTGGATTACAGTGTGATCTAAGGCAGGATAGATTTCTAACCACTCTAAGTAGAGATGTCTCTCTGAACTCAGTGAGATACCCAGTACATCTTTTTATTTTGTGTCGCTGTCTACGATTTCTCTGTAATTTAGCCATTTTTAGTATTTTACTTCTTAATGCATTTAAGGTTTCTCCACAAAAGAAAAAAAATCAGTCAACTTATTTGTGGTGTTAGCTACAATTTGACCAAAGCCAGTGGACCATACATTGCTCTCTTCCCTGTCAACATCATTAACTCTTTTCTATTTTATACCTGATTTCTCTAAATTTGGTAGAAGAGGGACTTTTTGTGTACTTTCTGCATGAGGCCTTTCATACGAAGAGTGAAAATTGCAAATTAAAGAAACATAAACCTAAAAAAGAAGCACAGACCTTAAAATACTTCTTTTCTCACTTCTCTATATTTCTAATTATATTTACTTTCTACAAATATTAGTAGTATGACTCAAACTTCAAGATACCATCTAGTGGAAATCCTGCTATTAAATAAATCAACATGCAACATCTATCTCTTTGTGTATCATTTAATTGTAGAAAGAAATGACATTTATAAAAGTATTCTCTCCTTTTCTGATGTTTGTTTGATAATATCATGTGGCATTCTGCTTTTTCTGTTTTCATCGTTGACTGAACTCTTTAGTAACCACCACAATAAAAATACAAACGAATTCATGTTCATTTCATCTAAATCACACAAGCAACTCTACAGGATAAGTGAGTAAATATTTTCAGTTCTAGATAAGAATCTCTAGCCAGAGATTTAAGGAACATTTAGTTCAGCAAAGTACTAAGTAAATAAAAGGGTGACCCACAACTATCCAATCTTGGGGCCAGCAAACCTGATGCTGTGAAATAAAGAAGTAATTGTCCCTCCTCAGCTAGGAGAGCTTTCAACATATCACACAAGTCCCACCCAGGAGGGTGAATGTTCTTTTCCTTCCTTCTGTCATATTCTCCTGCTCACCCCGCTGACAGCAAGTCTAAGGGAGATGATGAATCATGCCAGAAAGTTGGGGCCTATCAGTTATTTCTATGAGCCCAGCTTACACTGACTCATTTCTAAGGAAGCAGTATGCTTCTATGGCAGATGCTGGCTATTTATTTATTTATTTATTTCGTGCATGTGCTTTTCCAGACTTATAACATACACCAGCAGCTTCCTGAGTGGGTTCCAGAAGTGAAAAAAATCATAAATTGAATGCACATGGAGAAAGCATGTCCCCATCCAAGACCTCACAGGCTCCCACCCTAGCCATCCAAGTCCACACCCTCATGGTTTACATAGCACCTTTCTTCCAAGGATCCCAGAGAGCTGCTCCAGCACAAAGGAATTAGACTAAGGGAAGAATATGTTTGGCTTTCCTCTTGACTAGTAAAAGGAACTATTGGGCCCTCTAGAGTCCAAGGCCTCACAGGCAGGCTCTGTATATACCTTGGAATCAAATTAGATCTAAAGTCCCTAGGTGTTCAATTTTAC
Source organism: Pan paniscus (assembly GCF_029289425.2). Classification (NCBI taxonomy): domain Eukaryota; kingdom Metazoa; phylum Chordata; class Mammalia; order Primates; family Hominidae; genus Pan; species Pan paniscus. The sequence continues at coordinate 29,322,782 of NC_073262.2, read as the reverse complement.
ATTTTAGAATCTAAATCACTTTTGATTATTTTTATGCAGATTGAAAAAAGTATGAAGTGAGAAGATTTTGCTTTTGGAAATGCATTCCCTTGAACCCCACTTCCATTCCATTTTTTTCCTAGTTATCACACTCTTTTCCCAAACATCAGGCACTCTCATGCTGTCTTCCCAGGAGAGCAATCTAATCAAATCAGTCATATTAAGGTGCTACGATATGACTGCTTATCCCATGTACATTCATGTTTTTAGAAAGGAACATACCCTAAGAAATGAAGAAATCACTGAAAATGAAGGAATTTGATTTAAGATAAAAATTTTGATGTGTATGAGTCTTTCCAACAATCTGTATGTACGTAATCTACACTTTCTCTGACTAAGTTAAAGACATGCTTGGCTCAAAACAGGGCTAAGAACATACAGTAAAACATAGCTTGTCAGGGCCAGCCTATTGCAAGCTGCTGTGTTTCCCTATGCACAGTCTGCAAAGTTAGCCATTGCTTTAGATTACTGGCCTAAGAGACTTGAGTATTTAGTCTGAACCTCGAATGTTAATCGAAAATATATAAAAATGTAAGACCTGAGACAAGTTCAACTCAGTATCCAGTCGAGGCTAAGTTATTCTTGATCCGTCATACCTCTCAGTCATTTTATTGTGACTTGTGGCAACCGCTGGCTTCATTTTCCTTTGCTTCTCTACCTGGATTTAATTCACTAGGTTCTGGACATCGTGACTGTTATCTGTGCCCATTCTGATGCCTGGTTTCCTTGCGGTAAATCTTACTGCTGTAAGAACTATAGGGCTGGACTCCTTTTTCCCAGTCTGGTATTTTTACCCTTCATTCAGTTTGCTTCTTCCCACAGTCTAGAATGACTCAGCATCATGTGGAGAGCATCCAGTGTGTGCCCGCTAGAATACAGAACATTAAATCTCCAATATCTGGAAACCACTGGCCTAGAACCCTTGAACAACCAGTCTCTCCATCCCTCCTTGCAATCTCATTACCCTAAGGCATTTGGCTTGGTGGAAGAGGCAAATGCCAAGAGAACAAGTTAATGTTCTTAGGGGTTTATAAAGATCATTTGATGAACGAATCCTAGATGTGTAAAAATATGGGCTCCTGAAATAGGATCTTAGACACCCTAAATTCTTTTTTCTACTCAAGGATACTGAAACTCCAAAAGGTGTAATTATATTGCCCAGCACCACAAACTCACTTACAAACTGAATCAGGACTAGACTTTGGCCTCTTGAGACTCGAGACAATGTTCTTTCTATTATACTATCCACCGTGCTCCTTTCTTATAATACTATTTTTTTAAAAATACGCAGCATGGGAAGCTGCTTTAATGTTGGCCTCCCAGCTCCTCAAAACCATTCTCAGCAGGATTTACAGATCCTGGCCACATGTCTGCAAAAGGGCCTCTGAACACATACTTGAGATTTTCATATGTGTTAGATAAACAGAGCTAAGCCCATCAAAATTAAGATTTTCTTATTCCCTCCCACTTCTGCTGATATTTTGGTCACAGTGGACATTAAAAATATTTATCATGCCATAATCTCAAGTTTTCTAAAATTCTGATTGCTGTTCCTGTACCTCATATTCAATCTACTTCAAGTAATTATGCTTCTAGCAGGAAAGTATTCTCTTATTTACTATAGATATGTCTCTATTTATAAAAAGCACCAGGGCCAGTATACACTCATCCTAATGTCTCGCATGCTCTACTCTCGACATCACACCAGCACCACAAGGAAATTGATTCTCCTGATAATGGTACATACAACAGTCAAGGTGAAAACTTGCTAGGGAAGGGTTCTAAATTCTTCAGAAGACTTCCATAGTAAAGTACATCCATGGTTTGCTCTCATTGCTGAAATATTAAAGCTTGTTGTCACCCTTTATTTTACAGAAGAAGCAGTTCTAATTGATTCATCTGATTGGCTAAAAACAGGCACAGTCTAGAACACAGACTCCTGCCTAAACTAGCTAGTGAAAGATACTTTGAGGAGAATTTTAAGGAACCGAAAGAAAAAGTGTTTGGAGATTAACATCAGAATTCAAATCCTACAGACTCCCTTTATTCTCTGAGCATTTCAATCATTTCTTCTTAGGCCAGGCAAATTTACGCAGTGGCAAAACTTTCAGGTTCAGCAAAGAAAGCACCACTTTAGATTCAGCAAAGCACCCTTTGCCCTCAGGAATATCAGTCCCTATTTGCCAGAGCAAAACATGAATAGGAACACAATTTGCAGACCAAATCATTACATATTTTATTATTGTTGAGATATCCTCTGTAGAAAGCAAAATATGGCTTATATGAGATGTAACATTAAAATTTTATAATATTAAAATATTGTTATTTTCCTTCAGGGGGAACGTAATTGTTTCTGTCACTTGGAGAATAAAATTTTTGCAAATGGCATGCATTATCTTGTCATGGTCAACAACAATCAGTTATTTATCTGTACGTTTCTTAGATGCCTCCTTAAAATTGCATGCTGGCCATTTTCTTCCTTCTGCTCATACCACAGGTTTACTGTTTACCACCCACACAAATGCTGATATGCAAGCCACATGTACAGACACACTTTTTGTTTTGCTTCTTCTTTTTTAATGTGTTAAGGCTGAGTAACAAGTAAGGATTTTGCCATGGAATGAAAACAAGGATTCAGCTTTCATGTAAATATCATTTATCTCCTTTTACCTGTGAACAAAATAATAAATAAGGCATGTCTTTTTTTCTTGCCATGCATAGATACTGTTCTATCTTGCTGTCTAAAATCTAGGGAAAGCAGATACTACCACTGCATTCTTTTACAGGACTGATGCTGCTTATCAAATGTTTTCTGTAGAAGCAATCCAACTACTAAACAAGCAGAGATGAATCTCTGCTTTTTCTTGCAAGGCACCCAGGAGGCAAAAATTTGCAATAGTCCTAAATAAAAATATAATAAGAAAAGAAAATGAAAAGTTCTTTTGAAATGTATTTTTGGTTGTGAAATTAGAGTGAAAAATAGCATACTGGATGTTATTCAATTTCTCAAAATATTTTGTATTCTAAACAGTGTCTCCCTTTATAGAAAGAGTTAATCTATTTAAACTAGTTTAGAGGTTTTTAAAAATAACAACAAAAACAACAACGAAAAGAAAATACACCACCAACAAGCTTTTCTATTCTTTTAGTAATAAAGACCTTTTACTTAGAATGGATTATGTATTAAACTTTTTCCACATCTTTGCTAGCTCAGCAAACCTTTGTTCTGAATGCTTTGTGACCATTGGTGCCTTTGATTATAGATTGCACCACCATTTGATTTATTTTTTTCTCATGGGCAACATATTTCTTTCATTGAGCAACATTCTGAAACTTGGAAATCTAACCTGTGTTTTAGTCTTAGGAAAGGAACATTCATATGGTAAATCCTCCCCAGTTGGACTTGGTATTCGTTCAACTCTTATATGGTTGATTTCAGGCCAGCTTTAATTATGCAATCACCCTCAACTCAAAGAGGATAGTAGAATACAAAAGCACTTTCTAATGCTTGTATTTAATAGAGTGCCAGTTTTCTGGAAGAAGCAAAAAATTGAGAAATGTTAATATTTAACAATGAAGTAATAATCTCTAAATGCAAGTCTAGAGGACGACAAGAGCAATTTATTGTATAAATTAGAGATCATTTAGGACTGAAATCCAGGTACACTCCCTTATGTGTCTCTGCCAGTATTAAGAAATATGTATATATGTGCATGTGTATGTATTTTTTAATTCCTCTTTTTTATCAAGAAGAAAAAAAAATCAGTCACTTGACCTGTTTTATGAATTATAAAAAAATTAAATGTACCAGTATCACCTCTGAATTCATTGTTTTTTTTTTTTTCATCCAGAAAATGTGGTTGCTTTAAACACAGTTTCCAGGGAAGTATTTTTTACACATTCTGAATTACTTGTTCAGTCATTTTCTTATATTACATTACTCACATCCCCTTGCTGGAGGAAATTCCCTCTTACAAATGCTGTATCACTGGGATCTATGTATATTTATGTAACCCCGGTGATTCTGTTTCTTCTTAGACAAACTCAGTGGCACTATTTCCTAAACAGAACTCCGTTGTCTCCATTAATATTAATTTCGCACTCAAGAAAAGCCAAATGCACTCAGATCTCCCAGGTCTTTTCTTCAGAATCTTTATAGCTAACATGCTCTGCCCTGATTTAGGGGTTTACTAGAGAGTCCTTAAACTTCCTAGAAAGCTCATCATTGTAACGCTTTGGTTGAATGCTTGCAGGACAACTGTTCCCTTCCATATTGGCATGTATTTTCTCTCTATTAATGATCCAGAACAAGGATAAATCAAAGATCCTTAGCTCTAGCTAAAAGAAATGTATTCTCCAAACAATAAACAAGCAGGAAAATTGAGAACTCCAGAGAGCTGAGACCCCCACAATTGTCTGGCTCATTTGAATGACCCAGAAAAGTTATACAGACTTCTTGTCTTACATGAGCCTAAAAGGCCTCCTGGGAACAGCTATGGGTTCAACTGGAGTGGCATGCTTGCCATAATAGAGTAGTACAGCCCTGAAACTTGCCCTTTAGATGACAATATTGTGATAACTCCCATGTTACATGCCTATAACCAGGAGCCTGGAGGCCTTGGATTATAATACATGGATCTCATGGTGACATGAACCCTACCTCTGTTTAATGCTAAATGTGGAGGATATTGAGAGAAGGCTGAAGGGTAAATAATGGACCCTAGTAGCTAGGTCCACATTCTCTATGTTACTAGACTCTGAGACAGAAAGTAAGTAAATGTTTGTATATACCTGAGCATTGCTTTGGCCTTTAAATAAATTGGAAGGGTAGTAAACCCTTAAGTAATGCTTGTTGGAAAACACTGAGGCCTGTATCCAGATTAAATAACATGACTGCTGAATTTACTTGCCCTTTGCTGCAACCTTGGATATAGATTCTTGCCCTAACCACTTCTTTTAAGATTTTTCTGAATGGTTCACTTAATTTGTATGTGAGCTAAACAGGACATTTAGTGGGGAAAAAAAACTTTACAAGTGTCCCTTTCCTAATTACTGTCTAAATGTTACCTCATTCATGCTTTGACATAAGTTTTTGTGGGCATACAAGTACAGCATTTTCCTAAATATTTAAGTGAGAAGGGCTCATGCTGTTACTCTTCACCAAGCATTTTCTTAGAAATGCTTTCTTTAAAGGTATTGAGTTGATTCTTCAGTTTTCTCTAAATTTGTGATCTCACTGCTGAAAAAATCCTTCTGAATCCCTTTTCATTACTCACACATAGTTGATCATGTTAAGAGGCTTAGAACTATTTGGCAAATGTTCCATGTCTTATGATTTCATGCAAAGCAGCAGAAAAGCAATTATTGGGGTATTTCTTTTAAAAAATAGAAAGTTCTCATCTGATTTGAGGATTGGGTGGAGCCCAGGGTGTGTCTTTTCTATCTCTTCTGGTTTCTGGTGGAGTCAATTTTTTTTCAGAGGAAGTCTATTTATTAGCTATAGAAAAGGATAAAAGTACTGAGGAGATTATGAGTGTATTGTGATTTTCTTTCCTGGGTGATCATAAATTCATTTTTGTCACATAATATATTGTGGAAATAATGAATTTCCACAACTTATTACTACAGAGGAATAAATCTGGAGGTATTTACAGCCTGTCATATATATATATATATATATATAGCAAAATTGCAACACTGTAAAAAATTATAAAATTGAAATTTTTTCTATGCCAAGGATCAAAACTTTATTTGGAAGTCATATTTTTATCAGTCTAAAAGGAGACACTATCTTTATTTAATTACTATCATTATGTACTCTTCCTATTCTTTATTGTTTCTCCCTAAGAGGTAGCACAATTATAATTCATCCCACTGTGAGGTTCAGGCCTTAAACAGACATCTGAGATAGTCCCTTAACCTAAAACTGCTTTTTCAGTGCATCCTAGTAAGTGGAACTGGATCACTGATCTCCCCAAATGAAAGCTGGTTATTCAAGAGAAAGCAGGCTCTCTTTGGCCCTCCACCCTGGCATACTGTAGCCCCTTTCTCTCCCTGGCCCCATCCCTTATGCCTGGCTAGAAACCCTCATGGTTGCCACGGTAGGTCTAAGGGACATCCTGTGCAGTTCATTTATCTCTCAATTACTTATGATAATTAGCAGATCTAAAAGCCCAGATCATTAAATATACAGATAATTCAAACTCTTCATTGCAAGCATAATCTTCAATCTCCAATCTCCATAATTTTATAAAAGAGGCAAACAAATAATACCATTTGAGAGATTTAAATTTCCTGTTTGTCTGTTTCCTTCTTTGTACCTCTGGCAAAAGTCCTACAGAATCTTGGAATGGTCAAAATGCATAAGCTAGGAATAAAAGAAAAAGAACAGAATCCTAGATAATCCACCAATGGAGTAATTGGTGAGTGCTGTAAAAAAAATCTATCACATATTTATAACTCTGTGAGGAGAAATTTTTCCTACACTTTGAGTGCTTTCTTACGCATTTAAACAAAATCAATCATCTCATTTAGTTAAAAACAGTGACATTCCAATAAAAAAATTCTTTTCCAAACACATACGAAACACACAGATACACTCTCACATATACAGTTCTCCAGCACTGTTGTGCATAACATCTATTAGCACAGTTCCACAGTTACAGTTACCACTGTATATGACCCTTCATTCATGAAAGCTCCTGGTGCTTAGCCTTAAGCTATTGGGCTCCTGTCATTTCCCACTGAGCACACTGGGGTGGATTTGGGTGTCTTGCCCTCATTTACAATCTGAACAAAAGAAACCTAAGCCAAGAAAGCAGCTGGCACCATAAAAACAGTAAAAACTCTAGCTGGCATCTCTGGTTGCCACTGACTAGCCAAATATCCACAGGGAATGGTGCCAATATAGATTTCTGGGACAAAACAACAAAATAGATTTTTGTCAATAAACATTGATTTCACAAGAAGTCAGACAAATCCATCCATACCAAATGACACATACATCCACAGAGTTCCAAACCAATGAGTACATTTTGGACAAATTGAAAACCTGCCTAAGCTGGATTCATACATGGCACATGCTCTCCAAGGTCTTCATCTGCCAAGTATGGTTACATGTTAGGTGTCAATGTTGCAGTCTGATTCTGCTATCAGCTGACAACGTAAACCGTGGACACTGACAAAGAAAACACATACCATCACTCCAGGGGTGATATTTTTTAAACTTTTTTGACTGCAATGGATTGAAAGAACTATGTTTTGTGGTGCAGCCTAGTACATACGCAGACATACAAAGAACAAATAAAATAAAATGTCATGGATCAATACTTATCCCTGCTATGTGTGATGCACCCAGTTTTATTCTTCCTTTTCTATTTCATTTTTACATTCTATGTTATATTTTTAACATTGTTTAGCTATTGTAACAACCCCTGAAATTTCTTACAATTCATTAATGAGTCATGACAATGAGTTTAAATATATGGCTCAGAGTGATATAAACATCCTAATCCTTCAAACTTTGCTTGCATTTCTTAATAATTTTTTGGGGGGCAGGCAGATGGCTTTCTTTTTTTCATAGTTATATACAGACACATCACAATGACTCTAATAATCCCCATCAGGAATGTGGCTCAAAAAAATAAATTCCATTAAATTTGACATATATTGATTGAGTACTTGTTATGCATAGGACTCAGGATGAGTTTCCAAGGGTTGTAAAGATCAACCCAAAATTATAGGTAACAACATCCATTACATCTAAATTACTTATATTTATATTTAGGGAATTAAAATACACTAAGTAACATTTTTAGAGTTGATTGTTCATCTAGAGTTGACCTACTTAAGGAATTCTTTAAAAGATATTGATGAGCAAAGTATAAACCCAGCACTGTCAGGTCAAATATTGTTTTTTTTTTCTCTTTAGGATGAAAATTCAACTGAAGTATCCTCTAAACTTAGGGATATAAGCAGCAGTTGGGCTAGATGATCAGTTTTGCAAATAACAAAATACAAGAAGATCATTGGGAACAACCAGTCTCTTTTTCTCAGTTTGTGTATTTATTGTAGAAAAGTCTCACTTCCTGGTTCCCAAAATGGACATTTGAGCCTAGCCCAGGCAATTAGGATATGCCAATGACCTGGCCACTCTAATGAGCTCAGTATTGGGACATGACACAAACCAGCCAGTGAGAGTCTCTCTTGAGAGTCTAACCTAAACTATCTGGAAAAAGCCACACTTTTAAAACTTATTTGTTTGTTTTGTTACCTGTGTTACAATATAAGCCTTAAACAAAAAGTGACCTTGGTCTCTTTTCTTGTGGTAGACTACAGTGGGGGTTCAAGACAGCAAGAATAGTTGAGTCAAAGAAAAAGTGTAAAAACATACATGTCATGCCCCTTTTGGAGAACCCACACCCCTGACTTTTGTTGCCCTCCATCAGGATGTTCACCTAAGAAAGGGAAATATCTTTTGTAGGGTAGAATGGCTGTAAGTTAATAGACTTCTCCCAGTTGTGTTTGTATTTTAAGTCTCACCTCTGATAGTTGAAAGTGCTGCTCCTATTAAACAGCTTTAGGTGTGAGAAAGTGGTCAAAGAAAGGGTTAAGAGTGCACTCCAAATTTGGGAAGACCAATGAAGGTGTCCTTGAGTCCGTGAAATCATCTCAAGTTCGACATCATTTCTGTAGGTAACCTGGGAATCCAAATTTAAGAGATTTGAACAAGAGCAAGACTCTCCTGTATCTACTTCAACCTCTTGCAGACATTGATTCCAGCTTAGCTATGCAGGGCAGGTCTTACTGGAGGAGAAAGATATTTTGCTTTGTTCTATTTTGGCATGTGATTCATTTGTGCCAGTATATTCAGGATTCTGGTATGTTCTAAATCAGACTCTGTAATCTTGATGTCCCAGAAGAAGTTTCTTTTATGTGGCTATCTAGGAAACAATTAGCTTTCAATCACATGTTTCAAAAATGTGTGCAGCATGCTGTACAGGTTGTGGGAAGATTATAAACTAGAAGACAGTACCATGCTGTTTTGGTTACTGTAGCCTTGTAGAATACTTTGAAGTCAGGTAGCATGATGCCTCCAGTTTTGTTCTTTTTGCTTAGGATTGTCTTGGTTAGATTGGCTCTTTTTGGTTCCAAATGAAATTTAGAGTATTTTTTTCTAATTCTGTGAAGAAAGTCAATGGTAGCTTGATGGGCATAGCATTGAATCTGTAAATGACTTTGGGCAGTATGGCCATTTAAACAATATTGATTCTTGCTATTCTCTTTGTAGCAATTGTGGATGGGAGTTTACTCAAGATTTGACTCTCTGTTTGTCTATTATCGGTGCATAGGAATGCTTGTGATTTTTGTACATTGATTTTGTATCCTGAGACTTTGCTGAAGTTGCTTATCAACTTAAGGAGGTTTTGGGCTGAGATGATGGGGTTTTCTAAATATACAATCACGTCATCTGCAAACAGAGACAATTTGACTTCCTCTCTTCCTACTTGAATACCCTTTATTTCCTTCTCTTGCCTGATTGCCCTGGCCAGAACTTCCAATATTATGTTGATTAAGAGTGGTGAGAGAGGGCATCCTTGTCCTGTGCCAGTTTTCAAAGGGAGTGCTTCCAGTTTTTGCCCATTCTGTATGATATTGGCTGTGGGTTTGTCAAAAATAGCTCTTATTATTTTGAGATATGTTCCATCAATACCTAGTTTATTGAGAGTTTTTAACATGAAGCGGTTTTGAATTTCATTGAAGGCCTTTTCTGCATCTATTGAGATAATCATGTGGTTTTTACCATTGGTTCTGTTTATGTGATGGACTATGTTTCTTGATTTGCATATGTTGAACCAGCCTTGCATCCCAGGGATGAAGCTGACTTGATAGAGGAGGATCAACTTTTGGATGTTCTGCTGGATTTGGTTTGCCAGTATTTTATTGAGGATTTTCACATCGATGTTCATCAGGGACATTGGCCTGAAATTTTCTTTTTGTGTGTGTGTGTGTGTCTCTGCCAGGTTTTGGCATCAGGATGATGCTGGCCTCATAAAATGAGTTAGGGAGGAGTCCCTCTTTTTCTATTGTTTGGAATAGTTTCAGAAGGAATGGTATCAGCTCCTCTTTGTACCTCTGGTAGAATTCGGCTGTGAATCCATCTGGTCCTGGACTTTTTTTGGTTGGTAAGCTATTAATTATTGCCTCAATTTCAGAGCCTGTTATTGGTCTATTCAGAGATTCAACTTCTTCCTGCTTTAGTCTTGGGAAGGTGTATGTGTCGCGGAATTTATTCCCTTCTTCTAGATTTTCTAGTTTATTCGCATAGAGGTGTTTATAGTATTTTCTGATGGTAGTTTGTATTTCTGTGGGATCAGTGGTGATATCCCCTTTATCATTTTTTATTGCATCTATTTGATTCTTCTCTCTTTTCTTCTTTATTAGTCTTGCTAGCGGTCTATCAATTTTGTTGATCTTTTCAAAAAACCAGTTTCTGGATTCATTGATTTTTTGAAGGGTTTTTTGTGTCTCTATCTCCTTCAGTTCTGCTCTGATCTTAGTGATTTCTTGCCTTCTGCTAGCTTTTGAATGTGTTTGCTCTTGCCTCTGAAGCAATAACGATCATGAGGAGGCTTTCCATATTTGTGCATAAAAGCATCTTTTTAGACAGATGTTGGATCCCTTACAGTTATTTGTATTTCATATTATATTGGAATTACTCATTCTTTTCTATATATGTTTATTGGTATGTATATGTATATATAGATGTGCTATATATGTATACACGTGTGTGTGTGTGTGTGTGTGTGTGTGTGTGTATTTGAGCTCAAGGTGACATTTCAGGAAGATTAAAAGAAACGGAAACAAAACACTTATTATTAAAATGTCTGAACTTTGGACCCAGAATAAATTAAATATTGGAGTCTCCTATGTATCTGTCTATCTGTCTATCTATCCATCTAATTGCTAGTTGTACTGGAGAGTAAATAAATCAAGAAATTTTATAGAATATTTTGTAACTGCATATCACCTGCATAATAGGCCCCATTCATAAATGGAATTTGTGGAGTTGGACTAAACATCTGTTCGTTCCTTGTCACATTCGTTTCACTACTTGTGGGTGCTACAAAGGTGACTTATAATGGAATGAGGAAGACCTTAAGGGTATGAGAAAATAAAGCATAATTAAATAAATTATAAAAATGAACAAAGTAGAGGGGTAGGCACCCCATTTTCACAATACTGTGTAAGTTGAACTTTTTGAGGAGGAGAGCATTTTGAGGAGAAGAAGAGCAAGAGGTCATCATGAAGATCTTTATACCCAAATACTTTTCTCTTTAGTTTACAATTTCTGTGTGGAAAAGGGAAGCACCATCATCTGTCTGAGGACGTTGCATGGAAGTAGAATGTCTAGAAACATAAAAGGCTTTCACCTCATTTTTTTCCATGTAATTTTTTCTCTAAATGTTAAAAGACAAATCTCCATACTAATACATGCAAACAGGCAATTGGAAGTTATTTCTTTCTCTGATTTTCTTTTTTTAAGTCCATTTTGACCATCTTTAAGCTGAAAAATGAAAAAGAAGCAGGTAATAGTTTAATTTATTATTAGAAGAAATTGCTCTCTGGTCTTTCAGGTTTACTTCTATGTAAGTTGTAAGTAGAAAACCATCTAACATATATTTTACTTGGTAAGCTATTCTAAATGATCAGCAAATACCTTCTCATCATCTAAAAGAAGCCATTTAAAACATTCTTATTCTGATAAAAGAAAATTATAACCTATGAGACCATAGAAACTAAAGTGGTGCTTAAGTTGCAATAGACACGTATAATAAAGAAAGACATGTTTAATTAGCACATGTTTCTTTGATTTTCCTCTTTTGATTATTAATAGATACAGATTCTGTTTTTGTACATTGCTATAAACCCAAGTCCTAGTCAACTAATAAAAGAAAAAGGTAGACTGTAAACTGTATGAAAGATTTGAATTCAAATACTTTTTGATATCTTTTGATTTGAATCATTAATGTGCATAAATCAAACGCTTACTCAGAACTTAGAAGAGGGTTTGTTCTGTTGTTTTTGTTAAAGAAACATAATGTTATCTATATATTTTTTAGCTTATTTATTTATTTCTATTAAATAAAAATATTTACTGTGTTTCTCATATGCCAACCACTATTTTAACTGCTGGGGACATAAACAAAACAGATAGTTATTGACATCATGAGTTTAACTTCTGGAATGGCTAGATAGGCAATAAACAACAACAAATCATAAATATACACTTGGTTGGTTGGGTGGATTTTAATAAATCCAATGGGGAAAAGTAAAGTGAAATAAGAAAAGGAAGTTCCAGGTTCAGGGTCAGGTAGTCATTGGGCCACTTTATAAGGATCATCAAGCAGGACCTCATTGAGGTGACATTTAAACAGAGAACTGTAGAAAACAAGGGAGGGAACCAGATAGATATCTGGGGGCAAAATTGCAGGAGAAAGAACAATAAGTAAAGGGGCATTGAAGTGGAGATTTCTGGGAAGATCAAGGAACAGGAAAGAGACAAGTGTTTCTGGAGCAGGCTCAGAGTCCACATAGCAAGTGAAATCAGAATTATAATAGTATAAAACCACATAGGACATTGTAAGGGTGTTGGATTTTACTCTGATTGAGAAGTACACTACTGAAAAGTTTTAAAACAATAAGTAACATTATCTGATTAATTTTCATCCTGACTACTTTCAAACTAGGCTATAGGGAACAATGGTTGCAATAAGCTCAATTTAGAAGACCTTGGCAAATATGTAGGCAAAGAATAATGATGGCTTAGACCAAGGTGGTATAGTAATGGACATAATGAGAAATGGTTGGCCTTTGACTATTTAAAGTTAAAGAGAATAGGATTTGCTGCTGGATGAGTATTGAATGTGAGAGAAAGAAAGGGTTAGGAAAACATGCATATATTTTAGCCTAAGCAACTGAAAAATAAAAATGAATTGCCCTTTACTAAGTTGAGAACCACTGTAGAGAGAGCAACTTTGAGATAGGTGAACAGGGATAAGAAGTCTGACTTAATTTATGTTAGATTTGAGATGCCTTATCAAAACTCATATGAGCATGTTAGGCAGAGAGTTGAATATATAAGACTGAAGTTCAGAACAGCTATTACTAGTGGAGTTTTCAGCTCCTTATGAAGTATTTAAAGCCATAGGATTAGATAAAATCACGTGTAAAAAGTGGGTAGATAAAAGCAAAAAAAAAAAAAAAAAAGAGAAGAGTCTAAGGTTTGAGTCTTGGAGACTTTGTTGAGTTTGAGTAGACAAGAAAGAATTAGCAAAGGAGACTGAGAAGATGTAAACGTCAGACAAGATGACCTCAAGAAGACATAATGTCCAGGAAGCCATGTGTGGAGGGTATTGTTAAATTGAGGCAATAATTGGCCATGTGTCAAAATACTGCTGATAGTTCTGTTCAAGTTAGGAACAGAGAACTAATCATTGGATTTAGTAATATGGAAAGTCAAAGTAAACTACTTAGAAGTTTGTTTACAGGAAGAGTATCTAAAATGCATTTATTCCATATAATATAAATATGGAAGAAATATAAATACATAGATTATGTATATAATTTATACATATCCTAATAAATTCTGAGCACTTAGATCAGTGTCTGGCACATAGGAGATGTTCAATAAACATTTGGCTTTTTAAATTTTAATGTATCAGATTAGGAAGAATTGGTAAAAGAAAATAAAGGTGGGGAAAAGAATAAAATTATCTTCACTGTATTTTTATATAAAGCCAGTATTGGCTTTAAATAAATGGGTGTACTTTACAGTATACATATATACTCTGCTTTTTCATTTTTATAGAAATAAGTAATTGATTTTTCAGAAAAAGAAAAATATGTTCTATGGGAAGTCATAGAATCCTAGAAACTAATATTACTATGCAAAATTCTTGAGTGACTGTTTTTTAGATATATGACAATGTCAATGCTTTGATCATTTGTTATTAAATGATAAAAATGGATTCCTTCAACAAAAAGTTTGAAACTAATAATTGTAGTTATGGTTGCACAGGTAATTTATTTATTCAAAGTCTTCACTTTGCAATGTTAAAAAACAAAGAAGGCTAAAAAGAGGAAAATGCCTGTTATCTTACTCAAATTCTGTAGAAACGAAGAATATCCAGAAATTATTACTTAAATACTATGAACTCTTGGTGTAAAGCACACATATGCTTAGAGGAAGATTAAATTAGAAAGCTAGTAGTTTTAAAAACCAGACTTGGTCATTCTGTCTTTCATTTATTTAATAATCATTGAGCACCTAGGATGTGACAAGTATAATTCAGGATATCAAAGGCAAAGTCTCAGTAGCAAAGTCTACAAGTTGCCTGTATCATCTGCTGTTCTTCCTTGCTACAAAAACCTTTAATTTCTTAAGGGGGAAAATATGTCCAGTCCGCAATACTCACCATTCCAAACTCTCTTGCAATAAAGGTGAGGTATGCCATGTAATTCTCACGGTAATGTAAGTGGAGGTAAGATGTAAGTGAAGTTTTCTAGGTATTTTAGAGAAATCTGTTGCCAAGCCCAAAACCTTCTTCCCTTTCTTCCTTTCTTTCTTTATTTCTTTTTTTTTTTTTTTTTTTTTTAAGTCAGGTCTGTCAGTGTGATACCTGGAGGTGGATGGGAGATCTGGAGGGGAAGAAGTGGCTGGCTGAGCAATCAGGTTGAGGCTGGGGACCTACAGACAGGGGGAGTGGGTCAATTCCCTGTTGGGGTTGGGCTGTAGTACTCCCCTTGGACTCCCTACTCCTGGAATTCTGGTTTCCTGAGAAAAATAAACCCTTTACCTGTATCAGTTTTCATTTACTAGATTTAATGATTTAAGCATATTCTGTCCCAAACACTGTCACAATGTAGTGGGGGAAAATGCAGGTGAATATGTAATTATGCTTCAAGGTTATAATATGAATAAAAGAAGTCAGCACAAACATGAAATAGCACAGAAGGAGTGAACAACTGTGCCTGGTGGGCATGAAAAAACATGTAACTTAATTGTCATTTAAACAAAGCCTTACAGCATGAGTATCATTAACCTGAAAAAGGCAGGAAAGGGCATTCTTGGCACGAAAAACAGCAAAACACAAAAGGATGGAGTTTTAAAACAAAAAGGTGTGTTGCATACTTTATTCTAGTGTGTCTGTGGTAAAAGTTGGTTATTATTAAGAATTCAGGCAAGAAGGGAGGCAAAGGCAGGAAGATGAGGGGTCTTAGTTGGCCTATGTTATGGTGGTTGGGCTTTGGAGGAAGTGGGAAATCATGAGAAGATTGTAAGCAGGGACTGACATTATCAATTTGTGTTTTAGATAGAGCTGGCAGCAATGTGGAGTATGAAACATAAGTGCCATCTCCCTTTCTTCCACACCAACCAAAAAGATATTGAATAAAATCCAAATATGCGGAAATGAAGGGATAAATACTGTCGTCAAGTATATGAAACATTTATGAGAAGGATGCTCAGCAGTTGTTCTGAGTGTCTGTGACAGACCAAACACAAAGGAATACACTCGAATAAAAGCAGTAGAGAGTTGAGTTGGACCTTTAGCAAAAACATCTCAATTGAGGGCTGCCCTGGAAAGGGATACTACCAGAATGGGCTGATATGGGCAACTGGAAAGTTTCCCTCCTTATAAAGCTGAGAGAAATAAAAAGAGCTATCAACTCTGAAGGATTTTTAGATATTCACTTCCCTGAGAGTAAGGAGCATGGTAAACTATGCTTTGGATGCACTTCAGCTTAATTGTGTTATGGTCCCTAAAGTCTCGACGTGAAATATCCCATCTACCACCACCCCCAACAAAAACCCTCAGCTACTTAGAATTTAGGGAAATAAAATGCTGATTGGTTGCATTCATGACTACTTACGAATATCACTAAATGTTTGTTTATACTAAGAGAAATCAACACTTATCAACAAAAATATATCCCAAATTACTATGGGAACTATTGTGAGGAATAAGTCCTACAGTAGTTCCCATAGTAATTTGGGATACGTATTTTTTCTTCCTGCATTATGCCTTTCTATTATACTTGCTAAAAGAGTTCTATGCTCTAATAGATTTGGTAAATAGGGTGACAAAAAGTTAAACAAATTTGTTCATTGCAAAACACCTAAAAGTCTTCAATGTTCATTATGAATGTGTAATAATTGTATCCAATATTTTATTTAAGCGGATGATAAAATATTCTCTGATCCAAATGTATTTGACCATGGAACTCCATTTTTATAAATGCAGCTATAAGCTATTTAGAAAAATACGCTTTATATAAAATGATATTTACAGATCTGAAAAATACTTGATAATAGGAACTTTAGTTTCTTTGGTTATGAAAAAAGGCACAAAACTAACATATGTTGCGTAATATTCTATACATTTTTCACTTAATTCCCTCTATATTATAGTATATTATATCATTAAAATAAGGGAGATTATTTTCTCATTATCTTACTCCTAATAAATAACTGTAAATTACTTTGCTGCTGGGGTTATTATGGAATTTATCTTTCAAGCTAAGATCTATTTATGAGCAAAATGGGGTGCTAAAGGTATAAAATTATAATTTTATAAATATTAATTCATTAAAATTAATTTCTATATTTGGTAGACTTATACGTGGTTCTATTTAAAACTATTAAGGGAATAATATTTTCAAATGGCAAATCAGATAGGATGCTGGGAAAGCAGGTATAAAATGGGACAATCATGGGCGAGATGGAATATCTAGTCAAATTAATTCAAGGCCTTTGACAAATGAGTTCAATCCTCCTATCAACTTTGCCTTTCATTCTTCCAAACAACATTCTTCCACATCAGTTAAACTGGATTCTTTGGGCTCCCCAATGGAGATCATTGGTCTTCTCACCTTCATCAGTGTCTTTCTCTCTGCCTGATTTTTTTTAACAAAACAAAACTCTAATTCTTTCATGCACAATGCAAATGCTACCTTCTTGACATCTTTCCTTTACCCATAGCCCCTACTAGTAATTGAGATCTCTTCTAAAATTTGCTGCTATTACTTTTAGCAACTAACAGCACTCATCCCCTTGGCGTTCTACTGCAGGTATTAATAGAATTATTTTAAGTTCTATGTTAAATCAAGGACTGCTTGAGACTAAAAACGTTTATGCATTTGGTATATCAAGGTATTTTGTATCACATATGTTCTTTTGTATTCTAGGTGATAGATAAATATTTGATTTTGAAAGTTTATGGATGAATGAATGAATGAATTCTGGAGTTCAAATGAATATTAGAACTAGATTTTGCCTTATTATTGATTTTTACTATTTACATTCTTTAGGTGTTAGCTCATAGCTGAGGTAAAGAATGGACAAGTTAAGAAACAGTTAAAAAAAAAAGATGAACTGAATAAGAGATATATGTTATAGACCATTGCCATATTTATGTAAGTCCAAACATTCATGACACAATTAAAAAATAAAAATCCACTCTCTGGACATTGACTTTACGTAAAACGCCTATCATAAGAGATCTATTTCTTCTCATTTTTTGGTTTGCTTGTTTACTTTTGTATTATTGCTGTTAAATTGACTCAATCTAGAGTTTCAAACCCAGCAGCATTCATAAGATCTACAGTTTGTAGATACAACCTGGTGGTTTTGCATCTATGTATTCTCTAAACACATACTTCTTCAGTGATCACTATGTCTACATGGATCTTTCAAACCAGTCATGGAGACAAACATTCACCAAATGATCACAGTAATACATGTAAAAGAGCTACTATGTTTAAAATAAAAATGTAGTAAAGTGAGAGCATATCAGAACACATTTAACCTAGTGAGAGAGGACAAGTCAAATTTTCCTCAAGCAATTATAAACATTTAAGATCTGAAGAAATAGCAAGCATTAACAAGCAGAGATTTAAGAAAGAGTATCCTGTCTGGGGAAACAGCATGTGCTCTATGATGATTAGGGGTGTTCAGAGTTTAAAAAACTGACAAAAGCGAAATAAGGATGGGACGTTAGAAGAGCCTTCAGGGCCATAGTACTTCTTTGGGCCTCTCAAAGCGGTGAAGTCAACCATTCAAGTCAAGAATATAAAAGGGTCAAGCTTAGGGTAGTGTTTCTATAACATCACACTTTCTGAAGAGTGAAATCATGTGTCATCCTTCAGTCCAAAATGGTGCCTTGCACTTAATAAGAACTATTTTTACACATGAAAATGAGGAAATAAATTTATGAAGTTTATTATATGAAATGTACAAATGAATTGACATTTTTCCCCCTTTTCTCTCCATGGCAAACCCAATGGATTTCAGGAGCATAAAGAAAACACCTGCCATTTGTAATTTTCTTAAATGCTGAAATGTTATAGGTTAGAAAGTACATAATGAGCATTTTTGGAGTTGACTTCTATTGAATAGATGATATTTTTCTGATGAACTCTCAATGTTTCTCCCTTTCACTCACTCCCATTCGCTTTTTCCACTCATAACGACCTCACTAAGGGCATAGCAAATACCCATTTCATTTAGTTTCCTGCCAGAAGCTTTCAGATTTAGTATTAGAAGGCAGTCTTACC
Source organism: Pan paniscus (assembly GCF_029289425.2). Lineage (NCBI taxonomy): Eukaryota > Metazoa > Chordata > Mammalia > Primates > Hominidae > Pan > Pan paniscus. Next base: position 29,304,128 of record NC_073262.2, on the reverse strand, counting down.
TTATATGTGTCTACCATAGGCTGGGCACTGTGCTAGATGCCAGGGATGTAGCAGAAAATACAATGATTTCCTTGTTTTCAAAAAGTGGTTTTTAAAGATGACAGAAACTGGCTTTAAACAAGTTAATAACAACAAAGATACTTTCCAACCATAAAAATGCTGTGGAGATAAAAATATAATTAAAACAAGGGTTTACTTCTTTGCGGGGATGACTTCCATAATTACAATGATTAGGGTCAAATAACAAGTGCAGTACTGAAATTTCTTCTTCTTGCCTCTGTTGAAAGAACATAGCTCCAGACTTGCATTTCAATGTTCAGTGTAGGTTTTTAATTATTTTTATTTGGTTTGTGTTTTAGTGCTATCTATTCAAAATATGTAAGAGGCATGAAATCCTCTAACATATAACAAAATAATATTAAAACTTTTTACTAGAAATGTGATATGTTTTCCCAATGAGGAGCACATGTTTCTAAAATGTCAAGTTTAAGTTAGACTATCTAGCTGGCTCGTCAGCCCCTGACAGTGCAGCTTTCAGGGTCACTTGGTCCTCTCATTAGGCTGCAATTTTTGAGGAATTATACTACTGCTGGATGAACTTCACAGTCAGGATGGATTAACTAGATCAGAGAAAGTAAGACTCACTCTAAATGCTAACTGAAATTGAAACTTTTCTCTGGGAGAAAGGAGAGGGTGAAAAAGAATGAGCAGGGGGAAAGAGAAAAAGTGGGAGGAGAAGAGACAGAAGACGAGCAGAAATAATTGAGAAAAGCAAGAGAGAGAAAGGAGAGAAGAAAAGCCAATGAGAGAACAGAGAGCGAGAACAAAGGAGAGAACACAGAGAGACAGCAAATGAAAGAACAAAGACAGGAGAGAGAGTACACTCTCATTTGAGAGGCAGCTAGCTGTGAGGAGCATGGAAGGTGTGTTGGGCTACTGCCCAGGGAGGACAGGTGCTTCTTCTCAGCATGATTGCCCAAAGGTTTCAGGACCTTACTCCCTCTACTTGTATTATCATGCTTCATGCAAAATGGAGGAAAAACATTCTTTTGTGATTATTTATAACTCAAGTCAGGGACTTTTACCAACAAAGCCATACTTAAGGGCAGGTTAAAGTCACAATGTTCTTTGTAGAGTGCACACTCAATCCGCGCCCTTGAGTGATCGACTGAACTGAAGATAGGGTCTAGAATTTTAACTATAGTCACCTCCACATCTACTGTGTTCATTGAGAGTGGCTGGGATTTTACCAAAAATCTCATTTTGATTCTTCTTTCCTCCGGTCAAAAGTGAATAAATAAATAAATGAACAAACAAACAAAATAATAAATGAAACTGCTTTATAATGTGGTTTGACAAACAACAGTATCACCCTTCTCCTCAGGAACATTATTTGGTTCCTCTTCACGAATCAATCTAGAGCCATTTCATCTTTCCATACTAAGCATACCTCTGGGGCTGTGCTGTTCAGAGTGATACAGATGAAGATTATAGGATATGCAAGTTAGTCAACCTTTCTGGAACTCAATTTATTCAGCTATACAATAAGGATAATATAAGTACCTACCTCATAGGACTATTAGAAATATTAAATAAGGTTGTCTGTATGAAAATATCATATCACATATATAGTCAATGAATATTAGTCTCTAGGCAGTTCTGGATTGCGCAGGCCATGGGGGTGTAGGAAGAAGTCAATAGAGTAAGAGCAAACATACAGTTGAGTTGGGCAGGTCAGTCTTAAATAGAAAATAAAATGTATATCTTTTGTATGCCAAGTTTGTGGAATATATCATTTCATATATGGGCACCCAAGCGAATCAAGAGACTAAAAATATTTATGGTTGAAAAGAAGAGACATCCATAATGAAGATTGAGAAGGAGCTGAAAGAAAAGATAGTAGAAACATTAAGAAAGTCAAGAAAAAAAAGCATTTTAAGCAAGATACGTTAATAATGGCCAATGCTATCATATAAGAACTGAATGATGTCCCTTTGATACACTGACAAGAACAGGATCATAGTAAACTTTCACAGAAGCTGTTGGAGTGGAGTGGTGAGGTGATAGTCTGCATTGCTTTGTTTTTAGAAATGGATAGGAAAAAAATGAATTGAAGATCATGAATAGAGAAAACATTTCAAAAGTTTGGCCATAAAGGAAAGGAGGAAAACAATCCATGTTTGGAGAGAAAGTTGAAGTGATCTGTGGCCTACACAATGCAATGTGTGCTCCAAACCTGTGGTAAGCAGCAAAACAGACCACCAAGGAGGTCCACGCCCTAATCTCCTGGAACCTGTAAATATCTTACCTTACAAGAAAAAAGGGATTTCACAGGTGTGATTAAAGGTACAGGCCTTGAAAGGGGAGATTATCCTGGATTATCCAAGTGGATACATTCTAATTACATGAGTTCTGGAAAGCCGACTTTTCCTAGCAGTGGTCAGCAAGAGAAGGCTCAGAGAGATTCAGTGTCTCACTTCGAAGATGGAGAAAGGGAACCATAAACAAAGGAATACGGGTTGCCTCTAGAGGCTGGAAAAGGCAAGGTCATGGATTCTTACCTAAAGCATCCAGAAAATAACTCAACCCTGCCGACACGCTGATTTTAGACTAGTAAGACTCATGTTGGATGTCTGACTTACAAAGCAGGTACATAATTAAATTTGTGTTGTTTTAAGCCACTAAACCTGTAGTAATGTGTTATGGCAACCAGAGAAAACTAGTCCACAATCTATCTTTGCCTCTTGGCTCACAGCGTCTCTTCTAGTTAGGTGGTTCCATGTGACTAAATTCTAGCAAATCCATAAAAAAGTGAGATCAGGGTGGGGCGCGGTGGCTCACGCCTGTTATCCCAGCACCTCGGAGGCCAAGGTGGGCGGATCACCTAAGGTAAGAAGTTTGGGACCAGCCTGACCAATATGGTGAAACCCTGTCTCTACTAAAAAAATAAAAATTAGTTGGGCCTTGTGGCGGGTGCCACAAGGTAGTCCCAGCTACTTGGGAGGCTGAGGCAGGAGAATGGCGTGAACCCAGGAGGCGGAGCTTGCAGTGAGCTGAGATCGCGCCACCGCAGTCCAGCCTAGGTGACAGAGCGAGACTCCGTCTCAAAAAAAGAAAAAAGTGAAATCAGTACCTCAGGACTGGTCCCTAAAATATCTCATGAGCTTCTTCACAGTCTTTCTTTTTCCTCGCTTGCTTCCAGTTGCGGAGAATTAAATGGTGTTCTTCCCAGCCCTATGAAGTGACATAATCACAGGATGGAAAGATCTCTGTGTAGAACTTTCTTGAGCTGAACTCTGTCATAATGAAAAATTAAACTTTATTGTGTTAAGCACCCATATGGTGAAATTTGGGGGATATTTTTACAATAGTTATTATGCCTCTGAATCATACAATCTTTGTACTTTTAAAATGATTAGTAAGATTTGCTACATTTGAATGCTAATGAAATGAAGCCAGTGAAAAGGGCAACATTCAAAATAAAGATAGAGAGTCAGTGAGAAGGAGAAGGCAGTAAAGTATTAAAAGTAATGGCAAAAACCGCAGTTACTTTTGCACCAACCTAATAGTAGAGCTAGGATCTATAGCACAAGCAATGGGAATACTCTGGTAGGGGAAGCAAGAAAAAAATAAGTGTAAATGAGGGTAACTCTTAAAGTTGCAGTGTTAGAAAGTTTAGAAATAGTCTATTACATCTGATAACTTTCAATTTTTCTCTGAAGTGGTAAAAGCATTTGTTGGTGAGATGGAGAGCAGTTTGGTCAGAGATGGCACCGGAGTTTTTCTTTATAGGTTTTAATGGATTGTAAAATGACAAAACATAATGTTTGGCATAAGAATTACTAAGCTGATGAGCCATGTGCCATTTACCCATTCCAGAACACTTTCCAGCTTTCTCTGCAATGCTCTGAGCCTCAGGAGGTTGATGTCTATGGACTGCCTTATGTAGGCTCCCATAACCTTGATTTGAGTTTCCCAAATGAAGACACCATAAGAGAAAGAAAGAAAGAGAAAGAAAGAAAGAAAGAAAGAAAGAAAGAAAGAAAGAAAGAAAGGAGAGAGAGAGGGAGGGAGGGAAGGAGGGAGGGAGGGAAGGAGAGAGAGACAGAGAGAGAAGAAAAAGAAAGAAAGAAAGAAAGAAAGCAAGCAAGAAAGGAGAGAGAGAGGGAGGGAGGGAAGGAGGGAGGGAGGGAAGGAGAGAGAGAAAGAGAGAGGAAAGAAAGAAAGAAAGAAAGAAAGAAAGAAAGAAAGAAAGAAAAGAAGGAAAGAAAGAAAGAAAGAAAGAAAGAAAAAAGAAAGAAAGAGAAAGAAAAGAAAAGTATCCGCAACCCCACCTCTGCTTCTTCCCTGCTTTGCCTTGATTCTATCAGTGATTGTGTTCCAGTTACCTCTTCTGTTAGATGGCCCTTCACCCATGGCCCCAAGCTCTCTATAAACTCTAGCAAGAAGTTTCATTCTTTTTTCCTCTTCACATCTAGGAGGCACAGTAGCTTCTCATTATTGTTATTCCCAAGATGCTTTCCTTCCATCATTGGCTTCTTTAACCCTACCCACACCTCTGTTAGTAGATCCATTATTAAATGATCCTTAGTTAAATTCCTGGCACACCATCAATTTCCTGCTAGGGCCCTGACTGGCACTGCATTGGAGGCCATTGTAAACATGTTTTTATCTTTAGTTAGATGTGAAGACTTGAGAATATTTTGAGCTCTGCGACTAACTATATGTGTGACTTTGAACAAGTCATATAGCTCTCTCTGTTTCAATGTATTCATCTGTAAATAAGATAATTGCACACTTGAATCATTTCAAAGGTCCTCAGTATTTTGAAAAGTAGTGTGTTAGTCATTTTTACATTGGTTATTTCAGTTCTTTATTAACTGGGTGAGTCAAGGATGTTTTCTTTTCTTACATCACAGAATACTTTTATGCCAAGCAATTCTTAAAAATTCATTCCCTGTAGATTATTTTTTACTCTCTTTTAAATGCACTTCTCTCTCTATATATAGATAGATAGATAGATAGATAGATAGATAGATAGATAGATAGATAGATAGATGGATATAGATATACAGATGTATACATATAGATATAGATATATACATATATAGATGGATAGATGTCATTGTAGGTAAACTTCCTTTGTTTCAATGACTTTAATTTTTATATTTTAGAACTGGATATTTGCTTCCATTTTTTAAAGAAAACATTTCAGTTGTATAGAGGTACCAAGATTTTTCTCTAGCATAGTAGATTAGATATTGCATGAGCAACAATCACAAACTTTAAAATGATCATATTTACTGACCTACTTTTAATACATAAAATATTTACTACAAAACAAAAAGACAAAGAAGAGATTCTGAATATGCTCTCACAAATCTATTTTGTTTTATGTGTATTAAACATTTGTAAAGTATTCATTTTTTACCAGCTAGTCATTTTTCAGCAATTGGAAATAAGTGTTTAATTTTAAATGTCTTTTTTCTATAATTTTGTTTGGTAAAAAACAGCCAGTTGGATACTGTCATTTATTACTCTATATGTTCACTCTTTACTTGGCTTGAGAAATTGTGAGTACATAAAGTAAAGCAACTTTTCGAAGAAAATGTATTATTCCTCCAAACCTTAACTTAGTATTAGTGTAACTTACTATATTACAAGTTACTTTTTACTTTCGTATTTTTAGTCTTTGATATTTCTGTGATTGACCTAGAAAGCAAAAGTCCTTAAAAATCATACTCAATCCACTGCCATTCCCTGCCTTCTTAACATTTTAATATATGTTTATTTCAACATCAATAGTATCATTGCAAAGAAAGAAAAAATAATCCACAGCAGATTACATTATGCCTAGAATATGTTAATGGCAGGGGAATGGAAGAGTAGCAGCCACTATTTTCCTATAATGGTAGGAAGGTTTTAGGGGCTAATTCAAAAAAATTTTAATGTGAATGAATCATGCCATGTCTATCACTAATATGTTGAGCCTCTTATTGCCTCATTGTTGAATCTTGAACTATTTCTCTGATCTAGAACTTAATGGCCCACAATCATTAAGATCATGAGAATTTTACACATACCTTGTATCATCATCAATATAAATGTAGATCATTCCACAAGGGCAGGGGCCATCTACCGTAAGATGTTCACTACATAAACTAATCTCAGTAGTGCTTATTTTCTTATCTTTTGTCCTATAAGATTGTATGTACTTTGAAGGCAGGGATAATTTCATACTCACTGTTGAATACTTAACAAAATCATTTCACCTACTATTATTGAAATCAATAATTATGAAGATATTTCTCCCTTCAAAGAATAAGAAAATAAGGTCCAAGAAATCAGATAACCTTTCTAAGTCTTACAAGTAATTAGTAGCAAAGCAGACGCTAGGTCTCCTGACTTACAGACTGATTTGTTCCTTGGCTCTCTTTTTACTTTCCTGAAACTTCTCTATGAACTTCCTACATCCTTTCTCTTGCCTTGAATCCACTTCAATTAATAACTAATGAATATATATATGTGTGTGTATATATAAAATATAATTCTAATAACTGATGAATATATGTAAATACACACATACGTATGCAATAAACATGTGTATATGTTTATTATATATATGTATATACACATATAATGTATGTATATACACATATAATGTATTTATATACATATATAATGTATGTATGAATATATATAATGTATGTATATTCATATGTATATGCATATACTTATAATGAATATATGTGTATACACACATATATATATTTATTATTTATTAGGTAGAACGTAGGAAGTTTATAGACAAGTTCCAAGAAAGTGACAGAGGCAAGGAATAAATCAGTCTATAAGTCAGGAGACCTGGAGTCAGCTATGCTACTAATACATACATATATATATACATACATACACACATAAACACACACACACGTACTTTTTAACTTCAGTAGCAATTTCTAGAAATCTCAACGAAAAATTTTGCCAAAAAATTTTTCCACTTCTACTACCATTGTCAGGAGAAAACAGTCACAGGCCTTTATGTTCTTGTTCAATCCTTGTCTGAAGGAAATATTGGACTTGTAATGCTGCACATATGTTATGTAAATTATCGTAGCACTTTGTACTGCTTTGACCTTTATAACACCCTATAATTTGATTGGCTGACTAGTCAAGTTGATAGTGTTTACAGTCTTGCCTTACTTGGATGGACATGATAAGATATTCCAATCTAGCCAATCAAAAACTAGAATATCAAAAAGGTCAGAGTAGTATAATGTTTTCTTAAACTACAGTCTTCTCTTTCCTGGTCAAATAATGCATTCTCATAAGAAAATAGAGAAGTCATGTAAAATGAAACATATCTGAGAATAAAAAATATAATGAATATTTTATTTGATTACATTGATGTCAACTTTCCTGTTTTTAAACTTGATTGTCCTAGGAGAACTGCTTAGATTTTTACCAAGGCTGTGTTGTCACAGATTGTGTTTTACTTTTCTTTGAATCTCTAGAACCTATAGTAATATCATAATACAGTGCTTAGTATATATTGATTAAATAAATAAATTTGAATATCAAAACTGTCTCACTCTCTTCCCCTTTCCTGTATAAGGTAACACGTAAGCAGAGGTTTACCTTCTTCTGGGTGTCCTTGGTAGTCTTACCTCTTTCTTTCTGAAGTTCCTCAAGGCTCAATGCCAGGCCCTCTTCTCACCATATTGTTTTTCCTGGGGAATTTTATTGAACATAGTTCAATTATCATTCATAAGCTCATGACTTTCAAATGTGCATTTCTATTACTCTCACCTGAGTTCTTGATTCTTATATCTTATTGCCTATTTTAAATTTTCAATTGAGTCCCAGAAGAAACTCAATTTTATTATGTACAAAAACAAACTCAAACTTGTTTTCCTCAAAGTGTCCTTATCTCAGTCAATGGCACCATCATCTAGGGGTTATCCTTGACAGTGTCCTTACTCCTGCACAACATATTACTAAGAACAGTAGCTTTTACCTCTTTAATATCTTCTTAATGTATTTACCTTTATTTTTCATCACTGGGACTTTCCTAGTCAAAAGTGCCATCATCTCTTACCTTGGCCATTAGGTACTCACCTGCTGTTCTGCCTGCCATCACTTTCATAGAGAATCCAGAGTTGCAATTTAAAAATAAATTCTTGGCAATGCCATTACCTCTCCCATTTTCTTCCTCTTTAATATTCCATTTTTCTTAGTTTACAGATAAAATCTCTTATATTGTCTATAGGACTAATATCTGTCGCACCTGAAGACACACTCTCTCTCCCCCTCTGTGCTGCAACTACGCATCCTGGTTCTTATAATGTTCTCTCTTGCTACAGGGGCTTTTGCTTCTGTATCTTAGTCTGGCTAAAGTCTTTTTTTCTAGTTATGAATGGAACTAAGAACAGATATTTTTGTCCACTAAATAAGTGGATATTTAACACCTTTGAAAAGACAGGAAAACAATGGGCAGACGTGCTCCTGGAGAATATAGACTCATCAACTGAGAAGAAAGCAAAAACAAGGATAATATGTTTCCCAGTCTTCTCTGAATCCACTGGGAAATATCAGAGAAAACCTTTAATCCAAGCAAAGAGTAAAATTATTCCAGGCAGATATGAGGCATACTTTTGCAGTTAAATGTATGTTCTATAATAATTATTGTATGATAAATCTGGTCATCAGCAAAGAACAGAAATAAAAGTCAGAGTATCAATCCATCTATGTCTGTGCCCTTGGCTTCAGGACAAGGCTGGTTTGACTTTCACTCTGCGACTCTCCTTCTTCCTAAGTCAGGTGGATTAGAGAAGAAGTGAGTTTATCTAACTTTTTTGTCTTCCTCAATGTCTGTCAAATATTTAGTATTTGTAATTCCTAGACTTTAAAATTTTTCCATTCTTACACATAATGTTTTACTCATTTATTAATTTATAGTTCATTTGTTTATGCATATGCTTAAAAGAATTTTATTGAGATGTTGTGCTAGAAACAGGGATATACAAGACAAACAATAGCAAAGTTCCTAACTTCACGAAGCTCAGAGTCCAATAAAGAAGAGAGATTTAATAAAACAAGCAGACAAAGAAAGTAAATGTTGTAACTTTTGGCAAAATGCAATTGAGGAAAGTATCTCAGTGTCATAAAGGGATCTAACAAAGGATCCTAGTTGATTAAAGAATGCTTCCTGGAGGAAGTGATATTGGGACTGAGATCTGACTGATGAGTAGGAGTTAGCTAGTATAAACCTGATCATGTATGTCACTCCACTGCCTGAAATACTCCAGAAGCTTCCCCCTTCTTAAAGTGAAATTCAAACTCCTGACCACGGTCTTAAAGGCCTTTTCTGGAAATTCTCCCTCTCAGACTTTCATATACTGTGCTTCCCTTTGTCATTCCACTGTTAGCTTAAATTTTACCTTCACAAATTCCAGTCTAAAGAAACAGAGCTTTGCCCAGCTAATTTTAATTTTTTTTTACAAATCTTATTTTTCTCTGAAATTGCATATTTGTAGTTGTGGTTGTTGTTGTTGATCACCTGCCTCTCTCAGTAGAATATAAACTCCATAAGAGAATAATCCTTCTGTCTTTTGCTCCTCCCTATATCTAAATCACCTAGTGCAGCACTGTCACATAGAAGAAGCTTACTAAATACTTCTTCAATGAATGAATACTGTTTAGATTAGGAGCATCCCTAAGTGAATTATAGCACCTTTTCGAATCAGTGTGGCCTTTTGCTTTGGAACTTTGTTAAATTTAATTTTCAAACTTTGGATTTCATCTTAATTTGAATGCGAAACTTAAACACACCAAAGTGACTAATTAAATAAAAAGAAAGTATATATTTAGTATAACCAAGACAATATAGGTAATGCATTACTTTTCCTTACTCCTATAGCCTTCTTAACCATGAAAGAATAGCTATAGATATAAGTGAATTGAATTCCATTCACATTTTAAATTTCATTCTCAAAGTACCAAGGGTAAGGTCAAACTTGATTTTCTGGAAATATTTGCCTTTTTTTTTTGTCCCTTAGTCAAGCCAGAGTCATCTGGCATCCTTACAAGGACCTTTCCTGCTTCTGTGGGTTATAAACTATGTGTGGGACAGACCAGGAATTATTCACTCAGGCGTTGGTATATTGTTTGATGAAACAGTCAGCAGAATGGTCAAAGGAGAAACAATTTAGGGGTTAAATGAGAAGTAAGTTGTATTTTTTCCCCGCTTTTTTCCTATAGGCTCAATGTAAAAACTGCGGTTTTCTCTGCTTGGGAAAAACATAATAAATTACTAAGTTTCTTGTTTTCAGCAACAGTAGAGGATATGTCTAAAAACCTAGGCAATGTGTTTTAATGAAAAACCACCAGTTTTAATGCGAAATATGAATGAGACAAACAAATCAAATGAAGTTAACCAAACAATATTTACCAACTAACATCGTACAGTTACCTTAACGACAAAGAAATTGGACATTTGGGGATTTGTGGTTAAAACCCAAAACGACCTACCATAATCAAACAAGTTCTGTAAAATTCCACAGTTCATCATAAAATTCATGGAGAGTCTGTTTCATCTACCAGAAAATTTCCTTCTGCATTCTCACATAACTAATTCTCCCAATCTATGAGTAAGATTATGCTTCAGGGAAATGTAATCCTTAATTGCTAGTGTAAGTCATTGGTAGTTTGAGAGGTACTGATTTAGATGTTGCTAGAAAATTGAATAGCAGAATGTTGGAAGTGGAAGAAAATTAGAGACCATGAGCCAACCCTTTTGTATTAGAGAGGGTGTGTGACGGTTCAACAAAATGTCTTGTAGTTTATTAGCAACTAACTCAGATTCTGCTTGAATTCTCATGTCTTGCCACAGCATCTAGTCAACTTCTCATTAGCTGGATGCTGCTTGGGCCACTACTTGTTACTGCATTGCTGCTCAATAGAATTTCATTTCTATGTGGTTTGTTTAATAACCACACAACATAGAATCATCTAAATGTACCATCAGGTAAAGCTTATTGTAAACTCATGACAGATTTCAAGAGATAGGGGCTCACATTATCATTATTATTATTATCATTATTATTAGAGTCAGGGTCTCCCTCTGCCACACAGGCTGGAGTGCAGTGACATTATCTTGGCTCAATGACGCCTCGACCTCCCAGGCCCAAACTATTAGGAGCTCATATTAAATAATCATTGGAACACCTTTCAGCTCTCTCTAATAAGAAGCTGGATGATATGAGAATTATATTAAGATCGTATATAATTTTTTAAAATCACAAAAGTGAATGGGCTTTGGAAAATAAATAAAATAGTGAAGTCTCTCTACTCCTGAAGATTTTAAGTACTGTGCTTATACTCTTGCTAGAAAACCATGAAAACTTTCTCCATTATCATCATCTATTCTGATCAGCCCGGTAGTCAACATTGTCAATGGTGTGCACTATAATTGAAGGGGAAAAAAAGAAATTATTTCTGACTTATCTCATTTCAAATGCACGCTTGCATGATGATGTATTACACAAAGCCATTATCACAATTAAGTTAAAGCAAAGCTTGTGACCACCTAAAATGTTTGATTTTTCTCTTAACAAAAATAATAAAGAGATTTAGTCCAAAATAAGGAAATCAATGGTATAAAAAGAGATAAAGCATGATTTTACAGGAAGAAGGATTTCAATGTAGAAAATTCCTTTGTCAATATATTTTTAAAATTCTACTTTGGACCCACTATCACATATTCAATATTTTAGCAAGAAGGGAATTTCCTCCCTCCCCTCTACTGTGTATATTTCCTCTCTCCCCTCCTCCTCTGTATATTTGGTATACAGATACCAGATCCTTGCTTTATAACCCATGGAAACCTACCCAAAGATCAGAGGCATATGAGATTAAAATCTGGGGCATAATCTTCTAAACAGTATGTGTTGGGTCTTTTTGGAAATTTATTGGTCAAAACATTTTTTGTAAAATGGAAAGAAGATTTTAGTAGAGGAGAAACATTTCTATCAAGAGAACCTAAACAGTAGTTTCCTCAGATTTTGATGCCACTCCCCCAACACGTGATTCTTCTCTAAATCCCTGGCTGAGCAAGGAACCATTTTAATTAGACTCTGAGGCAAGCAACATTGTGTCCATGGTAACAGGTATAAAAAGAACTTAAAAAAAAAGAAAAAAATAAGAAAAAAATGTGATAACTGAAAATGTGTTTAAATCATGATAAAAGGATTTAAACAGATGTTATTTTTTTCAAAGTGTTATTTTAAAAAAGAATTTTAAAGGGCTCTTGATATGAGAAAAAATCATTTTTGGATGTATCTTTAGGGAAGGTTTCTCACTCCTAAATTCTGTAGTTCATGATTGCTATGGGTGAGTTGGATGCCTGTTAAGTGAAAGGGGCGCCCAAGGGGAGAAATCAGAAAGTAAAACCAAGGTACCTTCAGGTAGATGCTTCAGATCAGGTGAGCTAAAGTCTCTGCAGTGTTGTTTAGTAGGCTGCATGTGTTACGGTCCTTTTTTATTAAAGTTTGTGTTCAGAAAAGAGAAAGTACAGGACTTGAGTTTTGGAGACTGATAGGGGTGTGGATAAACCTGGATATATTGCTTAGAAAATGACAAAAAATGAAGAAGCATAGAGCAGTGTATCCTTCAGTGGTAGATGCACTTGCTTCCACAGCTTTAGACAAGCCTGAACTTATGTGAAATAATTTTCTTACACTATGAATTTGACCACCTCTTTATTATGTGCATTCTCTCTCTCTATATATATATATAGATATATAATTCATTTTATATATGATGTATATAATTCATTCACTTTAGATATATATAATATATTGCATATATTATTTATGTGTATACATATATATATATAGAGAGAGAGTGAGACAGAGACAGAGAGAGGGAGACAGAGAGAGGCAGTCATAGTCAAGAGGTTATCCCTAGCAACCCACATTTTCAGAATCAGTAGAAAGTCATTATGAACAAGGCCAAGGTAAGAAGAGGGGCTTGTCCTCATGTTGATTTTTTGTTTTTCTGCCAATTACTTTCTCCAGGAATAGTGATTCTGCCACTTTGTTTGAAATATACAAATGACTCCCTGAAGTTAATTGTCCCTCAGAAAGCCCAGGCAAATTCCATGGAACTAAGTGAAGGGTAAGTTATAAGAGGAAACCCAGAGAGAGTAGGAGGAAAGGAGACTTTGGGCCTGGCAGAAGGATGGCTTATTTTGGCTGGATTCCTCCTGAAGCTTAAATACCCACTGATTGAAAGCAAATTGGATGTTAAGGAAGGCTGGAGTGCCCATGTGAAGGAAAACAAACAAGCAGTGACCCTAAGTTGGTCTTGGAGGAAGTCAAATCTCTTGTTGCTTTGCCTCAAATGTTGAAAGAACTTAAATACAGCTTTGTGTACAAACATAATTTTCAGTTATTTGGATTTTTGTAAATAAACTGGTTATCTGAGAAAATACCAGCCAGTAGAGGTGAACTCTGAAGAGTAGGAGAGAATGTAGGAAAATAGATTAAAGTATTTTATTTTAAATTTGTTCTTAGATTTGATATTTAAATTAATAGGCTTTCTAAGAGTAGTAAGTCTAGATTTATCATATAAGATAAAGAGTATAACAGCATAGCACTGATTATAAATCATTTTTTATTGAACGGGGAATTACATTTCATACATCATTCACAAATTGATATAGTAATTACAAAAAAATTCCTGATTCTACATACACATACAAACGAACTCACACACGTGAAGACATACTCATATAAACATACACACATAGATATTCACACTTACATGCAAACAGGAAAAAATCAGCTGTACATGGAATCTCATATTATAGATGGATTTCACTTCTGCTACTCTATTACAATGTGAGTATAATACCTACTTATAATTAAATTCTACACTCTGAAGTTTCATTTTACACTCTCTCAATTTGCCTAAGTGCAAAATTGTATGTGTTTGTGAAGACATTTGTAATAAAAGGAGAATCTTTTCCCAAAGTTTTTATTTTTGGATATCATTTCTATGATATTAATAGGTGTCCCATAAGGAAAAGGTCTCCATAGCTACATGTGTTTATAGAAATTATGGTTTAAACTCATTTTTTTCATGAAAAACTTCAAGATTTTTAACTTATTTATTATGAATCTCTCAATGAGAGTTATTCTATATTGGCCAAACAAATTTGTTCATAGAAAGTTATTTTCGCAGCATCTTCTAAGAAAAATAAAACAGAAGATAAGATACATTGACAAATAGAAGGTCACTGTGGTTCAAACAGTTATTGTTCAAAGTCTACATCCTTTTAAAATGAATGCTAGTTGCATATCTACTAGGCCAAACACTGTACAACAGCTTGTTTTGTCCTTGGGATAACCCCATGAGATACATGTGAATATCTGCCTTTAATGAACAAACAAGCTAAGACCCAAGAAGGCTAAATATTTTTTCTCAAGTCCATGCGGCTAACAAAGATGAAGCTAAATCTTGAAATAATGTGTTCTGTAGACTATGTTCTACCAGAAATGATAAGCAGCCTACTGACTTATTTTTCAAATCAGCATCCATGCATGCGCTATGCAAGTAAGAGTACAGTTTTGAGAAAGGAGAGTATTTCTCTTTACGTCATGATTTTAGAGGTGCCAGGAAACCTGCCCCCCTCCTCAAAATGCCTTCTCAAACCATCTACATAATGCAAAACTTCTGAGTAGAAATGCTTCTTTTAAAAGATTTATTTTCTCCTCTGAAAAATGCAAATATTCTTGCAAATTCTTTAACACTGTCTCAATACTTTAAAGAAGTTCCCAAATCTGGCTGAGCAACAGCAATTACTTAGAAAAAACTTTAAAAATATATAGACACCTTACAAAACCCTAGATCTTTTCAAACATAGTAGCTAAAGCTGGAGTTGAGAAATCTTTATTAATATTTTGAAGTTCCCAGGTAATTTTAGTAATTATTACTTAAATCTCTATCAATCTTTTCCCTTCTCAGTGTGAATGGACTAATTAGAGAGACATTACGACAGTACAGAACTGTAAATTTGGAGTCACAGGATTTGAATTGAAATCTCAGTTTCACCACTTAATCTCTATAAGAGGCTGGACAAAATAAATCGTCCCTTTTTGACTTAAATGTATTCATTTTATAATGGGGATACTAATATTTCTCAAATATTGTTATTATTATTAAAATATATAATGATGGCAAAGAGCTTTTTGTATGCTATATACTTGTTGTTTCATCTTCTTTCTTAAGAGTACAGTTTTATTCCTGGTGCCACATGGAAGAATTAAGACACTGTTTCAGCATTGAAAAAGACAGGCTGATACAGAAAAGAAAAGGACACAGCCAGGAATAGGGGCCTCCCGCGTTTCTCCTTGGCCTTTCCATATTTGTGCTTCTTCCCTGGGTCTTTTTCATCAGAATGAAACTGAAGGACACTTTGGCCCCAGAGGTGTCGTCATGACTGAGTCTGGATCAGATTCGGCTTACTTGAGCCTTTCTTATTGGCAGCTATTTTGGCTTTAAATAAAGTCGCGTCTATGAAAGAGCAGACCAGACTAGGCTCAAAGGAGAATCCCCATTCTTGATGACACTGTTATCTGAGTATACCACTTCTAGAATATGATACTGACCAAAAAGGGGATTCATATGATCTATTTCCAGAGTTTAGGGTGCAGTCTTAAGAAACAGTTTCTTGCAGCAGAGTGAGACCACATCTTAACAGCAACAACAACAAAACAAATTAGCTAGGCATGGTGGCATGTGCCTGTGGTCCCTGCTACTTGGGAGGCTGAGGTGAGAGGATTGCTTGAGCCTGGGAAAGAAATAATTTTGTTTTGCTTTGAGGCAGAGTTTTGCTCTGTCACCCAGGCTGGAGTGCAGTGGTATGATCTCGGCTGACTGCAAACCCTACCTCCCGAGTTCAAGCAGTTCTCCTGCCTTAGCCACTCAAATAGCTGGAATCACAGACAAGCCACCATGCCTGGCTAATTTTTGTCTTTTTAGTAGAGATGGGATTTCATCATGTTGGCCAGGCTGGTCTTGAACAACTGACTTCAGGTCATCTGCCCACCACAATCTCCCAAAGCGCTGGGAGAGAGCTACCATGCCCAGCCAGAAATAGTTTCTTAAAGCAAATTCTTGTTAATACTAACAAAGTTTCAAAGTTGAATTACTAAAAAATAATCTTTGAATATATAAATAGAGCTTTTGTGTTTTTATTCATTGACTTTTGTTTTTTTTTTTCACTAAATGAGTGAAATGTAGTACAGGGCCTTAAATCTGTGTTATTGTTTTTGTTTTGATTGGTTGATTCTCTGGACACCTTGACTTGACACAACATAGAAACCCCAAATATTTACATCATAATAAGTGGCTAGCTTATGGAGATTCACAATCACAGGTCTATTTTTGAACATATTTTTCTTCTTGCATATTAAATATTTTCCAATTTTCAAGTACAAAATCTCTTTTTTATATTAATAGTATAAGATAGCATTAAAGTGCTATTAAAGGGAAACAATGCGTTTCTACATAAAATGGAAGGGTCTAAATTATTGTCATATTTTTAAACCAAAATTAATTGTGTTATGCTTCTCCAATGGCTGAAATGCTTTTTAAAATGTGTCTAGGCATACTTATTGATATCACAACTTTGGAATTGTAAGGACACAATAAGTGAATAATTTTCATAAGATTCTTTTTTATTTGACTTATTTTTATGAATCTCCTACTGCTACAAGCTACACAATATACATGTGTTGCAAGAAAATAAAAGAATCTTCATCAAGTGAATAATTTTGCCAATTACCTTTGAAGAAAGCTGTGTAGCCATGATATTACAAGGTACTACAGCTCCAAATAGTTGTCAGCCAGCTCTCATTTTGCTCATTATCCAATTCTTCCCTGTTACCAGAAAACCGTGCCACCTAGAAGTTAGTTGATCTATATGAAATTGCAAAGGTTTAACCATTTTTTATCTGGAAAGGAATGAACATTTCTTACAGTTCCATTAAACATTGAATCAGTTACATGTCAGAAGATAGTCAAATTAGTATTACCAAGTCTAGCAAAAAGCACATTCTTCCTCAAAAAAAAAAAACGAAAAGAAAAAAATTCCAAGGCACAGACAAATTCAAATAGATAGGTAAGCTTATTCATAGTTCAAACAATTTTCTCAATTCAATAAATGATAGACCATTTTTTGTTTCATAGGGTGTTAACAAGAATGAGCTTTACTATAATAACTGCCTCCAATTTGCAATTTATTATATAAACTTCTTCCAATTGCACCATTAAAATAGTGCAAGAACAATTTCTTATGACACGAGAAGTCTTCTGGACACTGATTACGGTACATAGTGCTAATGCTTACAATATAGCTCTTATAGGATTCTGCAGTTTGTTCATTCATCAGAAATAGATAAGAAAAAAAGGCTTGAATCAATCTCACACAAGCTGGTATGAAAATAGACATGTTTTAATGATCAGTAATATCAATATAATTCTTTCATCGTATCATTTGTTATCAAAACATTTTAAGATATGGAATATTGAGAAAATTCTAAGAGAATATCTCCAAGACTGGAAATTTCAAAATTAAAAGCAATACTTAGAGAAAATTGCCACAATCTCATAGTGGAAATGGATTATTACAATATTTAAAAAAACAGCCAGAGTAAATTCAATATGTAGGTAAAATGTATTACAACTATGCATATTATAATTGTTCACTAAGGCAGCCCATTATACCTGATAGAAATTTTAAAATAGAAATTTGGGAAAGGTTAGTCAATGAGATTCTGGACCCAAGCCCAGATCTCTTTATTCTCCCTTTAATGTTTCCTCTAACTAATTAAATGCTTCACTGTGTCCTAAAACAGAATATTTATATCATATATTACTTTTGTGTACCATAGATTTTATTCCACAGATTAAGGCCTGTTACCTGTCAAAATAAGAATCTGAATTGGAATAAAATAATATTGCCATTTTTCATTGTCTCAGTCCCCACTTCCTTTCTTCTTTTTGTTCTCCGCTATATTTTTAAAGCTGGTGCTGTCTGTGACATGCACTATTACTATTGGCATTTTATTGTGGCACAGGGTGGAGATGAGAGAGATCTCCCTAAAGTAAGCTTTATGTTTCTTAATGTATCCGTCAGTATAAACATTGTTTTAATTAGTAAATTCACTGGCAATAAGCCTAAATTAACAATAGTGGCCTGGCCACATAGCCTTAAATAATAGTAGTGCCCTCATCCTCAAAACTAAATAAAAGAAAACAAAAACAACACCTAACAACGAAACAAGGCTTATTCTCAGCTGATGAGACCAAACGCCGGTTTGAAGGCCTTAGTGTGTGGTTGCACCTACAAACTCTTCCTATGGCCAGCCTGGGATGAAAAGGGATGCTCTAAGGGTGTGCACTATATATTTACCAAGTGCTGTGTCTGGTTTTGCTGTGTGTTCATCTTTGTCCTTCATATTCTAACTGTAGATGCTGAGTCAGATGATGCTCACCAGGGAATACATTCTTTCAAGTGATGTCTTCAATTACTAAACATGCATCCTCTTGTCTTAGGATTTCTGATTATCTAGTTACCTGAAAATGTATTGTACAGAAGTATTTAAGAAGTGTTCACCATGAAGTGTGCCTAGATATGCCTATTAAGCCTAAATAGCACTTTTTAAACAAATCACAAATTTAGCCATCTATATCCTTGTTCTGTTTTGTTTTAACAAAAAAAAATTTCCACTCTATTTTATTTCTGGATGTTTGGTTTAAGTAAAATATAAGTCCAAACTTTTGCAAATATAGAAAAAAATCATGTTGATTAAGGATGTAAAAAATGCAGTCTCTTCCTAGTTATAATACACCATGGTGGTGGTTTAAAACTAGAAACTTTCCATTTAATGTAACCCAATGTTGCTTTTCTAAATGTTAGAAATTGTTACCCTTATTATTTTTTGGTTTATCTGAACACCAATCGCAGATAACTTGAGATTTCAAGTCAAAGTTGCTCTTTCACGGTAATTCCATTTAAAGTCTTGTTATATTTCTTGCTCTTGTCAAAAAGCTTGTATCTAAACTTAAATGGAAGTCACATATGTAGCTTTGTGAGATCCCTAGTATCCTTTAAATGTTCCATGGGGCTCAGCCAAATGAGTAATTGTCCATCAGCTTATGGTTCATTAGGAACCACAAATCAGTTGAGTGGGAGGTGTTTCATAGGAAACTATTCAAACCTAAGTTTTGCTAGATTTCTGATGAATAGAATAGCCTAGGATAAGAAACTTTCATCTAGGAGCTCCAAGGTAGTTAGGCTGGTGGTAGCTAAGGCCTCTAAAGCTAATTGGGCAGATAAGAAAAAGGGGTAGCAATATGGTCAGGACACAGAAAGGAGACATTCCTCGGTGCTTATTGGCGAGTAGACGGCTGAGCTGGAAGGGTGATCTGTAAATGAAATTCACTAAAGAATTAAACTTCAAGAGGCATTCTCCACAATGAAAAATACAGCAATAAACCTTACAATTGTGATTTTTGTTTCTTTCTAAGGGGAAGACTATTTTCTTGTATGTATCAATTGTAAATCATTTTATTATAAGTGGTGTTTAGCTTCATAAGCAATCTCTTAAAATTGATTTTTACAAAAATATTTTCAATTATTATTTTCAATTAGACTACTATTTTAAGGGGAATAAAACTGTAGCATACTTCTAAATAGATGATTTCCCTTGATCATTTCTCCACCATTTTTTTACCCTATGTGCATATGGCAAGAATCATTTAGTAGTGGATTTTCTCCTTAGTCCTATGGAAAGATAAATATATATTCCAAGTTTCAGAAATGCATGAAGAAAACCAGGTACCCGTGTTAAGGTTATTTGATATTAAGAAAAGCTTTGAAGTTACTGAATCTTACTGAAACGAACACAAACCAAAAATAGCTTTATGCAGCATTCCAAGAAAGATTGGAGAGATGCAGAAATAGTCTGCAAAGTTTTTTCAGATTCCAGTGATTTTGATACTTGAAAAGTGAACGGCAACCTATGCACTAATTCAAATGATAAGCTAGCCTTTTAGAATCTTATACATATACTATATTGTTAATTAAAACATACTTTAATTGAGTAGATTAATTGGATAACTGTAACACAAACCATCTAGGCTTGCTTTATGCATATTAGAAAATTTCGTTAACCCAAAGAAGTATATTGTCCTACATGTCCTTTGGAAGAACTCTAAAAGGCACATCTTACCTGGGGGAGAAAAAAAGGGAGTGGTCTGGGAAATCTGTTAAAGCACAAGTTACTTAATGAAAGAAGCTAATTATGATTTTAGAGCTTAAAAGGAAAGGTGTCTCTGAGGGTATAAGAAATGGGACAGAAAATTGCATGTGAAAGAGGAGAGGCGGTCGTGCATGGTGGCTCACGCCTGTCATGCTAACATTTTGGGAGGCTGAGGTGGGCACATCACTTGAGGTTAGAGACCAGGATGGCCAACATGGTGAAACCCTGTCTCTCTTAAAAAATACAAAAGAAAAAACAAACAAACAAAATTAGCTGGGCGTGGTGGTGCACGTCTGTAATCCCAGCTACTCAGAAGGCTGAGAAAGGAGAATTGCTTGAACCCAGGAGGCGGAAGTTGAAGTGAGCTGAGATCGCACCACTGCACTTCAGCCTGGGCGGCAGAGTGAGAGGGAGACAACGTCTCAATATAAAGAAGCAGGACCAGGATGAAGCAATCAGCATTCCTTCACAGTAGCTAATCTGGGCAGGCATCACCTTGGGAAGGACAGCAAAGACAATCCAAACATTTTATGCTTTTCAGAAGAGACCATAAAGAGAAGGAACATGGCAGTTACAGTATCACATTGACTAGAAAGAAATAGAGTACTACCACAAGAATATAGAAAAAGCAAACAGGTCTTCCTATTCTCTGTTTATCACTCAATACTTCTGTGACCTCTGATCACTAAGAAATGAGTGAGTATTTTCCCCACCAGACGTGTCCACAATTCTGACTCTATCTGCCTGAAGATAGCATCAGATCTCACAGGCTGAGGACTCAGTCCCAAGACTGCCCTCTAATTCACATGCGAATTGCAAGCCCCAGGTTGTGAACTGTACTTCTCATTAACCAGATATAAATCCAGGTTCCCACACCCTATTCCTTGGGTTTGATTAATTTGCTAGAGCAGCTTATAGAACTCAGAGAAATACTTTACTTACATTTACCCATTTATTATGAAGGATATTATAAAAGATACAGATGAACAGCCAGATGGAAGAGTTATACAGGGCAAGGCATGGAAGAAGGAGCATGGGATCTCCTCTCTTGTGCACCACCCTCCAGGAACCTCTACATGTTTAGCGATCCAGAAGCTGTCTGGACTCAGTCCTTTTGAGTTTTATGTAAGCTTTATTACCTAAGCACAACTGATTAAATCACTGACCCTTAGTGATCAACTCAACCTTCAGCCCATCTCCCCTCCCTGGAGGTTAGAGGGTGGGGCTGAAAGTCCCAAACCTCTAAACATGCCTTTGTGTTTCCCGTGATCAGCCCCCATATTGAAACTATTTAGAACCTTCCAGCTACCAGTCATCTCTTAGCTCACAAGGGACACTAATCACCTCAGAGATTCCAAGGCTTTCAGGAGCTGTATGTCAGGAAACCAGGCTAAAGACCAAATACAACTGACCCTTGAACAACACAGGTTTGAACTTCAAGGATCCACTTATATGCACTTTTTTTTTTGGGGGGGGGGATGGATTCTCACCCTGTTGCCCAGGCTGCAGTGCAGTGGCGGATCTCAGCTCACTGCAACCTCTGCCTCCTGGGTTCAAGTGATTCTCCTGCCTCAGCCTCCCAAGTAGCTGGGACTACAGGCTCCTGCCATCACTCCTGGCTAATTTTTGTATTTTTAGTAGAGACCAGGTTTTATCATGTTGGCCAGGCTGGTCTCGAACTACTGACCTCAGGTGATCCACCTGCCTCGGCCTCACAACATGCCTCGGCCTCCCAACATGCTGGGATTACAGGTGTGAGCCACTGTGTCCAGCCTATATGCAGATTTTTTCCACCTGTGCCACCCTTGAGACAGTAAGACCAACCCCTTCTCTTCCTCTTCCTTCTCAGCCTAATCAATGTGAAGACAATGATAAAGGCTTTATGATGATTCACCTGGATTTAATGAATATATATTCTCTTTCTTATAAATTTTCTAATAACATTTTCTTTCCTATAGCTTACTTTATTGGAAGAATATAGTATAGAATACATAAAACTTACAAAATATGTGTTAATCAATCAATATGCCTTCCAGTCAACAGAAGGCTATTTGTAGTTATATTTTGGAGGAGTCAAAAGTTACACCTGGATTTTTTTTTTCTGCATGGGGATTGGCCCCCTTAACCCTCACAGTGTTCAAGGATAAACAGTATATATAGTCATGAGCCGCATAACAATGTTTCAGTCAACAGCAGATGACATATATGATGGTGGTCTCATAAGATTATAATGCAGCTAAAAAATTTCTGTCATCTAGTGAAACCATAGCCATTGTAAGGTCATAGTGTGATTACTTTTTAAAATAAATGAAGTGTAGCCTAAATTTACAGTGTTTATAAAGTGTACAGTAATGTCTCAGGCCTTCGCATTCACTCACCACTCATTCACTGACTCAGTCAGAGCAACTTGAATCCTGCAAGCTCCATTCATGGTAAGTGCCCTATACAGGTATATCATTTTTTAAATCTTTTATATCATATTTTTACTGTATATGTTCTATGTTAACATATGTTTAGGTGAATACTTACCATTGTGTTACAGTTGCATACATTATTCAGTACATAACATGCTGTACAAGATTATAGCATAAAAGCAACACCCTATGATGTTCACATGGGACAAAATTGCCTACCAATGCCTTTCTCAGAATGTGTCCTCATCATTATGTGACACATGACTATATTTCACAATAGCATAATTATTTTATTTCCTTTTTCCTGAACAATTAATTAATCTTATCTAGCTTCAAAACTGTATACTTAGGCTGGGTGCAGTGGCTCACACCTGTAATCCCAGAGCCCTGGGATTACAAAAAATTTATAAATTAGCCAAGCATGGTGGCACACACCTGTGGTTCAAGCTACTTGAGAGGCACAGGTGGGAGGATTACTTAAGCCTGGGTGGCAATGATTACAGTGAGCTGAGATTGCACCACTGCACTCCAGCCTGGGCGACAGGATGAAACCCTGTCTAAACAAACAAACAAACAAACAAACAAACAAAAAACTGAATACCTTGTATACCTTCACTCTGAAGTTTAAAAAAGTATATTATTCAGATATTATTCAGTTAAGTAACTTGGAGTTTTTATTGTTATTTATTTGTACTTAGTAAATTGATTTGATTTTATATGGTATCTTAATGTAATTTTGCATATATAAGATTGCAAATATAATCATTGCATGTATACAAGTCATAAAAGCGTGAATGATTTTTAAACTACCTACTCTCCATATCTGTAATTTTATATATCAATATACTCCTAAAAAAAGAATTATACTACATTAATACAGAGCTTTTCACCAGATGAAAGCTTAATACAAAATTGGGACTACTGTTTATCTTAATTTGAACTATGAAAAAAAAATATTTCATTGAATTACATAGCAGAACTTTGAGTTATTGTTGAAAGTAATTGTTCACCTTGCCATCTTTGGCATCAAAATGCATAGATCTCAAAATTTCTTGGAGTATTCACACATCTAGGGGGAAAAACAAACTACACAGAACAGTTCTTCCACTGTGAAAAATAGCAAAATTCCACACCTACAACAAATTGCAAATTTTCACGTATTTGCTCCAGGCAAACATTTGCAATTTTCACAGCAAATAAGGCTTTTGGCTCCAATACACCCTTTTTTTTTTTTTTTTTTTTTTTTTTTTGGTCTTCTCCCCTCTTGGAAAAAAGTCACTGTCCCTATTTTCAGAAATACAGAATAACACTTGAAATGAAATTACTGATAATATCATGTTTATTCTAGGTATTTTAATTTTGGTTCTACCCATTCAGATAAAAAATATTACTTTAACTTGACTGTACCTTATTCAGGAATCCATGAGTTTGGATAGAGACCCTGAAAATGAAACTTAACTGTTTTTGTGACCTGGGATACCCAGTTCCACTCTGATCAGAGAGACCGCTCCTAAAATGTTGCCTAGTGCTTTCAGGAAATACAGATTTTTTTTTTTTTTTCAGTAATCAAATAAAAAGAGAAGTTGGATTTTCCCTAAAAAAATATATATTTTTAAATTTAGTACTATAAAGCAATGGTTCTCAGGCAAGGAACAATGATATTTCCCAAACAGCTATATAACATTATTACAATAAGGACATTAAAAATTGTATATAACCCAGCCATGAGACAGTCTTCACTACAACGCTGTCCGCAGAATTTTCTCCTATGTTAAAACAACAATGACAACAACAATAAAAATAGGAAAGTTGTCTTTGTTATAGAAAGCATGTCATTTTACTAATGTTGATTTGCTATAGAAAGTCAACACTAAGGTTGACTTCATTATAGAAAGCATGTCATTTAACTAATGTTATTGACTTGTGTTTTCAAACCCATGAATTCTGTTCTATTCTATCCAGTTGATTTACTAAGGAACTGCTTTAAAAAATTTAGTAAGTTAGGTGTGGTGTGTGGTATGCAGTGATGTGTGTGTGTGTGTGTGTGCACGCATGCATGTGTGTGTGTGTGTGTGTATGTGTTGCATGCTGGAGGACTTTCCATTGCACAACCATCTATATTATATTGCTCCTGTTTTCTGGTTTCTGAGGAAAGTCATCTCAAACTATAGTACACATTAGGCTCTGCTCTTCTTTAAAACATAGCCCTGCTTTGACAGGAGAAAAAAGCCCAATCTCTTCTGCATAGTTTTTAAAGACCAATCACAATTGATCTCTGTCTACATTACTAGGTTACTCTTCTGTATCTTTCTTTCATATCTTTGTGCTACTGACACCTGAACATTATGCCATCTTTGACCCATTTGGATGTCTTTGCTTATGCAAGACTGGCATTCTCTGCTTACCCACTTCGCCTACTGAAATTTTTATCCACCAAAACTCAGCTAGCATGCCACTTCTTTAGCAAAACTTTCATAATCTTACTATTTGGAGCTTTTTCTTATCTTCAGTACCTTTATGATATTATTTTACTCATTCATTTATAATTATTCACTTATCAAATATTTATTGAGAATCTAATATTGCCAAATAGAAACAGATAGAAAAGTTTTAGACATAGTTTTTGCCCTTTAAAAGTTCACAGTGAGGGAAATTGTCCCAATCCAATCACAAAGAAAATTAAAAGAACAGAGATTATCTGCTTATCACTCTTATCAGTGCTTTAAAATGGCAAATAGTTACAATATGTTTTGACTAAATTACAAGTGCTTTCCTATATGATGAAGAAACATTGTTAATTTGTTCAAAATTTGATTTGTGGAAAAAATGAGAGCAAAAAGAACCCAGAAGATGGGAAGTACTTATATAAATATAGTTTTAAAAAGAGCAATTCCCTGCAGCACAATTGAAGGTACAGGAAATTTACAGAGGGAAATACCCTGCTGGCGTGTTTGGGGAACTTCCCCCTTGACATCAGCTGCACAGTAGCTGTAGTTCCTATCGCAGCCTCCTATTGTTAGTAACTTTGTCAACAGATATATTTAAAAATGCTCAATATTGCTAATCATTAAAGAAATACGAATAAAAAATATAATAAACTTTCATTTCACAATTTGTCAGAATGGCTCTTATAGAAAAGATTAAACATAACAAGTGCTGCAGAGGATGTGAGAAAAAGGGAACCCTAGTACATTGTTGGTGGTAATGTAAATTAGAAAACAGTATGGAAGATCTTTAAAAACCTTAAAAGAGAATTATCATGTGATCCAGCAATTCCAGTTCTGGTGATTTACCCGAAAGACTAGAAACCATTTAATTTATGAGATGTCTGCATGCCTATATTCATTGCAGTTCCATTCATAATAGCTAAGTTATGAAATCAACCTGTGTTCAACAAATAAATGGATAAAGAAAATGCGGTATTTATATATACACGATGAAATACTAGTCAGACTTTACAACGAATGAAATTTTGTCATATGCAACAACATGGATTGTATTGGTGAGCATTATGCTAAGTGAAATAAATCAGGCACAGAAAGACAAACACGCCATGTTCTCACATATATATGGGAATCTAAAACAAATGAATTCATAGAAGCAAAGAGTAGAATAGTGATTACAGAGACTGGAGGGTGGCTGGAATGGGGAGATGATGGTCAAAAGGTGCCAAATCTCAATTAGACGGGAGAAATACGTTTTCTTTTCTTTTTTTCTTTCTTTCTTTCTTTTTTTTTTTTAGTTCTACTGCACTGGATAGTGAATATAGTTAAAAATAGACTGTTGTACATTTTGAAATTTCTCAAAATAAATGTTAAATGCACTCACCACAGAAAATGTTAGTATTTGAGATGACAGATATGTAAACTAACTTTATTGAATTATTCTACATTGTGTTCATTAATTATAACATTAATTTGTACTCCATAATTTTTATAAAATTGTCAATTTACAATTTTAAAAAAAAAGAGCAAAGAAAGGGTTTAACCGAATAAGCGTAAGGTTTTTTGCTAATGCTATTAATCTAGTGCATATCTTAGAGGTACCATACAAAGTTTAAATATTCTTTCTAAATCTCTGTTTCCTGCACCTTTTAAGTCTTAGCCTAATTATCTTAAACGGAGTTGGACCACAACTTTCAAAGGCCAGCACAACCAGTCAATCTTATAGAGGAAAAAAAAGTTCATAATTTTTTTTCTTTGCCTAGTTATAGGACAATTGTGTAGTTATTCTTTAATTAGAATGAAACACTAATTGTATGTTTAAATCTATGATGTAAGATTTCTATATACCTAATTCTATATCTATTACACATTATTCAACATAAATGGAATTTCTATGAAGTGCCAGATACCAGTGCAAGATATTTTCATCCATCATTGCACTCTCAGGCCTTTATCTCTTATCTGAACTGCTATGATCACCTCTTAACTGACTGAACGAACACCTTCTCTACTGGCTTAAAAATGATAGAATAGAATTTATTGTGTGTTTACTATGTGCCAGGTTTATGTATATTATTTATATATACACAATTAGCAGCTTGCAGGTTCATTACCACTGAATACTTAGCTGCACTTTTATGGCTGTGTTATTGCTGCATGTTCTGTATAGAAAACCCTACAGGTCTTCATTATGATAACTGGAAGTATTAGTCAGCAACTCAATACAGTTGTCATTTTTTTGGAACATTCCTAATCACAAAAGCTAAGTGAAATGCTACCCTACCCTGCCTGACATGTTTAACACCCTGTGCAATAAACAATTTTAGCATGTACTTTATTGGGATTATTATTATTATTATTTTGAAACGGAGTTTCCCTCTGTTGCCCAAGCTGGAGTGCAGTGGTGCCATCTCGGCTCACTGCAACCTCCACCTCCCGGGTTCAAGCTATTCTTCTGCCTCAGCCTCCCAAGTAGCTGGGATTACAGGCGCCCGCCACCACAACCAGCTGATTTTTGTAGTTTTTAGTAGAGATGAGGTTTCACCATGTTGGCCTTTTATGTGTCTCTCTTCTACTAGACTTTGTGCAGTAGTGGGAAAATATTGTTTGCTTTTCATTTCTAATATTTACCATATTGCTTGACACATAATACACATTCAATAACTGCTTACTTTTAAACTGAAACAAATTTGGGTGCAGGAGGAGACAGAGATGGACAGGAGACTGTCTAAGGTGCGTGGTCTCATTCATTTTTGACTTAAGTACTTTGTCATATCAAATATGAAAATAACTGGCAAAACTATACTCTATTCAACACTTGGGTAGCTCTTTCTGGCTTGCCTCTTTCATACATGATTTTATTGATCCTCACAGTGTAAGTATGAGGTAGGTATTGTTATTATCCCCACATTAGAGAAGAGGAAATTCAAATTTAGAGAACTTGAATGACTTCCTTAAGATCACACTACTGGCAGCCAAGGAATTGAAACCAGACCATCAGACCCTGAAATTATTTCTTTAATTAAGATTATTAAAAAATAATAAAAGGAAAAAGAATAAAAAATCAATATATTCATTGAGCCCTACTAATGCACTATTGATACTCCGTGGTAACATGCATTTGAGGAACAGTGACAGTATGTGTTTCATCACTGTGTGACAGAGGAAAGCCTCAGTTTGGGAATTAATATATCTATGTGATTGTTTTATATCAAGATATATATGTTTAATAAAATGATACTCAATGACTATTCAGTAATTTTCTTTCCATCATTTATGGAGCATGTATAGGTATATAAAATCTGGAAAATTAATGAACATCTTCAATATAACTGCCAAATTGGTTTTTCTGTATACCTTCAGGTGTTATATTTTAGTAGAAATATTTAATTTAAAGCTCAAGACTATGTAAGGTTTTCATTTTTATATGCTCCTCTAATAGCTTTATGTGAAGTTGGTTTCAACTACAGTGTTCAGAAACTATTATATAATAGAGCATATTGTATAAAACTTGTTCATTAAATAAGTCCTAGTTCATATCCATAAATATTAATTGTTTCTTGTGTTGAACTTAGCTTAGCCCAAGAGCTATGTTCTATTTTATGATGGGATAAAAAAAGATGAAGAAGCCATATCCTTTCATATTTGCATTTCAATGGTTCCGCAATTGAATAGGGTTGGAAGTCATATTTGGGGAGGCTGTAAATTTTGGATAAGAAATTAAGAGATATTTGGTAGATAGTATAAAGCAGGAAGGTAAAATTGACATTCCTATGTTATTAAACCATGTTGGAGTCTCAGACTGTCTACAATCTAATGGTATAAAATAACCAGAAAGCTATTATTAAGTCAATACATATATTTACCATACACACACACACACACACACACACACACACACACACACACATATATATATATTTACAAAACAGAATATATGTATTTCCAAAACAGAATAAAATCCTGGCCAAAAACACCAATAGTGGAAACTGAAAAAAAAGACAGATATAATTTTTTTAAAAGAATAATAAGAAACAGTTGGTAATTGAAAGAACTGATTTGTAAAAATGAGCCTATCCAATAAAGTAGAAAAATCTGCATTTGCTCCTTCACACTTATATTCAAATAAAAATTTGTAGCTAAAAAAAAAAAATGACTGATGACAGAGATACTGCCTCAGTGAGACCAATAGAGCTTGTTCAGTTCCAAGGTGGATGGATATGGTGAGGATAAACCAGGAGGTGAGGATGAGATGGAGGTTTAGAGACTGCTGAGTAGATATGGTAGCACCACAGCCTCAGAGAAAAGGCCAAAAATAAATATAGGTTAGTAGAAAAGTCATTAGTTGAGTTTAGAGCAAGTATTTGAAGGTGCTTCATGTCTAAATAGAAATATTCAAAAGTTGTCAACTGGAAATATGTTAACTAATAGTTACACGTAGCTATGCCCTGAAACCCATACATGTAACCATCCCCTTCCTCTTCTCAAGGACTAGTATGTTCCTACAATAATTACTTCTTATTTTACGAGAAATAACCACCATGTCCAAAAACCCCTGATTTTTGCTACATGACAATTGTTTCCAATACATGAAATGCTAAAATTAACATTATGGGACTTAAATGAAATATGCATGTCTTTGTAGGACAAAAGGGATGGAAACACTTTGTATAAGTAAAATGTTGTCATTACAATGCTAAATGAAAAAAAAATTTAAATGCGGATTTCAAAGAAATGCCAAAAGTTCACACTTAAATAGCCAAATTTGGATATGTTTATGAATAATAATAATCCATTATTATTTTTTACCACTGTTATTTCTGACACACTTTCAGATATAATTTTTGAAGGATGTGATCTTACCATAAGTGAAAAGGTTGCTTAAGTTTTACTTCAGTCAGAACCCTATTGTCATGGAGTTCAAATGCCTACATACAATTTTGTTGACATTGTTATGTGTATCTCCTCAGATGATAACTGACAAATCAATGCAGCATTCTGTTTTAATTATCCTTCTCTAGACACTGACTATTTCATCACCTCTTGGGGAGGTATTTACTGAGCATTTCCTATGGACAAAGCATCCAAGTAAGTGCTGATGGCCATATATAAAATAAGTACTCGAGCTCCAAAATCTCAGAAGTCATCCTTTTCACAAATACCCGACTTGTCTACTACATTTCATACTGTTGTACTTTCCACCTTTTTATCTATTTGATTTATGTTCCACTTAGCTAACAATTAATTTTTATTTTTTTATTCCAAAAACCCTGATAAAGACACTGTACGTGAGTACGCTGGTTGATGAATGCTTTTATGACCTGCTGCTTTATAAATTTTACGATGCTCTCATTCACCTGAGGTGGACTGAGGTCATATTAGCTACATGATGGTCAATGTGCAACTACTTACAATCCTTTGAAAATGGCACTGGTGTCATCAAATGGTAGTTAATCCTGTGGAATAAAGCTTCATAGTCAATTTTTCGAAACCCTTGAAATGTAAAGGTAAAAAGCCTAAAGTCTATGCAGTCAATTTTAATTGTATTCCTTAAATGTTATTTTCTCACCAACGTTTTTGAAAAGAAGCAGATATCCTTTTGGAACCCACATCTTTTAGAATGCGAAGACTTCAAGCTTTTTATGTTGTTTAAAAAGGGCAGAGACCTATGATTTAGAAGTCAGATAAACTGGTCACATTGAGTGGTCATTCTTTTGTACAATTTAAAGAGCCTTTCTTTCTGAGAAATATGATTTTTGTAAATTTGATCCTCTACCTTCCTCTTTTGAGAGACCCATGGGAGTGGCTAGAAGAATATAAAATGGAGGGAAACCCTCATTGGTGATAAAAATAGGAAAAATAATAGTCTCATGCCCTCAACTTCAAAGGATTTTTTTTTTTTTTTTTTTTGAGATGGAGTCTTGCTCTGTCACCCAGGCTGGAGTGCAATGGCGCGATCTCGGCTCACTGCAACCTCCACCTCTGGGGTTCAAGTGATTTTCCTGCCTCAGCCTCCCGAGTAGCTGGGCTTACAGCCGCCTGCCACCACACCCAGCTAATTTTTGTATTTTTTAGTATAGGCGGGGTTTCACCAGGTTGGCCAGGCTGGTCTGGGACTCCTGACCTCAGGTGATCCACCCACCTTGGCCTCCCAAAGTGCTGGGATTACAAGCATGAGCCACCACACCTGGCCCAGAGGATTTTAATTAAATAATAAACCAAAGGAAATGATGTATTTGGTAAGAACCTAAGTTTGGTCTGGATTCTTCACTCAATAGCTGCTTGGTCTTACAGGAAAATTAAAAATCCCTATCCCTCAATTTTCTTACATGTAAAATGTAAAGAGAATGCATTTGTATCTATATCCTAGATTTGTGAGATTTAATTAACATGGCAAGTCCTCAGCCAGGTGTCTGTTCAGTGGGAAGTTAGCAGTAGTCACCTCCCTATCTTCCTCTCCATTGCTATGCAAGAGGGAATCAGAGTCAGAAGTAGGATTTCTGACCTTCCCCCACTGCCTGCAGGAACAATGTGGCCAGGATCTGAGTAGAGCTAATGATGAGAAAACCCCTTTCACAGTCTCTGAGGAAAAAGGACAGGATGTGGTCTCAATGATCATTTTAGAAACCCAATATGGCAGGGTTTCTCCCTTCTCTAGCAGCCAGAACAAATAAAGTTTCTTTTTAAGTGAGTATCAGAATAAAAAAATAATAAAAAATAAAAAAGCTAATAGCTGTATAAAAAGATGCATTATGTCAAAACAAGAGGACATTCCTGAATGCTTAGAAGAATTGATTCAAAAAAAGTAGATATACTGTAAAATAAAACAAGACAAAAGCCACAAAACAGAATTGAAACAACAAAAAAAATTTAGAAGCTTTCTGGTTTATAATCTCATTAATATTTGAGAGAATATTTTATATATTTACATGGAAGAAGAAAATATGAAACAGAAACAATGTAAAATCAGAAAATATTGCATAAGAAGGAAAATGTGATTGCTTAATTGAACGTAAGATAGGGCTCAAAAGCAACAAAAAAGATACAATAGAAAAGGGATTTGTGGGAATTAAACTCAAGAAATTCATGTAGGACTCAGAGAAAAACTGTCCAAAAAAAAAGAAAGAAAAGGAAAAAAAAGGAGAAAGGTCGAGTACACATAAAAGAAAGAAAACACAAGACAAAAGCCCAAAACAATAACAAATATAAGGAAAAATAATCAAAAATATTTTGTTTTTAAGAAAAAACTGTATTGGGATGACAGAAAATCCAGTTACAGATTGATACAGCTTAACAAATATCAAGAGCAAAAAAACTGAAGAACCCATTGCCATCAAATATTTTAATAAAAATTTTCAATATTAATGATAAAAATTTTACTAGGAGCCAGAATAAGTAAACAACAGGAAAATGATTAAGTTTTTGTGAATGAACTACATTTTGTAAATGATAATTTAACAATTACCCAACTGGATCGAAAAAAGACAGATTTATCAACAAATTTTGGAACTATTTAAGTTAGATAACTAGGAGTGCTGTTGATATAATTTCGTTCATGTCCAAAGGTCTGAGAACCAGAGGAACAGAGGGTACAATTCGCAATTCTAGTCCAAAGCCTGGTGACCAGGGAGGGCAGAAGGACAGTAATATAAGTCCCAGAGTTGGAAGGCCAGAGAACCAGGAGCTCCAAAGTCCAAGGGCAGGAGAATATGGATGTCACAGCTCAAGAACAGAAAGAGAGAATTAGCCCTTCCTTATCTGTTTGTTCTATTCAGGCTCTTAATAGATTGTATGATGTCCATCAATATTGGTGAGAGCAGATCTTCTTTACTCAGTCTATTGATCCAAATACACATCTCTTCCAGAATCACCCTCTAGATACACACACTCAGAAAGAATGTTGTATCAGCTATATGGGAATCCCTTAGCCTAGTCAAGTTGACATAAAATTAACCATCACAAGTTTACCCCTTGCCAACTTGGCATCCATACACATCTCCTTAAACCAATTAATCTTCAGATAAAAACAATAACAAGGTCAGAGAGGAAGTCTTGACCTGTATTTTTCTTCTATGAGATGGCTCACATGGCTCTTTCACTAGTTTTTCTATCTGCTAAATGTGATTTCATCAGAAAGACATACCCTAATTGTTCTATCTAAATTAACATACCTCACCCTTTCTCTATACTTCTTTATTCTTTAGCTGTTTTAGTTTTCTTCATAACATCACTTGACTGATTACATATTTAGTCATTTGAATGTGTGTGTGCACTGATATAGCTCCATTCTAGAACAGCATCTGATGTATAATATGCAGTCGATTAATATTCATTGACAATATTAGCAAGACTAGGGTTTGCATAAGGAATCAGCTTTCAATCTGCTCCAAAATGGACCAAATTTTTCTATTAAAAGGCTACTTCATAGTGTTTTAGAATATCATGACAGATTTTAACCTAAACATTAAGGAAGGTGAAAGAACTCTTTAGCATCTTCTTTTAATAGACTCTCACCCAAATATTTGGTTGATTTAGGAATATTCATAGGACTAGTCATAAGAATATTCCTAATTTTATTCATAGCTTATAGCCATAGAAATATGTTTTAAATGGACAGATGGAATGAAATAATTTTGTGTTGATCAAATAATTGTTGAAAATTATCTATCAATTATACAAAATATACTTTTGAAGGAGAGGAGTTGTTTTTGCTGTGGTTTACCATAAGCTCTGATTCTTTATATTGGCTACCAATCAGTATTATTCAGTATTATTACCCTAAAACTACTCACTCTTAGTTCTTGATAACCAAATGGTGTTATCAGTGCTTATTATATTATCTCTGTTTTTCATGGTATGCTGCAAGTATCCATTTTATTCATATATCAGAATAGTTAATAGTAAAACTTGACATCGCTTGCTTCATTTATAAAATGATGAACTGAAAGACCAAAATCTGCAACTTGTTAATAAGAAATAAAAAGTCACAATTTATACTTCACCTTAGTCAAAAGGCCAAGAAGTGATTCACATACAATTCCAAGGAGTAAGAAATGTAAAAATAATTGCATGAACTGTACTTTGAATCCATACAGAGGAATCATTTCTGAGGAAACAGTTAAAGTTAATTTGGCAAAGAACAGGGCTCACTGTTAGAAAAAAAAAACCCTTTAAATAATCTGTTCAGTATTTCATCTTTACCCATACTTTATATAACATGAAGGAAAAATTAAGTAAGTTTTGATAAAATGAAAGTTTATGATGAATAGTGGTATGTAGAGGTTCAGTATTTAGTAAAAATTTCTTGAGTATAGAGCTATTGTCACAAGTCTATCCTGATTCACTCAGCCCTCTACAATACTCCCCTGAAATAATATTAGTAAAAATATTACTTGTAATAATAAATTTGATATTATAATCAAAATTTGTGGTGGTTTTAAGCCATATCCATAGCTTATTTAACTCTTCTCCCATGGAGAGGTAGGTTCTATGTCTCTTCCCTTTAATCAGGACTGACCTTGGTGATTTACTTGTGAGAAATAAAATGCAACAGATGTTGTCCTATGTGACTTCTAACTCTAGGTAATAAAAGGCCATGCTTCTTCCTCCATTTTGAGATGTTAAATTTGGAGAAAGTCTCTCCAAGAAAACTGACCACTCTGACACCACCATGCTCAAGAGACCCATGTAAGTACTCCAGATAACAGCTCAGCTGAGGTCCCTCTCAACAACCAGAATTAATTGCCAGCCAAGTGAGTGAACCATGATGGATGTTAAACCCAGTCGAGCCTTCAAATAATGGCATGCTCAGTCGTCATCTGACTAGAGTCGCAGAAGAGACCCAAACAAGAACGACCCAGTTAGTGCCTCTCAAATTCCTAATCCATATTCACAAAATCATGAGCAAAGTAAGATTATTGTTTTAAGAGGAAATTTGGGGTAATTCATTTTGCTGGTATATGAACTGGTACAGATTAGAGAACTATATTTCTGCAAACTTTCTGACCAAAAATTATGGCATGAATTAATTTATCCAATTGTTTATTCTAAGCAACAAAGCTTCTCAGAGGAATATTTTAGGCTGGCATTTTTTTTTTCAAATTTGAAATTTCTTGTAAGGGACTAGGTTTAATTAATTCTAATTTTCAGATAATTCCTTTGATATTCTACTTCATGTCAGACAACTGTCAGCTGTGGTTTTTTTCCCTTACTTTTTGATACTCTTTTCCCTCCATGGTATCCCAGGGAAAACATCCCTCGTGTTTTCTTCAACTAATATTGGTTAACTTTTATGAAATTAATAAAATTTTCACACGGATTTCTCTCTTAAACCAAAATTTATAGGTGTTGAAAAATGATGTTATTAAATTTGGCCAACAGTTTTTCATCTTGGATTTAGCTAAACATCTTTAGAGGTGAGGAAAATGCCTCGTATATAATTAAATATATAATTATTGTTATAGCTACAAATATAACTATAATAACCTGGGTGTGCAGACAAACTTTTGGCAATGATGCTACAAATCCTTTCCATTAGATTTCAGAACAACATATGCCAACTACTTTCTATGTAAACATAAAAGGAACAGAAGGCTGTCCAAACTTTAAAAATGCATACAATCTATATTTTCTTAAGCAGGGAGCAAACAGCTTTAAGCCATGCTAAATACATCTAATTAAGAGATGGATTAAACAGGTAAATCACATTCCTATTACAGAAGGTTTAATAGGGTGCTAAGAATTAGGCTCTGGAGCCATTCAGACTGGGTTCAAACCCAGCCTAGTCCCTGTGGTACAGAATGCAAACTATGTAACAAAAATATGTATTTTCTTTCTCCATAAGGATATTTGTCTGCATTCTTTGCTATTAGGATGAGGATATGTCTGAGTTCTTGACAATGAAATGTGAGCATAAGTAATATGAGACAACTATCTGTTGCATAAACTCTTCTCCTTCTGTCATCTTAACGTGCCTTTTATGATGATGGTTAAAACCAGGTTTTTAAGTTTCGCAGAACTTTTATCAGCCTAGTTCCATGAATATTGTGTGAAAGTGAATTTCTCCACTGTCCATTCATTCCCAACCTGAGACTGCAGTGGAGTATTATAAAAATAAAAATACTCATCTATTATAGAAATCCTTTCAAAATCTAGGGTTTATACATCACAGTTGCCACAGAATCCTAATGTAAGCACTTACTAGCGGTGTGACCTTAAAAAATGTAAACCTTCAGTGCCTCAGCCTTCTCATGTATAAAACGACTATAATAAACACTTCATTACAGGGTGGTGAAAGGATTAAATGAAGTAATGTATGTTAAGTACTTTGAATAAAGCCAAATTCACAACAAGCACTATGAAGTCTTGGCCATTATTATCATTACCATTATGAGAATTCAGTATGTATAATGTTTAATTGCTAAGCATGGCCTTACATTGCACAAATAAACATTAAAGATGAATTTCTATGTTTGACCTATTTCATATGAAAAATGTTAATACTTATTTTATTTATTCACACATTAAAATACCAAATACATACTATTTATGAAGCATAAGCTATGAATTACAGATATAAAACTGAATATGGCAGACATTTTTCCAGCCCTCACAAAGCATGTCATTTAATGGAGAAAACAAAAAGCAAGAAATTGCTCTGCAATAACAATACAATAAAATAAGTCTTATATTCAAAGTAGATAAGAATGAAATGGAAGCAAGTAAGTTGGGCACCTAACAAAATGTTGAGGAACCCAGGGCTGTAAGAAAAGGCTTTGGTCATAAGTGGGAGTTGTTGGGGGGCTTATCTAATTGAACTGGGTGGATATGGGGGCTAGACAGGAAAGAGAATAGAAGTCCACACAGAAGGAAAATCACATACTGAGGCTAGGAGGGAAGAAAAACATGGTAGAATCTTAAGAATCACTGGAACAACAGGATCAGGGGAAAGGACAGAGGGATATGGAGAAAGATGTGGTTGGATAGGGACGCAGTGACAAGACCATGAAGGGATTCAAGACTGCACTGAGGCCTTTAGGTTTTTTTCAAAGGTCATGAGCTATATGTAGGAGGTGACATGACACAATTAGTGTCTTACAAATATGACTATGTCTACAATGTGAGACTAGCTTGTCAAATAAGTCTGGAGACCCTGAATATTAGAACTATTAGGGAGCTGTTGGAGCAATCTAGATGAGAAAGGATGGTAGGCTGAACTAGGATCATGGAGGAAATGACTGAGACCAATCAATGGTGTCAGTAATTTACAAGACTGAATTGTTATTTGTAAGACTAGAAAGGGTGTGTCACAAATAATACCGAGGTTTGTGGTGAAGATACTGAGCGGCAGCATTTGAAGTGGCTCAGGAAGAGAGTTTCGGTCATTCAATTTTGTAACATGGTGGATTTCAAAATGGAGAGAATGAGTAGGCACTCGAGTACCAATGTTCACAGGTCAGGTCTGCAAGTATCCTTGTCTTTTCACTCTAAAGGGTAGTGTAAAGGCAAAATGGAGCCAGTTCTTAGTCAACTCTATAGCCCTGAGTTGACCTGAAGCAGATTTAAGGTCAGGAAAGGTTGCTAATATGGTGTCTATCTAGCTGACAGTGCCACACAAAATAATGGGGATTTGAATGAATATTCATTGGGATGATTTAATAAAGGAGAAGATCCCTGTCTTCCAAAACCTATTCTAGGGATAATTCCAGTGTTGGAAAATCTTTCCTTAGTTCTCATCATCACTACAGAGGAATGGGAAGCACTAAGAGGACTCCTTAATAAAACTCTGCTTTAAACGAAAGAAAATCAATTAAATTCTTTTGAAGAGGAATAGAAAAGCGATTCCAGTAGACTCAAGAGTTTTTTATTACTACTTTATTGGATGTGTCTTTCAATTTTTTTATTTAGAAAATATTTAGGATAAATCTAAATATAATAATACTTGTATAATATATGAAAAATACTAGAAAGTTTATAGAAAAAAATACATGAAGATGCTATTAATAACTTCATGTATTTTCTTCTAATTCTTTTAATATTGACATATATATTTTCTACAAAATTCACAACACAATTTTTTACCTTGTTCCTGTTTATTTTCTGTTTTAAAGTATTGCCCCAAGTCATTAGATATTCTTTGAAAATTTCAAGTATTATCATTGATGGCAATACTTTAAAAGTGTATCCATTCCCCTGTTGTTGGACATAATATAGGTGCTAATTTTTATTCATTACAAAAAACTCAAAGGGCCTTCTTTACAAGTGGTATAATAATCATGTGTCCTTAGAAGTAAAAGTATTTCATTAAAAGGTATGCTTAAGGGATGTTTAAGAACAATTTATTATTTATTAGAGTTATGGCTGAGAAATCACATTTCAGAAAGTAAACCTAATGTAACATTTGTACTATCTCTGGTTCCTGTAGTCAATTACTGTTTAAGGTAGATATCATGGAGTATTTATGCAGCTCACATTGTACATTTTCTTTAAAGTTTGCTTTGAGTACAGATCTAACACGTGTGAAATGGTACTGTTGATTCCACCCAATGCACAGACCTGTGTGGAAACCTTGAAGCCATAGTT
The DNA here is from genome assembly GCF_029289425.2 of Pan paniscus. Lineage (NCBI taxonomy): Eukaryota > Metazoa > Chordata > Mammalia > Primates > Hominidae > Pan > Pan paniscus. The sequence continues at coordinate 29,265,359 of NC_073262.2, read as the reverse complement.
TTCTCTATAACTTTAATGTGCTTCATTCTACATGACATTGAAGGCCTGTGTCAATTATGAAAAACTGTGAAGCTCACAATGAATGATACCTTTAAAGCCAATTCATTTGTCTCTTTGAGCATGTAAATGCATTGGTATTCACCAAGCCTGCCATGATAGGACATAATAGCTACTTTGGAGTCATTTCATTGTACACTTATATATCAGTACAGCTGCCACTAATGTTTACAAGCCAATGTGCTACATATCCTCTTGATATTTTTGCAGAGCTTAATGTTTATGCACAGTAGATATATTTATTACGCAGGCAATAACAGACCCACAGGAGCCATTAGAGCTCTTAAGAGATTAGTGTCTATGATCTCTCCCATTTTATTCTATCTCCTTCTTACTCTGTTTACTTCTTACTCTGGCGAGCTGTTTTTTAAAAAAAAAATTCCACTCATACTGAAACAATTTATACATTCTAATAGTAAAATTAGTCTTATACCTGTCTGTTATAGATTTCAGAATATATTTTATTGGTGTGTAAATCAAAATCTATTTCTAGAATTGCTAGTACTTGCTCTTTGACTTTGAGGTTGTGTCCCTATTCTTGCTAATTCACCCTTGATAATGGTCTAGACAATAATCTACTGTTATGTAGAAAATATTTCACTTCTAGCAAAGGATTTGGCTATCTTGAAATAGTAAGTGATAGCAAGGCATAAAATGTTATGCCTTAGATCCAGCGCCTTGCAACATAACTTACAGAGGCTTTCTCTTCAAGAAAAATTCTCACTTGCGATTCATGTTTAGTCTGTTTTTCCTATCTTATCCTTAACAGCTGGGTTATATCTACTTCCAGGGAAATGTGTTATGTATGTTTAATACCAATAGCTAAAAAGAACGTTGAAAACTGAAAATAGCTTTGCATTTAAGTTTAAAACAATCTGCTGAAGAATTTTTAAGTTGATCACCAAATTAGTGATCATGACATTAATCATTAAAAAAGATAATTATGAACTTAAGTTCCAGTCTACAGAAACACAGGAAACGTAAGCAAAGATAATCATTTTTGTTTAAATTACAGCTTAATCCCTAGCTTTACTTTCTATGTTTCGAGAAGCCTCTGGGTTAGGGCCAATTTACTTCAAGCAGAGACAGTATTTAATCCAAATTTTCTGGGGCCAGCCTGTGAAGACAGGAGTTCTGTTCTTCCTATGGCCTTGTCAATTTTACTCTTTCAGCCTTGTCTGATTACATGCTTTGCACTTCACACACTTAGTCAGGAAGATTGTCATAATATTAAACCATTTTCATTCCCTCAAAGCCACATCATTTTTGTTCAAACCGGAAGAAGTGTTGGCCAATGGGGGCATTACTCACAGAATATTTGTCAGGCCAGATGTATTGGTGTTCATCCTCTACCTATGAGGCAATGTCTCTGGATACTGAGTCACAGGGGAGGGTTGAACAATTTCAGCAATTATAAACCTGCAGATGTTAGCAAGGGAGGTTTCATTTACCCCATCTGTTTGGGATTTTTTTTCCTTTCATTTACATGTTTTTTCTTTTTTTTTAACTTTCTGAAAATACATTCTACAATTTTAAAATAAATCTCATAGCTTTCACTAGAGTAATTTTCACCCACTCAGACTCATCATAGAGCATTTGGTTACAAGGGTTAATATCAATAAAAATAGATATGCAAGTAAGTCTTGAGTTGTGTGAGTGTAATGAAAGATGGTATATATAACTATTGCTCTACCCAATGACTGCAATATGGAACAGGGGTGTTAATGTGAAAATGGTTTTATCACTTCCCTTCAGTGTTAGCTATCAATGATGAGTGAACAAGGTTTCCTGAGTCACCCTATTTAAAGAACCATGAGAGCCCCAACAAATTTGTTTCTCAGGCCATGGGGAACATTCAATGATGGCATAGTCTAGCAAAAACTCAGAACTGACTTAAAGTTACTTATTTTGTAAAAGATATTTAAAAGGCTTTTGTATTAAATGACTATTTGAACTTTCAGTTAATGATACCCAGGCTGAATTTGACTATAAATGTATTAATAGATTTTATTACCAGAAAAGTAAGCACCTGGGTGTAATCATGTCAGTATACTTTCATCAAAAAGAAATTATTCTTACTTATATTATTTTGTGCTAAAATACAATAGTTTACTCCTGCGATACTTTTAAACCCACTGTTATTTTGAAACCAACTTATAAAAGAAAAACCCATAAATTACATTATATTTTGCACAAACGATGCACTTATATTTGTGAGACTATTTTATTCATAACAAGAATAGTTTCCTTTCCAAAGGACACCCATTCCTTTCTCTGAGCTTAAAGGAATACTATACAGGTAGCAGTGCCGTAAAAGACAAAAGGCCCTTTCAAATCCCAAGGATTTAGGACTATAAGCATTCTGTCATGTGGAGGGACTTTTTCATAATGCCTGATACTAATAAACAGCACTGATTTTAGTTTAGAGTATAGAAAACCTACAAGATATGACAGGAGGATTTCTAACTAATTGATTTGTCATAAACCTAAGTTCATCGAGTAACAAAGGTAGATTTTCCTCTGGGGAAGTGGTTGGAGACTCCTCTGATGTTACTAATGTAATTCCTGAGGAGACAAACAAATTAGTCATTCAAAAAAAATAGTGTCATTACTATTTTTTGAGACATGGTGAAAGGCAGAATTTATGATGCTTGATGCCAGAAATGGTATTTATTTTCATGTACTATCTACAGTATAGGTGACTGAGGCATAATAACTTTCAAAAAAATCCATGTGGAAAAAAATGTGTTTTTTTTTCTTGGGCAATATGAAGAGGATGGGAGACAAGCAAATTATAATCCTAGTATGAGAATAAACTATTTTATCTCATTTTAAAATATATACGACTTTCAAACAGCTTCCAAATTGGGATACTGCATCATTAAGCATTTGACATTTGTCCAGTTAAAACTATTGACTCATGCTTTCATGGCTTCCCCCTCAAATTACTACAGTGCCACAGCTGATCTGACAATATTTTCCATTTCTTATAAATAGCCACAAGAAAAGTATTAATTATCCTTGTACGATTTAATGCACCAACTGCCTTAACCTTTCAGGTTTTCTTAAACGCCAGCATAACAAGGCATATCCATGGCAGCAAATGTGATTTATGACAGGAATCTTTAATTTCTGTTTTTAAATATGTTACCCACCGATCTGCATACATTTAAATTCGCCTGCAACACTTTTCTCTGTCTTGAGGCTGTTGTTTAATATTCAAGGATGATTTTTGTCCACATACATTTTGGTCTATGTCACCTCAGATTAAATTATTACTGTTTGCAGCCTTTTCGGAGCAGGCCTCAGGCCCTTATTTACAAGAATCAATGAAACAGTAATGAAAATCCATTTTTCATACTATCAGCTCTGGCCTGCTTTTATTTAGTTAGCTGTGTCTAAGCAAGCAATTCATTTTGTGCAAATGTCATGTAGAGAAAAAAGGATACGCTGTGAAAGGGTTAATCATGAAATAAGACCTAAGCTTTCCCCCATAGTAAAAAGCATCCGTAATGTTGAAATTTTTTTAAAAAGCCTTTCTTAATATATGCAAAGTAATGTATATTGACACATAAGCAAGGCTTTTCATGATGAATATTGAAATATATATGCAAAGCACAGGAAATGTGTAACATGTTATAGATCTTTCAGTGTACATTTAGAGGAAATGAACCATTTATATTCTACAATTTAGTGAATACCTACTGTTTATTGGTACAGAGCACATAGGAGTATATTTGTCTTAGTAATTTATTTAGGTAAATATATTTATTCTTCTAGGGGTTCTTGTGCTTTTCTTGGTTCTATAGTACTAGACATAAATATTTAACAATGCATTGTCTCAAATGTTATTCATGTAATTTATCAGAGAAAACAGTGGAGTTGTAATAACTTTTAAGCCTGAACCTTCTCTTAAACCTGAGATTGATTTAAAATGCAGGAAACTGACCGAGATTTTCTTCATGCTGCTGCTGAAAATTATTTACTAGTTCTAACCGAGATGAGCTAAACTAGTCCAGCTACCAAACGAACAAGGTTCATTTACCCCTTTTTGAATCAGCGTTCTTAAGCTAATCCTTTGGCTATATAATAAAACGAATTAGTATGAGAAGAAGCATTTAATTATTATGAATATATTTCATAATATATTTGCTGACCTACCTACTTTCCTTTATACATATATGTATACACAGAAATATACATTTATATTACCCCGTGTGAGTGTTCCTCTTGGGAATTTCTGCTAAATTTTAATGCACTTGGCTATAAGGATGTCAGTTCAAATTATAGCTAAGATCTTATAGAAGTGACTGTCCACTTTTTAATATCACAAAAGAAATGAATAGAGAGTGAAAGCATTTGGAGTCTCCGTCTTTGCTTGGAAATGACTTTCCAAGTCATTTCTTGGAAATGAATGTTAAAGGCTCAAAATGTGGATTTTTCTATCTGTACATTTTTTTCTATTACATTTGATTTTTAAAAATCTGTTTCCTCTGTTTGGGGATAGAATCTGTAATACTGGTGAAATGTGCAGATCTGAAAGCTAGCTGATCTGATGGTTTCAGCTATCTTTTAAAAGCTGATTGCAACTTCTATGGAGCCACAGCAGAAAATTTCTGCATCATAATCCTGAAGCTGCATCAGAACATTGGGCTCAATACTGTCATTTCTCATGAGGCCTGCAACATATAGATCAAGGCAAGGTCTTGTAATTGAACAATTTATTGTAAACCAATCAGACATGAAACCAAAACATCTAGTCAACCTCAGTTACCAAATTGTATTTACCTCCTCAGGTGCAGTATCTATCACAATGTGAATATAAAACAGTTTTTATTCAAATCCTAAAGTCCTACATGTTGAAATTTTAAAGCTTGGGAACAGTACAACCATCTGAATTAACAAAATCTGGGCTGCAGTGAGCTGAGATCGCGCCACTGCATTCCAGCCTGGGTGACAGTGCGAGACTCCCTCTCAAAAAAAAAAAAAAAATTCTGAATTATTTCTGCAAAGTGATCATTAAAATTATTTATTGTTGAAAAAATGTTGTTACCTCAAGTCTGACAAAAAAGAAAATTAATAAGTGGCTGGTAGAAAATAAGTTGCTATTTTTTGATATCATTTCTCATAGAATTAGCCCACCATTAGCTTGCTTTCACATACTGACATTTATAAAAGGTGCCAAGGATTGAAAGATATATATATAGAGAGAGAGAGAGAAAAAAATAATAGCACTGTGCTTTCAAAAACTGCTTTTAATTTCTCAAAACGTTTAAGCTTGGCTTAAAAAAATAATACATACTTATGCACACACATATATAAAGCTTTACTTTTGAAGTTCAAAAGCAATCAATTTGAGTTTATTTTGGTTTTATTTATTCCAGCAATCCACACTGCCTGTCAGTAACCCCTTCTAGTCATGTTCCGTACAGTTGACTGAATATTACTTACCTTGAGACATCAACTTTCTCACTTCCACATTTTTCATATATATGATGTATATAATAAACATCTAGTCAATCTCAGTTATATATAATACATAAATTGTGTAACAGATTCCAAATGTTCCAAGACAAAGAGCTAAAGATCATGTCTGAGAATGAGTCCCTAAATTATAAACCCCTCTTTACAAGTGACCAGTAGGTCTAAGATCTTTGTGGCATGTTCCCCATTCAGAGTATATGATGAGATATATATAACTCAATCATTTTACACTTTATCTACAAAAGTTTGGTGAAAACTTGACAAAGGGTCAATGTTACATATTAAGTTTAAAATAGAAAAAATTCTGGTACTAAGGTCTCTCAACTCTGTATCTCTCTAAGAAATATGGGGAAAAGAGTATTAGAAAAAAGTGCATAAAAAGTTAACATTAGATTTTTCTGCTGGGTCAGACTTAGAATGGATTATTTTTAAATCTTTCTATGTTTTTATTTTCTAAATTTCATATAATGACTAGACACTAGAGGGTATTTTTATTGTGGAAAGATTTTTTTTTTTTTTTTTTTTTTTTTGAGACGGAGTTTCACTCTGTCACAAGGCTGGAGTGCAGTGGCGTGATCTCAGCTCATTGGCAACCTCCGCCTCCCGGGTTCAAACGATTCTCCTGCCTCAGCCTCCAGAGTAGCTGGGACTCCAGGCGCATGCCACCACTCCCAGCTAATTTTTGTATTTTTAGTAGAGACGGGGTTTCACCATGTTGGCCAGGATGGTCTCTAGCTCTTGACCTCGTGATCCGTCCGCCTCGGCCTCCCAAAGTGCTGGGATTAGAGGCGTGAGCCACCATGCCAGGCCAAGAATTTTTTTTTTTTTTAATGGAATGAGTTAAGGAAGGTAAACCCCTGTGAGAAGGAGGAAGGCATCTTAAAGGGGGACAAGAATCTCTCCCATCCAGGTTGTTATCCTTTCTTTCACTTTTTTTTTTCCAGTGGAAATTATCCCCATAAGGTATTTATCTGAGTTCAGAAGGGCGTGTGTGTGTGTGTGTGTGTGTGTGTGTGTGAGTGTGTGTGTAGAGATGGGGGCTTACGTTGCCCAGGCTGGTCTCAAATTCCCAGGCTCAAGCAATCTTCCCACCTCAGCCTCCCAAGGAGCTGGGATTACAGGTGTGCAGCACCACACCTGGCTAATATTTTAGATTATTATTTACAGAGATGTGGGTCTTGTTATGTTGCCCAGGATGGTCTCAAACTCCTGCCCTCATGCAATTCTCTCGCCTGGGATGATAGTCGTGAGCCATTGCACCTGGCCCGAAAGGGTTTTCCTTTTAAATCTCTCTGAGATGGTTTGGAAGAGAAAGTATTAATTAGATTAAAAAACGTATTGCTTTCTTCCTGAGACCTGGCTTAGCCCAGCCGAGTGAATGAATGAGGAGTTAGGTGATGAGGCTATCACAGGGAGAGAAGGCTGCACACTGTGATGGGTAGGCTTCAGTGTGGGGTCACAGTGGACTGGGATAGGAAATGGGATAAATCTATGGGAACCTGGCACAGCCATTTTTTCATTATGAAAGAAATCAGTGAATCCTACTTCTCCTGTTTCCTTACCTACAAAATAGTGATAATTTTAGCACCCATGTCACAGAGTTTATGGCTAGAATAAAATAAAATAATAAACAATAAAATACACATAAAGCATTTATAACAAGAACATTGAAAGAGCTAAAAAAAATTTATTTATGGAATGTATTTTGGGGAGGCTGAGATGGGAGGATTGCTTGAGGCCAGGAGTTAAAGACTAGCCTAGCAGCATAGCGAGACCTCATCTCTACAAAAGTTTTTTTAAAAATTTGCCTGGCATCGTGGCAAATACTGTAGTCCTAGCTACTCAGGAAGCTGAGGTGGAAGAAATGAGCTCAGGAGTTTGAGGCTACAGTGAGCTATGATTGTGCCACTTCACACCAGCTTGGGTGACAGAGCAAGACCCGGCCTGTAAAAGATTAAAATAAAATAAAATAAATATTTTAAATGTTTAGAAATCATTAGACAGGGTAATTTTTAATTCAAAGATAGATGCAGAAAGGGAAGCATAAGGGTGTATTTTTAAAATTTTAATATTTCAAAAGGGTGCTGAGGCCTGAATCCGAAAGAGAAGGGAGGATAGAAAAGTGTTTATCTTTATTATCCTTTTCTTTCTTCTCTTTTTTAAAATGGCAGGGCCCCTGCTATCAAGAACTGAGGCTAATATGATTAACATTGAGTTAAATGGTGTGATTTATATTTGGGCTAGCCTGGGAACCAAAAATTCATACTTCTAAGAAAAATATGTTACTAGTTACAGACAGCTGATCTAAACATTAACATTTGTTATTTGTAATAAATTTGTAATATATTTATTTCTAAATTAGCCATCATATTTTATTATATTTTATTTGTCATTTTACTCAACAAGTACATTTTTAAATTCTATTGATATGTATTCAATTGTGGGCTAGAGAATCAATAAGGAATAAGAAAACAAGAATCGGAGCATATACTGTAAAAAAAAAAAAGAGTCTAAAATAGATCAAAATTGTGGTTAACAAATATTCTCAGTGAGCAAAGAGACCGGGAATAATTTATTTGACTTTTACTGTTTTATTTTGTTAGCGATAGCTTATACTGTAAAAAATTACTTAAATAAGTGAATATTTTCTGTTGCATTGTCTTCATCTCAGATAAACTTTGAAATTAAGAAAATACATTATAGATAGGACACCTATCTGCTAGATACCTGCAAATGAATCAGTGTCTCATTGATGCACATAGACAAAACTGGAGAAAATATTACAGTGTACGTATCTGGTAACTATAGAAAGGAGGAAACATTTTTAAAAAAGTGTTTATACCTTTGTTTTTTCTGAGTACCCTGTCATAGTACAGAATGTTACAAATACGAAAAACAAAAGTAGCTATGCCTCTAAAAGAACCGGAAAAAGAATTGATTCATCCTGAGAATATTCAGATTCCATCAATGATTTATGACCATTTATGAAGAAAAAGAAAATATCAATTTCTAAATTTATATTTAATATTTACAAATATGTAAATTAGGCTTTCTCAGAAAAGTGTAGCAGATGTCCCTATCTGCTTGATGCTGATGGACTGCTTAGGTATTACTTTAAAATGATAGATTGGCAATGAGAATATAATTTTCTACTCTATTTCATCTTATTCATTTGGAAGCATTAATTTTTTTAAAGCAGATTATACATGCAATCCAATCTTGACAGCCTGGCTGTATGTAATGGGATGTTCTATTTAAATGTGAGGACATATTGATCTCATTCTGAAGTATCTATCTAGTATCTATCAAGAAGATAAAGTTTGAACATTTTCCATGGTGGGTCCTGTTCCAAAATTTTTGAATATGAATATGTTGTAAAGAAAAAAAATAGTAACTTTTCACTTCTTGATTTAGAGACATTTTAAGCAAAGAAAAGAACATTGAAGGAAGTTGTGATATTTCTTTACACAAGGTCTTTTAGCAGGAGGATAGAAAACTTACTTCAAGGAGAAAGGGAGCCAAAGGGCTTGATTCTCCTATATTTTGAAAAGTGGATCATTTTGCTCTGGGGCTCTGGGCCATAAACCATTACAATCTCTACAATGTTCTAATTTATGGGAGTGTTCTTTTACGTATAGCATTTTTGAGCTCTCATGAAAATGAATTGAACTAAGTAAATTAATATATGTTATGATCTTGGATTTGTCTTGACTATTTCAAATGTGAGTTGCAGAAGTGTTCTCATTATATTATTTTTATTTTCTATATCTATGTGTAAAAACATGGCAAACATCTATGTAGTATTTGTTTCAATGAAGAGGCCCTTTGATATGGAAAGAAAGTGGTATATTTGAGCAAAATAAAAATGGACCATAACCAATGGTTGAAATAAAGAGTGACTGTCATTTCGTGGTGTGTGTGTGTGTGTGTGTGTGTGTGTGTGTGTAAATATATATAATACATTATATATTCCAAACCAAAAACTAAGGCAAATTAAGAGTGCTATAAAAAGCATAAATACTGAATAATAACTGTTTATTTACATTTTCTGCATTAACATATTTTAGCCTAGTGGAATTCTCCTAGTAAAGTTTAGATTACCTTTTTCATACGACTATCAAGTGAAATGGCTGGTGAGCATAAAATATTATATGTGGTTAATTGAAAATATTTTCATTTCAAAAGAAAAGCAGCGACTAATATGTACCAATTTCTCTTTATTTTTAATATAAATGAATTCAAATAAAATTTTGAGCATTGATGATATATGGTGAACAATTACCAAAAAAAATTTACTAAACATTTTCTGTTTGGGCTACACTAATGGTCATATTAAAGTGTTAGGCTTATCCTTAAAATTATAGTGCGATTACATCAACATTGTCCATATACCGTATTAGTGAAGATTCCATGAAATTTGAGTCATAATCTCATACTTTAGAAGGCTAGAATATAAATCTGGGATATCTAGTGTCCAGAATTGTCATATTTTCTTAGAGCACCCACCCAAATTTCTATAAACCAAGTAATGTATAATACTTTGTTTATAATATATATTAACCAAGTAATACATAAAAACCAATGATTAAAAGCATAAAACTTACAAATTTTTAAAAAATATATATGTGATATATAGAAATTATATAGCTAACATTGACTTTTAGTAGTAAAAAATAAATTGGGACGCAATTATTCAGACTACCAGGACTACAATAGATTTAGTGCAAATACACAGAAAGATGAAAAAAACAAAACTCTTTTAGAAATATGTGTATATCCCTTTAATATTCACAGAAATTCAAATATTTTTCTAAAAGATGTTTCTGCTTATTTTTATATTACTTTTCATTATGTAGGAATTAAATTACCTCTTCCTGACAAACTCACGACTTTCTACACACGATATAGTTTTCTTAAAATGTATTTACTATTCTTTGCTTCTAAGAAAAAGAGTTAGCCTTTTCTATTAATTACTTTCTAACTGGCACCAAAAAGTCAAAGGGATCTAATTACTAAATAGTAGAAATTAGAAATGGGACAAATTTTCACTTATCTGCCTTAACAATGAAGAACAGATAGTTCAAAATATATGCCCACATAATAATCATTTATATTTGTATTTGAAATGCATTATTAAAATCAATTTGTATCACAAAGCTAATGGCTGAATGAGTTGGCGCAAATCCATTCTGAATGATAGTGGGAAATCATCCTGGTAGTCAATTTGCAAAATATTCTCTCTCATTCAAGGGAGTGTTTCTGTAGAAAGGTTGAAAGTTGCAAAATGTTCTTGGTTAATTGCTCTAAGCAATTAAAGGTCAAAATAATTTCAGAATCTCTTTTCAATCACCTATACAAATAAGAACACGGGACTATTTTACTAGTTGATGATTACAGATGTTTTCAAAATAATGTTTTATAACAAAATATTCATAAATTGTGTCTTGTGTCACTTTTTTTTTTTTTTTTTTTCAGACGGAGTCTCGCTCTGTCGCCAAGCTGGAGTGCAGTGGTGTGATCTTGGCTCACTGCAACCTCCGACTCCCTGGTTCAAGTGATTCTCCTGCCTCAGCCTCCCAGATAGCTGGGATTACAGGCACACACCACCACACTCGGCTAATTTTTGTATTTTTAGTAGAGATAGGGTTTTACCATGTTGGCCAGGATGATCTTGATCTCCTGACCTTGTGATCTGCCTGCCTCGGCCTCCCAAAATGCTGGGATTACAGGTGTGAGCCACCACACCCGGCCACCTTTTCTTTATATTTTGAACAAAATTAAAAGGGAAGGAGGGTTGACTCATATCCACCCTCACCCTCACCTATGCTAAACTGCTTTCAAATCTGCACTGTTTCTCCTTGTTGTTAATATATCTCCATCTTCACTTATTTTTGCCCTGTGGTGGGTTACCATCTGGAATTCCAGGTTTCATAGCCTTCCTTGATTCATGGTGGTCCCTGCTATGTGTGCCTCGGCAGACTCATCATTTAGATAAAATTATCCTTTTTATACTGAAGCCCCCTTTCATTTTGGCCAATAGTAGAAGAAAAGAAAAATGCTGTATTGAACAATTAGGAGAAGCTACAGGAAATGACAATGTTGAAAACTTTGTGTTAAAGACTCAAAGATAAAAGGAAACCTACTGCTTCATCTTTCTCTTTCTCTCTCTCTCACACTCACACACATACACACAAACACACACACACACACACACACACGTAGTTGCTTTGTTACACATTTTCTGCCCTTCCAGGTTCATTCTCTACCTTTCTACATCCTACTCTGCTTTTTGCTCTGGGAGGCTGAGTTGTGAGGACTCTGTCTCTACAAGATCCTTTGCCCTTTGACTTCTGGTTCAGTTCAGCCAATGGGAGACAATGAGATACGTTGGAAAAGTGGAAGGAAAGTGAGGTGGGGATATTTATTTCACTGGATCCCAATGCAGGTCAACCCTCTCACAAAGTACACTGATGCTATTTGCTGGCTCTCTCCACTGAGTGACAATCTCAGAGTACCCTAATCATTCCTACCACTTGCCCCTTGAACCTATGGTGGTAATGCCTGCTTGCTTTTGTTAATCTTAGATAAATGTGCCTAGTGTTATTGTTGTTTTCTCCTTAGTCCCTACTCACCACTTTAAAAATAATCCTTTTATTAAACCTGACTCACTGATAAGCCAGAAACCTGACTCAGTAGTTCTCTTATTAGCCACTCCCTGTCCCTGACCTTGTTTTCCTTCTGGAGTTTTTACTTTTAATTCCTCTCAAGGAATTGATACCAAAAGAATTGAGTTACCTCCAAACCTGGGTGATCCACAGCACACAGTAATTCTCAGTTGCATATTACTGAATGGCTGCTTTAGTCTAGAATATGGTCCTCCTTTGCTTTTGCTAACTTTTAGAATCTCTAGGTTAATTTTTGAACATAACAGCATCTCTCAAGGGCAAACAATGATTCTCAGAGAGTATAATCAATTTTTTTTTAAAAGAAGATCAATAACTTTTTGAAGACGAAGTATTGACAAAAGAACTTGTTTTTCATAGATCCGGCTCTATATACTATTTTCCAGAATGGTGTCCGTCTCCTTCACTCGTCTTCCAGTTTCCAGACAGGGCTGAAAGGACTAAAAGACATAAGAAATATCCATCATACTGCTTTTCTAAACAACATAATATCCACCCCTTAATACATTATTTTTTTCCTTGGGCAAAAGTAAATTCAAGCAATTAAACATTGCAGGCCAAAACATAAGTCTAGAAGCGCATCTCACAGTGTTTATAAAAATTAACTCAAAATAAATTGTAGACCTACATTTAAAATGCCAAACTGTAAATGTCCTAGAAGATAACGTAGGAAAATAATCTAGGTGATCTTGTATATCTCAATGATTTTTTAGATGCAACGCCAAAGACATGATACGTGAAAGAAATTATCGATAAGCTGGACTTCATTAAAATTAAAAAAAAAATCTGCACTACAAAAGTTACTGTCAAGGAAAAAGTAAGACAAGCCACAGACTAGAAGAAAATATTTGCAAAACACATTTGTTAAAACCCAGAGACTTTTCCAACACTGAGAGTAAATCCAGACGTAAGCTATACATTTTGGGTAATAATAAATGCTGTGTCAAGGTTAGTTCACAATGTTAGTGTCACAAGTTAGTGTAAATGTTAGTTGATTGTAACTAATATACCATTCTGATTGGGGCAGGGAACATAGGGAAATTTTCTGTACTTTCTGTTCAATTTTTCTGTAAACCTAAAACTGCCTTAAAAATAAAGTCTACTTGAACAATAACAAAAATAAATCCCTAGTTTTAATTATATTTCCATCCTTATCCACACAAAAACATAAAATGAATCGAGGAACTATGGAGGAGATATCTTCTGTTTTGCAGAGTGATTGCCCCTCCATTCCCACTCCTACGCCACCTCATAGCTCCCTAACTCAGGAGTTGAGCATCATGCATTTGTTATTTCTGTTAATTAAACTCATAAATATGTAGAATAATATCAAGTAGCTCACATTGGATCCAGGAATTCATTGGGCCATAGTGTATGGGAAGCTGATAAACAGTTTTACTATAGTTTCACTGTTGGAGGAGCTACGGGGCCTATATATATATATAGGCTGTGAAGACTAATGTGCAAAATTGAGCCAGAGATAGAATAAGTCTTCAGAATTCCAGATTTTTTCAATATGTGAAAAAAAATCCAGTTTTGCAAAATCAAGTCATTCTTCCTGAAATTTCGTTGAATAGCATATGGAGCTCTCTACATTCCAGTGATAACATCTTTCAAGCTATTAATTTGAAGAGATATACGTTAATCCAAATGAAGACATACATTTGGATTAATGTGAGCCTCTTTAGAAATCTCTACTATGAGTTTCCTTAATGTGACCTTTTTAAATTAACAATTTACCAAAATATTTTTATGTACACATTCCATCCACCTTCAATCTGGTGACGTAGAAATGACCACCGATGTTTTCTTATCACCTACACTTAGTCAGCAAAGTGTATTGAAATGACTCCCAACCCTTTCCCTTTTTGTTTTCCTTTGTTAACCAGTTTTCCTTTCCTGGTCACTACCTGTATCCCTGATACTAAATTTGCCTGTGAAATAATGAATCTCGATCTCTCTCTCTCTCTCTCTCTCTCTGTCTCTCTCTCTCTGTGTGTGTGTGTGTGTGTGTGTGTGTGTGTGTGTACCATTTCCATGTTAAAAGCAGACAAAGATAAAACTGGTAGCCTATTTCCCCACAAGAAAAAATTCCAAATTCTTCAGCATATTTTTCAGAGCCTTCAAAATTTAGTCTCAACTTTCTTTTCCTTTTACATTTCCCAGTATTATCTTCATTCCTTAACCAATAAACTTTATTTTCAAGTCCACAAAATCTATCAGACTTAAAATACTATGCATTTCATTGCTTCCAAGTTTTATGTATACTCCCCCTTCTTGCTAAAATTTCCTTCCTCTTCCTCCTGATAAATGTATATTCATCACCTAAGACCTGGCTAATGTCATTTGATCTGTAAAGTCTTACCAACTTTGACATCACTGAAGAGAACTGGTAGCTCCAATTCTCCTAGGTCTTTATACATACCTATCAAATTTAAGTCAGTCTACTCCACTAGACTGGAATTTCCTAGAGGAATTATTCATTTATGCAAAGCGCATAGTATACAGCTGATAAATACTTTCTGGAAGAATGAAAGGATAAATGAATGGATCTCCATCTTTCAAACTGAGGCTTAGAGAGGATAAGTGATTAGCTAACACAGCTAGAAAATGAGTTAGCTAGGAAGATGACACAGCTGTTTCAGAATTCCACTATTCTTTCTATACAATCACTTGGGAAGCGTTTTCAAAATATAGATGCCATGCCTCAGGCCAGATCCAACAAATCAGAGTCTCTGAGTCCTGTGACAAGGGATACACATTTCTAAGCCTGCACACGTGGTTAGTCTTAGCAGTGAGAGCTGAGAACTCTTAATTGTGCCACATCACACTTACATCTGAGTGTGGAAACATAGTTGCTGGCACCTAAGGCACTCAAAGTCCTGTGCCTATATTTCTAGAATTCCAGACTCTAGTTGAGGAAGAGCAGGGAGAGGAGAGTGGAACTGGAGTGGGGAGAACAACAGCAAATGAGACAAAAGAGAAGGCAGACTCAAACCAAGCTTGCCAAGAGGAGACAGCTTGTGGCCAATCACCCTTTGCAGGAAAGCTAGACTACTGCATTGTGGTGTGACAAAAGCAATAAGCAAGGCTACTGGCTTATTGTAGAGTTGCTGATATAGGATGCAGAAACTTCAAGATAAATAAAAACTTGCCTAGAAATTACACATAAGATTAGCTGCCATTTAATTATGTTGAGGTAACTTTTGATACTTCTCCACCCATCACCTTTTCCAAAGGGCATATAATCTCACTGGGCCAGGGATATAAAATCATCCAAAACTCTACTACATCTTCATTTTTTAACTTTTACCACTCACCCCTTAAAAATAATTTTCTGTGCCTTCAGGATAGTGGGAGAATCATATTTAGACAGAAAGTCAGGATATCAATCTGTTTATTTGTTTGATCTGAGGGTTTATTTTATTTTTATTTTTTTGGCTGTGTGTTTGTTTTGCCCCCAAAGACTTAATAACAGGGCATTCAATAATTTCTTTGAGAATCAACCCAAATCCCACATCATTGTCTGATCCTTGTTGTGTTGTTATTGATTACATATGAATTTCCTAGTATATCAAGCGAAAAACAAGTTTACCTACTGTTTCCTTGCCCTTAGCTGCTAGGTGCTTCATTCTGTGTGGTGCTACAGGCAAATCATTTATGTGGAGGGGCGGTGCTTTGTCTCTTATTGGCCTGCAATAATGATGATCTCTGTGATTCTCCCGTTTTTCCCAGGTCCTCCAGTTTTCTTCACCCTACAGGCAATTTCTGGTAGTGAGCTAAGACCCCAAAATAGATTCAATAGCAGTGCTGCATGATCTTTTCATTATCTCAGGGTTGTCTTTTCAGAGGCTCTGTTTCATTTCTATGTTGTTGAGAAGTTAGAAAGCTCCTAAGTCTAATGAGGATTAAAATCCTCAGGAGTAACTCTCCTCTTCCCATCAGCTATTTTTATGTTCTTGCAGAGTTCACTTCCCCTTTAATCTTGGGGCCTCATTAGTTACTTTTATACTGGGACAAAGGGTTGAATTTTATGGAATGGGAGCTCGCACTCTGAAAACAATGACATTTCATCTGTCGTTGTGACTGCATATGGTGGTTGCTGTTACTGACATTTGTCCAGAGATTTGCTACCAAGAAAAACTTATTTTTCTTAGGTGCATCAAGCTGATCTTTTTTGTTCCATAAATATTCATGCAAAAGATTCAAGAGTCAGGGAGAGCCTCAGATAACCATATTAAAGTTTGTAGGAATAATTAATGGGAGTTTAAAGACCTGAGTAGAGCTCAGGGTTTTGTACATGGTAGGTAGGCAATAAATATTTGTTTGCATATACTGCATGTGATACATATAAAAGAAAGAGACAGAGACAGAGAGATAGGGAAGGAGAAAGAATGAGGGTCTAGGTTAGGGCAACTCTCAATGTCTATTTCATTTATCCACTGAAGAAACAGTGCATTAGAATTTCAGCAATGTATACAGAGCCTAATGTGAGACCTTTGGGAAGGATGCTTTAAAGGCAGTAAAAGATTATCTCTGACATTGAAAATGCCTGGTCTCTTGTCCTTGCCTTTCAGACTCTCTGTGTTCAAAGGCCTTGCCTCTAGAAGGACTGGCTGCAGTGATATGCTTATAGCTCCATTTGCAGACTTTCTTATAGGTTCATAAATGGAGACTAGAAGGAGGAGGGAAAGAAATAAAATTTAATAACTGAATAAAAATGTAAATAAAGATTTGCCTAAAATTACTTGTCCAAGAAATAATTCTCCCTCCCCCTTAAGCTAATACTTTGATAAGCTCAGTACAGTGATCCTGATTTGGAGCGTGACCTTTGAAAATGCTCTCCAGCTTGATTAAAGATGTATTAAATTTGTTTAAATAAACCTCGTTGTAATGGCACATCATTTGTAAGAAGCTATTAGGGGGCTGGAAACTGTGCTGCTGTATTTGCATGAAAATGTGCCCTGCTCGAATTGAGGATCTCTCCTGAATTAACTGCAAAGGGAAAGTGACACTTTCATAATTTTTTCTGACAAAAAAAAAAAGAAAAACTTTATGCAAAGCTCTAGGAGAGAGGGGAGAGCTGCATGTCAATAACAGAGCCATAGATCAAGTCAGTGCTCTTAGTCCAACCAGCATTCTTGATGTTCTCAATGTATTTGGATAAGTGCAATCAATAATATTTATCTGTCAATTACTTTGCTCCTAGAATGGCTTCATCTTTGAGTTTCTGTGTGAGCACATGAATTGTTTGAGAGTAACCAGATCCACTAGGATGTTCAAAGGAAAGTTGCATTATCATATGTCTTGAAATTTCACGACTGGAGTTCTCTCCCTAGCTTCAATTTTCATGTGGTCTCTGCTGCCTGGGTTTGTGGAGAAGCTTAAGCACCCAAATGCCTCCACCCATCACTCCTAAACAAAGTATATAGCTGCCAGATGTACTTAATTCCTGCCAATGGCTCCCAAATGAGCTGCCACTCTAATGAAAAAAGGGCTTCTCCTTTAAATCAAATATGATATTGAAACCAATTGCATCTTTCTAGAGGAGTGAGGAATCTGGGCCACCTGCCGTCTGTAGGAACTCCATTCTCTCTCTAGTTACCATTTCACCATCTTGTCAGGCACAAAGAAGTCTATTTTTACTTTAGCTTCTTCCTGATCTGTTCTTCTATTTAACTAATAAAAATTTCCAATTTTATGTTTCCTAAAAATCACCATGGTCTATCCAGTATACGGAGTCTTTTTGTTGAGGTGCGAGTAAAGACCAATTCTCTATTACGCATATGAAGGTGATTAGGAAATGCAATATGGTTTCCTGTGGTACTCAGGCAGCTGCTGTCTTCCAGACATTGTGCTATGAGTTTCATTTTTTTATTCTTAAAATAGCCTCAAGATTAGATAATATTCCCACAATTATAAGTTGACAAACCGAGGCTCAATCAGTGGTCTGAAATCTCATAATTAGCAAGCGATTGAAGCTGTGTTTTCAGCTTAACTGTGTCTGAATCTAATACTCATGCCATATTATAGTAACTTTGACTCAAATTTACCATCTAGAGATAAACTGAAGGACCCAGCTATGAGACATGACTGATAATACTGAATAACAGTCCTAGATTCAGAGATGAGCATGTCCCCAACAAGATAGACTATTTGCCTAGGAAGACAATTCTATCCTAAATAATAATGTTTAGGGAGAAAGAATTGTTTGTTGTGAATCATTTGGAATACTTTCTTTTTCTTTTTAAATTTTCTTTACAGGCTGTGACACTTTCTGTTAAGTATTAATAGTTTTAGATAGCACATTTCCAACACTGAAAATAATTTTTATTTTATTTTTTCTAAAAGAGCCTGAAGTAAATTGAGGTTAAATATGGTTATCAAATATAATTATATACCTTTTTTTGACCTGACTTGTGACTTACAAGTAATGTCTTTCTGCTGTCCAAATTTTCATGAAGGGAGTTTTAAAAAGTTTAGAGCAATGGAAGCATGTTTAGAGCCAGTACATCATTTTCTTAGGTAATTACTTTGAAGGTAGTAATACACTTTGATATAGAGAGTATTTTCATAACAAAATGAAAGAAAGAAAATAACTCAGGGAGAATTTGCCAGAAGACTAGAAAATGCATGGATGAACATTCTGTTTCTGAGAGAATATGAAAGCATATTTGAAAAAAAAAATCTCTTGTCCTGGTATTGATTTCTTAAGTTATTATTTTCCTACCAAAGTCCATATGAAATATTAAAAAGAACATTTTTGGATTAGAAATTATTTAGCACATTGTATAAGTCCAAGCCTCTCATTCAACAAAACAACAACAAAACAAACAAAAAACAGACTCTAAGTTATGAAAACAGAATTGATAATTGCAACATGATTAGTGAATGACATAGTTACAAGTAGTTTCCTGATCTATAGGTTCTCCACGTTTTCTTTCTACTACATTCCTCAGTCTTATTAAAAGTTCTAAGATTTGGTATCTTAAAATTTAAGGTCTCCAGAAAAAGTGTCACGTCAACCTTATAAAATTATTTTCTTTTGTTTTTCCTCATAATCTTCTTCAATTTTTTCCCTCCATATTTGATCTAGAAAAAGGACTAGATACTTTCATATTTGATGTAGAAAAAGAGATATTTCACTAAATAATGAAAGCACAAGAAAATCAGGAAGTAGTAAGGGTATCATTTCTGGATAGGCTATTTGTTAAATTTCTATTACGTTATCTTGGCTCCAAATGAGCCTCTTGTTCCTATTCCAAATCTTCATCAGCTACAGCTCTGATGTTGTACCTTCACATTATTTTAAGGTATTTTCCAGAAGCAGAATTTAATGTTAAAAGAGCAAACCAAAGCACTTCTTTCTTATTATCTGATTAGATGGGGAACAAGTACTGTATGTGCTACTCCAAGGTGGGTGGAGGCCCACACAGGAGTACCTGCTCTTTGCCAGACATCTGGGTACATGTTTGTTTGCTTGTTTAACTATAAAAAAGGAAAAATGGTCTCCCTCTGAAATTGTTGCATAGGGACCCAGAACTTAAACTAATGCTCCTGTCTTCTACTCCTTTTTTCCTCCTCATTTCCTTTTAGTTTTTAATTTACCATTCCCAGCTGAGATACTTGAGCAGATAGAATCAAGCCAGCTCCAGGCTAATTGGTTCATCATGCACTTTATGATAATTTTCATTCTGGATTTTGATTAGGTCAGTATGTTGACTGCTTTGGTCAAACCTTCTAATGATCTGCCTATTAACTCTGAAATAGGGTCTTTGACTGTACTCATCTTATTAGATATCTCAGCTGCCTTTAACTCTGCTAACCATGAAATATTACTGGACTGTATAATGTCCTATGCTGGAGAATAATATTTTCCATTTTAGTTTTAGTTCTATTTGACTCTATTGTTACCTTCATTGGAAGTTCAAATGTTGTTGATGGGGAGATGACATACTATTTCCCCTTTAACTATCATTTGTAGGATCAGCTCTTTACATCTTGCTAATGTAGTGAAGTATGTCACTATCCCTGGAGTCAGCCATGTATGGTACCATCTGTAGCTCCACCACTTAATAAATTAACTAACTGGTGGCTAAATCACTTACTCCCTTTTTGCCTCTGTTTCTTCTGTGTAATCCTGTAAAGCAGTTGATATGATACATCTGTAGAGCATAGCACAAGGCTTTGCATATAAAACAAGTTTATTTAATGCTGTTCCTACTATTATTATTGTTTCAGGGTTATCAAGGCAGATTTCAAACATGGTAATTCATTAAAATGTAGATTTAAACAGAATACAACATGGAGAATATAACAATTATTAGGAGTTTATATTAATTTTAGGAATATTAATATAACAATTATCAGGAATCAAACTAGAACAACTTTGCTTCAGTTTTCTTGATTTTTAGGCAGTCACATTTAGGGAAGTGAAAGTATTTGAAAAGTTGATTTTATACTTATTCTCACTTTGTATGTCTGACATCCTATTAAGTTTGGTTAATTCTATCAAGACCTTGATTGATATTGATTTCTATGAAACATTACAGAGGAGTGACACTTTCTTTACTCACATTTTGTTGATTCAGATTGTTTTACAATCTGTTAGCATTTTTAAGTTCACTTTTGATTACAAGTTTTGTAATCCATGTCCATCCATCTCTTTCATTCCAAGTTTTTACTTTCCTCCTCCTGAATATTCAATTCAATTAGAAATTTTGTTTTTAAGTCCTGATGTAATTCAATTTGTGATTTCTGATAGTATTATCCCTTTACTTTCTATGATTTAATAATTAGATATAGTGGCTTTTATTCTCAAAAGGTTAAGAACTGCTAACACAAATTGCTTTTATAAAACCAAAGTGAAAATTTGAGATACAATTTTCCAAAAATAGATGTTTCCAGGAGAAAAAAAAGTAATTGTTTTTCACATATATGTACATATATGTGTGTAAAATTTTGATCTCAACTCAACTTTCTACCATACCACATTATGTTTTAGTTTGTACTATACAACATATACAGCTGTAACTGGAAGATATTGCAGGTTTGGTTTCAGACCAATGAAATAAAAACATCACAGTAAAGCAAGTCACATACGTTTTTGGTTTCCTCAAGCATATAATAATTATGTTTATGCTATACTATTGTCTATTTAGTGTTCAATAGCTCTATGTCTAAAATAACGCATATAGCTTAATTTTAAAAATAATTTATTGCTAAAGTACGCTAACAATCATCAGAGCCTTCAGCAACTCATAATCTTATTGCAATTGGAGGGTCTTGCCTTGATGTTGATAGCTGCTGAATGATTGGAGTGGTGGTTGCTGAAGGCTGGGGTAGCTGTGGAAATTTCTTAAAATAAGATAGCAATGAAGTTTACCACATCAATCTTTCTTTCAGAAAATATTTTTCTGTAGTATGTGTTGCTGCTTAATAGCATTTTACCCACAGTAGAACTTTCAAAATTGAAGTCAGTCCTCTTAAACCCTGCCCCTGCTTTATCAACCCAGCTTATCTAATATTGTAAATCCTTTGTTGTCATTTCAACAGTGTTCACAGCATCTTCACCAGGAGTGGATTCTACCTCAAGAAACTACTTCCTTTGATCATTCCAAAGAAGCAAAATTTTATCATGAGATTGCAACAATTCAGTCACATCTTCAGGCTCCACTTCTCATTCTAGTTCTCTTACTCTTTTCACCACATCTACAGTTACTTGCTTCACTAGAGTCCTGAACCCCTCAAAGTCACCAATGAGGGTTGGAATCAACTTCTTCCAAACTCCTGTTAATGTTGTTTTTTGGACCCTCTCCCATGAATCACTAGTGTTCTTAATGGTATCTAGAATGGTGAATCCTTCCCAGAGGGTTTTAAACTTCCTGTGCCCAGATCCATCAGGGAAATCATTATCCATGGCAGCTATAGCCTTACAAAATGTATGTCTTACATAATAGGACAGGAATATTTGAATTATTCCTTGATGCATGGGCTGCAGAATGGATGTTGTGTTAGCAGGCATAAAAAACAACATTAATCTCCTTGTACATTTCCATCGGAGCTCTTGGTTGACTAGGCGCATTGTCAAGATTTCAAAGATTTCAAACATTTTGAAAGGGATCTTTATTTCTGAGCAGCAGATCTCTCCAAGGGGCTTAAAATATTCAGTAAATCATGCTGTAAGCAGATTCTTTAGGACCCTAGGATTTTTGGAATGGTAAGTTAGCGTTAGTTCCGACTTAGTCATCAGCTGCATTAGCCCCTAATAACAAGAGGCCTGGGCTGTCTTTTGATGCTTTGAAGCTATGCATTGACTCCCCTTTCTAGCTATGAAAGTCTCAGATGACGTCTTCTTTCAATACAAAGCTGTCTCACCTATGTTGAAAATCCATTGTTTATTGTAGCCACCTTCATCAGTGATCTTAGTTAGATCTTCTGGATAACTTGCTGCAGCTTCTACTACAGTGCTTGTTGCTTCACCTTGTGCTTTTATGTTATGAAGACGCCTTCTTTCCTTAAACATCATTAACCAACCTGCTCTACTACCTTCAACCTTTACTTCTTCAGCTTCTTCACCTCTCTCAAGCTTCGTAGAATTGAAGGCCCTTGAGTTAGGCCCTTGCTCTGGATTAGGCTCTGGTTTAAGGGAATGTTGTAGCTGGTTTAATCTTCTTTCTGTTTGGCTTTCTGATCATTTGTGTGTTCACTGGAGTAGCACTTTTACTTTTTTTCAAAAACTTTTCTTTTGCATTGGCCACTTGGCTAGCTATTTGCCCCCAAAGGCCTGGCTTTTGGACTATCTTGGCTTTTGGGATGACTTCCTTACTAAGCTTAATCATTTCTAGCTTTTTATTTCAAATGAGAGATGTGCAACTCTTCCTTTCACTTAAACAATTAAAAATACATTGCATTGTTATTAATTGACCCAATTTCATTATTGTTGTCTCCCGGAATTGGGAGGCCCCCAAAGAGGGAGACAGACTGGGGAAAACCCAGTCAGTGGAGCAGTCAGAACACATACAGCATTGATCAATTAAGTTTGCCATCTTAAATGGGCACGGTTTGTGGCACCTCAAAACAATTACAACAGTAACATAAAAGATAAATGATTACAGATAATAACAAATATGATAAAAATTTAAAAGATTGAAATATTATAAGAATTACCAAAATATGACACAGAGACCTGAAGTACATGCTATTAGAAACATTGTAGGAGTAGAATTGCTTAATGCAGATTTGCTACAATCCTTCAATTTATAAAAAATGCAATATCTGTGAAGCATGATAAAGTGGAAAAAAGAATGCATGCCTATATATAAAGGTATATAGAGGTATAGATACATATAGATATGCTATCTACAGCTGTATATATGTGTGTGTATATAAATATATTTTTAACATATATATTAATAGTTCTGGTGTTTCTGCATGGATTCTTTACCTAAAAAAAAAGAATAAAGATTTTCAGCTGCATACTAATGTTGCAAGTAAAGATTTAATGTATTTAGTGTGCATTTATTGTTTTCAATTAAAAACAAATTGATTCTTCAATCATTTATTAACTATGATTTATTGAGATTTATTAACTATATAATGAGCATTCTATAGTTGTTTAGGTCACTTTTCTATAAAAACTAAGTAGATAACCATATAAAACCTGCTTTCAATCTACAACAAAATCTAAGCCATAAATTGTCAAACTGGATATTCTTTTCTTCTCAAAGTCATTTACTTTTTACATAAAGATAATTTACCACTGACTGATTTTTGTTAATTTAGAAGAATTATAGGCCACAAGTTAGATATCTTTTTTCCCCAATGTAGAAAACTGTTATTTTCTGAATTGTGGCAAGTTGTATTTTAGTCTCTTTTTAAGATAAAATTTCTAAAAAATATATTTATAATATTTTATTGTGGAAGCACTCAGTTACAAAAGACAGTTTTAATTTTTTGATATTCAGAGACCATACGCATATGGGACTTAGGTAAGTTAAATCTGCTGCAGTCTGAGGGCAGGTAGAAGTTCTGCCTGCTCAACATTGCCAGTTCTGCAGTTTGAGGAAGATACTGCAGCACTGTGGGAGTGGGAGGCTTCCTCACTTTCGGGCAAGTTCTTATAGGTAGGGTCAGCACATGTAAGGGTACTGTGCTTTTTTTGATAGACTTAAAAACTTTGTTTGGTTACATCTTAAAGTAATCTACCTCATTAGGCTATCTAACTAAAACTTACCCAACTGATATATAAATAAGTTCAAATTTATTTGTTGACACCATTGGCTCTTCCCCTTCTTGGGCTAGAACAATCATGCTTACTCCTAGAAAGGCCCCTTGGTATCAGAATAATTATGAAACCAACACCGTTCTCATATTTGCATTGTATATCTCTAGTGGAGACCTTTCCACTAAACTCCAAAATAAGCCCATCTTCCATCACCCCTTGGAAATCTTAGGAACACCTCATACTCCAGATCTTTAAAACTGATCTCATCACCTTTTCCTTTAGACTTGCTACTCTTCTTGTATTTCCTATTTCAAACTGCATTGTTACTGAAAACAGAAATCTGAAGATCTTGCGGGTTCTCCCCCACAACTTTAGAATTATTCTGCATATGGCCGGGCGCGGTGGTTTACGTCTATAATCCCAGCACTTTGGGAGGCCAAGGCAGGTGGATCACCTGAGGTTAGGAGTTCGAGACCAGCCTGGCCAACATGGCGAAACCCCCTCTCTACTAAAAATCCAAAAAATTAGCCAGGCATGGTGGTGGGCACCAGTAATCCCAGCAACTTGGGAGGCAGAGGCAGGAGAATCACTTGAACCCGGGAGGCAGAGGTTGCAGTGAGCCGAGATCACACTATTGCAACCTGGGGAACAAGAGCAAAACTCCGCCTCAAAAAAAAAAAAAGAAAAAAAAAGAATTATTCTGCATCAATTCGAGTACATTGAAAGTACTGAATATCTCTTGAATTCCTTCCCTCACCTTCCGCTAGCCAGCTTAGTTCATTCTCTCCTGGTCACTCAGTGATCTGTAACTAATGCTGATTAGTGGGCAATAGTTGTTTGACTCTCCTGCAGCCCTTTCTCCCCTTCCTCCTACAGCAGGCCTTTGTTTTCTTGTGTTTGTTTGTTTGTTTTTGTTTTGGCTTTGGGATTTTTTTTATTTGTTTTTGAGGATTTACCACGTTCTACCCTTATTGCAGGTTTCCTGTCTAGTGCCTTTCTCCTGGGGTGAAAAAATAACCTAAGCAAGTCCATTAAGAGGAATAGCTGGATTCTTGCAGGAAAACCAGAAAAGAGGCTCCCTCTTCTTGCTGAATTTAAGTCTGGAAAATGTATGACTGAAAGCGGCAGCCATTGGCCACCATAAGCCTGAGAACAAAGCCAGCATAGACAAGGAAGAACTGAGAGAAGAAATTGCTTCTTGATGACATTGCATTTTCATTTTCATTTTCATTACAATATTATTAAAAGAGACAATGCATTTACTTTTTTAAAATTAGGTAACTTTTGAATTATTATTTCCTAAAATGCATTTAATTGGAATAGTTCTTAATGGCTTCTCGTCTTCTCAGTCTACCTGAAGATTCACTGAATCTAAGGCAAAAATATATATGTAGGCTCACAGTTTGTCTAAGTACTTAAAAATTACAAATCAAGCTAAAAGCTGTCAAATAAAATTTCCCCCCATATTTGCCAAATATGCCTTCATAAAGATGAAATTAAAAACATAAAGCTGTTTTTAAATGACTGAAAATAATTGAAATATCAGACAGAATTTAAGTATTATTTTAAAAGTATGGCTATTCTTCTGATGGGCTGGTGAAATTTGGACAGTTAACAAAAGAGATATATATTAATTACTAAAGTATTATTTCTTTATTCAATATAATTTACTTTTTGTTTTCTAATTTTAGCAAAATTACTAAGTTACTATAGTTGTATTTGTACATAATTTTAATTCTAATGGCAGGGCTGACGTAAAGGTTTAAAATAAAATGCAATCATAATCACAATGTATTAAACGTATATTATTTCATAAAATTCTTAAAAAGAAGATGCAAAATAGAAAAATTATGATATTCTATGTTTTCAAATACATTTTTATATTAGGCAGGCAAACATATATATTAAAGTTAAGAGTCAGGTCTGGTATGGTGGCTCATGCCTATAATCCCAGCACTTTGGGAGGCCAAGGAGGGTACTTACCTGTAAGTAAGGAGTTGGAGACCAGCCTGGCAAACATGGAGAAACCCCCTCTGTACTAAAAATTAAAGAATTAGACTGGTGTGTTGGTACATGCCTGGAATCCCAGCTACTCCAGAGGCTGAGGCACGAGAATTGCTCAAATCCAGAACAAGGAGGCTGCAGTGAGCGGAGATCACGCCACTGCACTCCAGCCTGGGCAACAGAATGAGACTACACTTCAAAAACAAATTAAGAGTCAAAAATCAATTATAAATTCAAATACTTAAATTAAATAAAAATTTAAATTCATATTTTGAAAGATTTATAAAATTTTAATAAATTCTGTTATTAAAAATAAAACTATTGCAGTTCTTATGTGTTGTAACCCAGATGTAAAGAATTGATCCCTTGGCTGGGTGTGTTGGTTCATGCCTGTAATCCCAGAACTTTGGGAGGCCAAGGCAGGAAGATTGCTTGAGCCCGGGAGTTTGAGACCACCCTAGGAAACATGGTGAAACCCATCTCTACAAAAAATACAAAAATGAGCCTGGTGTGGTGGTGCACACCTGTAGGCCCAGCTACTCAGGAGGCTAAGGACAGAGGATCAGCTGAGCACAGGAAGGTCAAAGCTGCAGTGAGCCATGATCATGCCACTGCACTCCACCTAGGACAACAGAGACTTTGTCTCAAAAAGAAAAAAAAAAATTTGGTACCTTGCATCGCCATGTTACATCTAGACCTACAGTGAAAAAAGTTAACCATTAAATTTTTCACATTGAAAAATATTCCGTAGCCAATAAGAGCAACTATTGTAAAAACTGTGCTAATTCATGAGTGTCTCCGGAACTTCAAATTAGAACAGGAAGAGAGGAAATAAAATGGAAGCTTGACATTCTTGGGAAATGGTACTATTTCATAAAAATGCATTGCATGCATGCTTTCTGAAGGGAAGAATTTGACCAAAAAAAAGTCTTTTCTCTTACCAAGTGCTTCCACTGCTTAAATGTCCCATGCTCTCTGAAGCATTGTCTCCCTCTGGTATCAGCAGGAGTACAACTCTTACATCTTCATGGAATGTGGATGCAAGTGTCTTGTCTTTTTTTTTTTTTCTTTTTTTTTTGTAAGGACTTTGGACAAGAGATGTGGAGAGTATTTTCTTGAGGACAGATTGGGATGAACAACAAAGTGAACCTTCAGGGTTATGAATTTTATTAATTTTATTGACCACTGCTGAGTGCCAGATCCTGAATTCTGAATAACCTCATCTGTAATGTACAACACTTGTTTTGTGTATTTCTGATATGCGAGGTCATCTAAAGCAGGAATTCCATTTTCCGTAAGACAATCTCTACCTTTAGTGAACAATCTCTCCCATCGTCTACTGGAAAAAAATCTTTAGATGGCATTCAAATTGAAAGCCCTGACCCAAACATTGCCTACTTCTCTAATTTTATGTCTTAACACTGCCGACCCCTGCATTGATTCTCCTCCCTTAATTTTCCTCTTTCCATAATGTTTATTCCTTCCATAAATGGTAGAGTTGGGACTTGTACACAAAGTCTAAATCCAGGACTTGTGTCCTAAACACCATACTCAATTGTTCATTCTACTGTTGTTCATCTAGTGCTTCACTTTTCTTCACAACAGAATTTAGTGGCTCCTATCACCTAAAGGAAAATGTTTATACACAGTGTTGTGGCACCAGATATTAAAACTTACCTCAAGTGCTCACCAAAATGAATTGTTTCCTCCCTTTCATGTTACACCATATTTACCTCCAAGTAGATTACAGACTCGTTGAAGGCAGAAATTATGCTTTATACCTCTTGATGTGCCTCTTATTACTAAACACAGTGATGTGATGTGTGGCATTAAAAAGTTACTTTCTTAAAGAATCCATTTTCATTTGAAAAAAATACCTATAGTTCAGAGACGCCTTGTGTATAATGAATCATGGTGTTATTTGTTTTCCCTCTCCAATTAATTTGGTGCAATCTCCAGCTAGAACATCATGTCTGGCTAATTTATTGCAGGGCCATCCCTCTTCTCCACTGGGACACCTTCTTCTTGTTCTGTATCTGTGTGTGCTTGGGGTGGACACCTGGTGGAAGGTCTGTTCACAGGCTTGCAGATGGGTGCAGGGGACCACACCGCCCCCTCGTGAAAACTGGCTTGCCACTGAGAGAATTACCTTATGTCCTCTAATCCAAAACCATTCTGCATGTTTTCCTTACTAGGATTTAAAGAACATACTCTGTTCCCATCCAAATGTGAGAAGTTTAATTTCAAAATAAAATGTGTCACAATAGCAAAGAAACAAAAAGTGGCAAGATTCCTTATTTCATTATCAGTCAGCATGTCTTACTTTTAGTGGTTCTATACATAGTATAAATCCTTCAAAATTGCTCTTAATAAAAAGATTAACACACTTTTTATTCTTGTGAATCTGAATTATTTAGGAAGAAATGTCAAAGAAATATTTTCCTCACACAGTCCAGTCTAGACATGACAGTTTAACAACTACTCATCTTTACCTCTCAAACATGTGTAAATTCTCTTTTCTTCTGCCATGAAAAGAAGAACATTCCATTAGCCTTATTGTAAACCAGCACTGATAACCCTATAGATGGGACAGATATACAACCAGTAGTTATGATTCAAAGGAACTTATAGTGACTTCTGTTGCAATTATCTATCTCTACTGGAGTACACCCACTCTTTAATTCATTAAAAAGCAAACAGGCTGGCGCGGTGGCTCACGCCTGTAATCCCAGCACTTTGGAAGGCTGAGGTGGGCAGATCACGTGAGGTCGGGAGTTCGAGACCAGCCTGACCAACATGGAGAAACCCTGTCTTCATTTAAAAAATACATATATACAAAAGTAGCCAGGTGTGGTGGTACATGCCTATAATCCCAGCTACTCAGGAGGCTGAGGCAAGAGAATCACTTGAGCCCTAGAGGTGGAGGTTGCAGTGAGCCAAGATCACACCATTGCACTCCAGCCTGGACAAGAGTGAAACTCTGCCTCAAAACAAGACAAACAAAACAAAACAAAGAATAATTAAGCACTGCCTATGAATCTATGAATCAGGCATTTTGTCCAGAGGCTAGTCAAGCAAGCATCAAGTGAACTTCCTGCCATCCAGGAGAACTGATAGTCCCTATCAAAATACAAATGTTATCTAAATAAGCTAACACATCAATCCACTTAAACACAAACGGTTTGTCAAATTACTAGTTAGTCACCCACTAGGGTACTGACCTGATGGAATGAGATTTGTTACAGGTACTTGCGGTAGAAATAACACAGATCAAGATGTCTGTACATGGGATGATGCCTAAACAAAACTTTCAGAAGACCAGTTGGTAGATCATTTGGGTTTGTCAAAAGAAGTTAAATAATAAAAAAAATTATGTTAAGAAGTTTTAAAGGCGTGGTTGTTTCAATTTGTGTTTTATCCTATGACTAACCCAGCATAATGTCCATATCAAAACACTTAAAGTTGTGATATTTTCCTTCCATTAAGGTAAATCTGGTCAGAATGCCTTTGTGGCCTTGTGCCTTGCGGTCAGAACGCCATATGCTTTATGTGGACAAGAGCATGGACTACAGTTTTCCAAATAGAAAAGCAGAGTTTCCCAGTCCTCTTCACAGCATTAAAAATCAAATGAGATTTGCGTGACAGACTGGGGTAAAGCAGAAGGGTGTCTACGGCCAAAGGCATCTGACTCCAGGGGCTCCACAAGACCCAGGTCCCACACATTTTCCCTAAGGGGGAGCCATGCACAGCTCCACACACCTGCATCCCATGTGCAGCACATGATAATCTTGAGGCACATTTATGAAGAAGCTCTTCATAGAAGCTAGAGTATATATTTTATAAGACACCAATTTGTAGTATTATAATATAGGAAGGGGAAAATAAGTACCCTTTGAGAAGGAAAAATATGCCATTTTCTATTGCAGAAATTGTTATTTTGAAGAGGACAAAAAGCTGATCATTGGGAAGTGGAGGGGTTTACATGTAGAAAACATCATTTGAAAAGCAGAGTGGCTTTAATAATAAAAGCACTATTCAAAATTGCATAGAACAAAAATTAATATATAAAAATGAATATAACTTTTTCTCTTTTTGTATTTTGCTTGATGTTCCACATTTGCTATGATGAGAGCTATATACTTCCATGATTAGAGAAGATTATGTTGATTTAAAGATTAGTGAAGAATGTGTCATTGGGAGGAACTTGGTTAAGCCTTTCCAATTTCCCCTGACAATGCACTATTGTGTTAAGGGAACCTGGAATGTGCCATCTCATGGCTCCATGTAATTACCATGCAGTAACAGATCCTTTAAATGTAAATTCAATGCATATTTAGGAGCTAAAGCATACTTAATTGAAAGTGCTACAAGTTGTCTATTCTAAAGAGCTGCTAGCAAATTGGAGAGTGTCAGTGGATTGTCTGTCCTTTACTTTGAAACCCTTAAATAATGTGACAAAGAGAAGTGGAAGTGGGACTCAAAAAACAGTTGCACAATATTACAGTTGTGAGTCTTACCTCCTCTCTCAGCAAAGCTCTTCCTGTCACTTCAGTTGATTATCTTTGCAGATTCTTGATGTTTGTTCTGATGAGAACAGTATTGTTATCAAAGTGTGCCTACTCTCCTCCATTTAACATGCTATTTATTATTCAAGAACTTAGTTTCTAGCTCATTTCTGGTTTGTTTCCATTTTAGTTTTAAAAATATGTAATACTGACTTTCTAGATTTTGTTTACTGCATTTCAAATGCTTGTTATCTTTTTCAACTCCTGTGACCACAAAGAGCTGAGTCTACCTTAAACAATGAGTGATTATCACTTAATTCCTACAAATAATCCTGAATATTGTAGTCTATCTTCATTGTACAAGTTAAAATTATATGTCCCCAGTTGTTACATGCAAATCTTCTCTCATTGTCTGAAGAGAGCTCAGGCTTTGTTTGAATTCTTCATCAATGTCATATGTTGATGAGTTGTTCCTTCTCAGATTGATAGTAGCTAGAGAGAAAATCTGAGAAGAGATGATATTCAACCAAAATCCTTAGAAATTATTTTGACACATAACTTTGATATTTGATTATAAATCTGGAATGCGGTAAAAAAAGTATGAAAATATCATTTACTGAATATATTATTGGACATATGGATCCCAAGTCCCTATTTTTATTTTGTAAAAATAAGCCATAGACTTAAGTCTGGGAGAAAACTTGAGACTTGATAGAAGAGTAATTGGTATATTTGCCAAGTAGTAGTATTAGCAAGTAGTATTTAGCAAGTAGTAGTGCCTCCCAATCCACTGGTGAAAATATCTCCTATGAGGGAGAAAGAAATTATCTTCCTCTTCACTAACCTCCTCACCTCCATATTACTTCTTCAAATAAGATTATAGTCAGTTTAGTTCACGTAAGATGGTGTCTTAGTCAGCTCAGTCTGCCATAAAAAACATATCATAGAATGAATGGTTTAAACAACAGAAATTTATTTCTCAAAGTTCTGGAGGCTGGAAAGTCCAAGATCAAAGTGCTGGCAAGGCAGGTTTCATTCTGAGGCCTTTTCTCTTGGCTTTTTGGAAGCTGCATCCTTGCTGTATGCTCACATGACCCCTTCTTTATATGGGCATGGAGTGGAGAAAGAATGAGAATGAGAGAGAGAGAGAGACCTCTTACCTCTTCTTATAAGGGCACTAATACTATTACGAGTGCCTCATATTCATGACCTCTTCTTACCTTCCAAAGGACCCATCTCTAGATACTATCACGTTGTGGGTTAGGGCTCCAGAATATGAATTCACAGGGCAGTAATAACACAAATATTTAGTCCATAGCAAATAATAAGATAACTTTAATAATAATTAATAATAATTCTTAAGCCTTAGATCTTGAGGGAGCCAAGAAGAACTGTGTTTTAAATGACTTCTGTGATTTTCATTAGTTTCCTTTTCATGTAATGGGAAGAGTACTGGCCTGATGATACATGCCAAGTGAGTTTAAACTTTAGTTGTATAAGTTTCTAACTGTGCTTGACTTTGGATGTTTAGTCTCTTCAAGGATAAACGTTCATGAACAATTATTTTTTACTTCTATGTCTTATTATGCAGTGCAATACAAACAATCATTACTTCTATGTCTTATTATGCAGTGCAATACAAACAACATACATGGATATGCTTTGAATATAGAAAAACTCACTACATGTTTCAAAAATACTTTTTAATGAAACTTACCTTGCCTATTATTAGACAAAGGAAACACACTATACAATTAAGCAGACATTTTAAGAAAATAACTACAGTTGACCCTTGATCAACATGGGTTTGAACTAGGCTGGTCCACTTATATGTGGATGTTTCTCAACCTATTGCAAATCAAAAATACAATATTCCTGGATGTGAAATCCATATATATGGAGAGGTGACTCTTCATATACACAGGCTGAGTGGGACTTATTGCAAGACTTGAGTATGCATGGGTTTGGGAATATGAGGGGCTTCTGGAAACAATCCTCCACCTATATACAAAGGAACAACTATACATTTGGCCATGATCACCCAAAATTCAAGATGAAGCGTGTCCTATCTTCTAATCTTCATATTATTTTGTTAAATTCTAATTCATTACATAAATTATGACCAAAAACTTGGCACAGAAAAGTATTATTTTGTATTTATGTCATGTATTAAGTCAGATCAGTAGTTTTACCAGTAAGAACAAAAGAATATGTTCTGCAGATATGACCTATAGGCTGGTAGTATGATCTTCTAAGGAAAACCATTTTTCTTGAGATTTCTAATATTTTTGTTGTTATTAATGGTTTCTTTCAAGTTCTTAACAATCTCGAATCAGGCTTGTTGTATTTATCTTTCTCTCTGGTTGCAAATTTCCTTTAATAGTCAATGGGACAATTAGTAAAATACATTCCAAATACTCTGGTATAGAATAGGTCCTGGATTTCAGCATTTGAGCAGACACATATCTACGTGTTCATGTCTAGACTTCTATTCAGTACAAAGATAATAGCTTCAGCTCAGAAAGTATTTCACCACATTTATCTCTTGCCTTATTAAAAGTAATTCCCAGAAGGAAACTTCATGAGTAACTATTAATGAGTCATTTACAGTTACTCCATAGACCAGATTAACCAAGATAAAATTTTGGTAATGAGTATTACCTAGTAGGAAGGTAGGTTGTAAAAACAGTTTTGGTTGAAACTTGAGTCAATTTAGTTGTATCAATGAACCTATCAAAATACAACTTAAGAAATAGTTGAATTCTTCAACTTTGAATGACCTTTCAGAGTCTATTTGCAAGGCGTTATTTTCTGTCTTCTATTTCTTTTCTGCATGCTTGTTCACTTTACATTCCTATACTGCCTTCACTTATTGATTGCTTGAGTAAAACAAGGCCACACCCTCTGTAGACTCTCGGTAAACTGATGAGGATGAGGTTGACAGACTAGAAGGTAGGAATAATGTCTAAGTACAGAAATGGGTGTGTCAACTGCCCTCTGAATTGTGAATTCCAACATCATGTAGCTGAGGATCTCTGGAGAAATAAGCCAGTCAGCCAACTGACAAAAGAGGCTTCAGGTTTTTGACACAAGGTGTAATGACACTTGGGCAATATGACCTGTTCCATGGCATTTTACATTATGTCATGATAATATCACAAAACATAAAGTTCTTCAGGAGATCTGCTACATCATATTCCACCATGAGTTCATAAAGAATTTAAATAGCTGATTATCAACTTGAATTAGTATAACTGCTGCCAGACAGTTGCAAATAACAACAATAATATATTCAAAGAGTGCCCTTAGTTAAAAATACAGTAGGCAAAGAGACAGAATCAGCATTAAATGTCACACAG
This sequence comes from Pan paniscus, assembly GCF_029289425.2. Classification (NCBI taxonomy): domain Eukaryota; kingdom Metazoa; phylum Chordata; class Mammalia; order Primates; family Hominidae; genus Pan; species Pan paniscus. Next base: position 29,231,041 of record NC_073262.2, on the reverse strand, counting down.
AAAATTCTGAGTTAAAGATTTGGGGCAGCAGTCTACCTTGCACTTGACTTAGAGGTGATTTTAATAGACTGGGTGGAATCAACAGACTTGCAGCACATATTCATGTTGAATGACTCTAGATGAGTGAAACAAAATACACAAAAGGAGACTAGGTGATAATTCTAAGAATCTATATTCTGGGAATAATATTATTAACAACTGTATTCAAATTTATCCTTACTTGTTCACCGTTCTTTAATTTTCTCTTACTGAGGAGTTTGGAAATTGAATGTATTCATTCCCCAAAATTATGCCTGTGTGATGAGTTGAACTAATGTTTTTAGAAGTGAGCAGCTCAAATAATGAGAGTTTGGGGGCTACTATATTGCACAACTCCAGCGGGCACTATTTACATTGTATTCTCTACTGTAAATATGACATGTGGTTACACTGAATTTTATCTAAAAAATAAAAGAACTTCCTGACATAAACTATTACAGTTTATACCAACAGTCTACTCTATAATTGGGCCCCTCTGTAGGCTTTTAAACATAAATTGACCTCATACTCATCTTTAGAATGGCTTATTAAGGCAGGACTCACTAAAAGTCATAATGCCTTTATAGGGGGAGTAGAGAGAAATGGAAGTTGTTGATTAAAAAAAAACAAAAGGTAGACTACTTGATTTAAACATCTCTTATAAGCTATCTTATTTAAATATTTAATCTTCCTTTCTCCAGAGCAGGGAAGTATTTTTTTTTTATTTTATTGCTTACATAAAATTTTCTACTACACTTGCAATTAAATGTAATGTTCTCCTACTTTCTTTGTTTTTTCTTTCCTTCCTTACTGTTAAGAGTCATAACCACTTTAGTCCTGCAATGAGATTAACATCCCTGGAAATATGAAAAATAAGAGACCTTAAGAAATACTTGACATGAAGGGTGTAAGATGTGATCGACTTTCACCTGCCTCTGCACAAAGACTCCTTGGCAAAAGAAAGTCAAAGAGAAAGAGAGAGAGAGAGAGAAAAAAAAAAAGGCATGAACTAGAACTATAGGTTTTTAACCTTTCCAATTTTTATCATAGGTGAAAGCAGATCTATGAAACTACTCTATTCTCTACAAACCTGAAGAGAGCCAGGCAAGTTGGGCTCCACATGTCTTGTTATCATTCCAGTAGTACTATCTTGGGAAGAGATTATTTCAGTTCTGGAAATACTAATAGGTTGGCAACATTCCCCCAAATCTTTCTAGCTTGAAGGAAGGAATGAGGGCAGAGTGCAGCAAGTTACTTGGAGTACTTGCATTTCTGAAGTCCTCCAAATGGCTTACCTACTATTTCCCCAGCACTTTGCTGGGTCTGTGAAACAACTTCTATTCCAGGGAATTTGAAACTTCCTAAATGGTTGAGGTGCTGCTGGGGACACGTTGTTACCTGTGTGTGTGCTTAAAACTCACTTACATGCTCACCACAAATCAAACATTTGTTTTCCAACCAGTAAAGAGGAAGTAAATTCAGATTCAAGTTTCTTTAGGAACGAGACCATGCTGAGAGGCAAATGAATGGCCACTGTGGGGAATTTATTTCTCCTGCTGAAAAAGCAAAGGCTAATAATAATTGAGGTTGATTTGCAAAATGCACAGCTTTACAATAATCATATGATACCTAGTAATTTTGAAATTGAGGTAAAAAAAAAGGAAGCACTTCAGAAGTCGGAATTATGAAAATCGAGAAGTTGCTTAAAATATTTGAGGGTGTGCTTAGATAATCAAATGCCATATGCTTTATTTGCTTCTGATGAGAGATCATGTTTTCCCTTGGAACAAATTACACACACAGGTGTTTGACACAGGGTTTATAAACTACCAAGAGGAGCCAGAATGTTTGGGGTTGGGGTAGGAGGTGTTAATTTGGGGAAGGTGATACTTGGTGGGGACGGTGGGGACGGAGTGGAAAGAATAGGCAGTAGGAAAAAACAAGTGTTTTAGCCATATTTGCAAACTAGGTAGAGTTGTTAGAATTAGAATTTACAACCTAAGTGTAAACCCACCCTGATTTACGCAGTCAGATTCAGACTTTACTTCTCAACTACTTTGCTTATGAGTCACTCCTGTAAGAGAAATGAGAAATAATAGAATTAACATACAAATTTGCTTGTGTTATATATATATATATATATATATATATATATATATGTATGTGTGTGTATACATATATGTATATTTATTTATGCCTGCTATATGGAAACTATATACATAAGCTAGGTTAATAATTGTTTTTTTCCTACTCACAGATTCAAAAGGAAATAATTATCACTCATGGTACAGACGAGCAAACTGAGACTAATTTTATTTCTTCTCATACTGACAGATGCTTGATAGAGAAGATACTTTTTGCCTGAAATATAAGACATCACTATCATAATTTCTATAAGGAAATACACAATATTGTTTTTGAGTTGGAGTCTATAATGAAACATTGCCATTGAAAATTGACCCAGGTCTGTAAAGTAAGATAGACAGTTTGACATTTCATAGATATTGTTTTCGGATATAAAAAATAACAAATAAAAAAAGAAGTGTTAACTAGACAGAATTAGGCCCACTACACAGATTTTATGATATTACATTAACTGTTCTGACTGGTATGTAGACTGTGATAGTTTGTTCTATATGACAGCCAAACATCCTGATGGAAACAGTAAATTCAGTAATATTCAATAATATACCTTATAGAAGTAGGTTTTAAAAAATTATCAGAATGATTCATTTCAGGAGAGACTCTCTCAACTGGTTCATATGAATTAGGGTGTGTTTAAACTCTCTTAAGTCTGTCTTCGAGTCAGAAACGTTTCAGAAACAAAAATTAATGAAGATGGAAAGGTAACCTTTTATTTATTTTATTATTGTTTAAAATTATGCTTTAAGTTTTGGGATACAAGTGCAGAATGTGCAGGTTTGTTACATAGGTATACATGTGCCATGGTGGTTTTCTGCACCCATCAACCTGTCATATACATTGGTATTTCTCCTAATGCTATCCCTCCCCTAGCCCCCAATCCCCTAATAGGTCCTGATATGTGATGTTCCTCTCCCTGTGCCCATAGGTTCTCATTGTTCAACTCCCACTTCTGAGTGAGAACATGTGGCATTTGGTTTTCCGTTCCTGTGTTAGAATGATGGTTTCCAGCTTCATCCATGTCCCTGCAAAGGACATTAACTCATCCTTTTTTGTGGTTGCATAGTATTCCATGGTGTATATGTGGCACATTTTCTTTATGTAGTGTATAATTGATGGGTTTTTGGGTTCATTCCAAGTCTTTAACCTTTTGAAAGCTCTGAAAGCATATTTTATAAAAACACATTCAAAGCAATTGAATATTATAGCAAAGGAATTAACTACAACAGACAGAAATTAACCATTTTAATTCTCACAGTTATTTTAATTCTGACAATTTTTTTAAATTCCAAAACATTATCTCAAAATATAGAATGCTTGAATATTTATTATTTCTCTTTGAATACATATTACTTAAGGTAATTTCCATTATGTGTGATTTTCTGAAATTAATTACAAAAACTCATGTTTTGTGTTTTATTAAATTTTAAAATAATTTTAAAACAATAATAATTGAGCACTAGAACATTTTTAATAGTTTCTAGCTGAAGTCAACTAACGACCCAAATAGGATGTTAAAATTGTAAAGCAATCAACCACTTTTGTTAGATGATAACTTGCACCAAAACCAAGTTAAATGTGAAAATATTTCTTTCTTCTCAGTGTACTCAATTATAAACTCATGGGTAGGTTTTGAAAGGCAGCACTCACAATTAGTCTGACTTATCTGGAAATGCTGTTTTTTGGTAAACAGGATTTGGCTTACATTATATCCATTTTTGGTAGAATATTATAATTATACAAGTCAAATGTGTTGAAAATCATTTAGGAAAGGTAATATGCTTTTTTGCAACCAGGTTATTAGTGATGTTTGAATCTTGAACAAACCTAGAACTGTAAGGTTTCTTTTTTCATTGTTGTTCTGACTGTAACTACTTAAAAATATGTGTGGAGGTGGCAAAGAGGTTGAACTGTAGTGATTTATAACCGGTAAATTTCCAAACTGGATGACTCAGCTGCATATAGCCAGCCCAATCTGTACTGATTTTACCAACATAAGGCCTGCTGATAAATGGTAATAACAATGAAAAGAGATATTTTAAAACAATAATTTTAGCTTCCCTGTGAAATTTCTTATCTTTGCTTTCTTCCAATGTTTTATTTACTCCAGTGCAAATGGATAGAGTTTCCTTATCCTTCCTCAGACTTGCGACTTCATTTATAAGATTTTAAGGTGTAGTTAAACCGGTAAGGGGGAAACATTGCTTAATCTGGACAATTTGGAAATGTTAGTTGTAACAAAGTACGAAGAATTTAAAAGTTGTTGAACTAACATTTTTTTCCTTATAACAAGATCTTTTACTTAAAGATAATTGACTTAAGGTCATAATGGATTACTACCTTGCTCATCTTATATTTCTACTAAGATGGGGAGGGAGGGTGGGATTGGAAAAGATTTTCTCTTTTCAAACTAGTGCTTTTCAGATAAACAATAATAGGCAAAAATTCTTCATTACTATTGAGTTTCTACTTTTAATTTAATTATTTTAATGGAAATGTTAAGTATGTACCTTTAAGATACTTCATGACTTCAAAAAATTCCAATGTGGGTTATATATAGTGTTTTATTTTTAGTACTGAATGGAATTATCCCCTTTCTTTTTGTTCTTGTTTTATTCATCTTTTAAGAAAATAATCAAGCAATCCTCAAAGGTAAGGAGTTTTACTGCCTAGCTCAATTTCATAAGATAATTGTGTGCCACTTAAAACTAAGTTCCAAATCTAAGGTGAACAGTGATAGATGTACTTCAAAGGGACAAAATAGATTTTTTACCAAAAGGAATTCTGAAAACATGACATGGGAAATGCACTTAGTGTTTTATTTAACAGTTACGTACTAATAAAAAATCAATATAGGTATATAATTAGGAGTTATACATCCAGGAGTTTCACTCATACTGTTGAGCTCTTTCCTCTAACATCTTTAGTGAGGTTTGTGAAATATTAGTTGTACATATCCTTCCAGTCTGGAATTACCTACTTGAGTTATCTTTTTCTTTTACTGGTTAAAATAGCTTGAAATTTTGGAAAACTTAATGTCTTTCTTTTCTCCCTCTGCCTTTACTTGCAATTATTTTCTGGCAACTGATTAACTATACAAGTATAGTTCTCATGTAAGATTACATACTGGAAAAGTTGTCATAAGTAGGATATTAGCTATGTTACTTTTAAAGGGTAAAACCTGTTCTATTTGAGGTTGATTTTCATAATTTTTAGTCATTATCCAGATAATATTCTCATTAAAGAGTAGCTGATAATTAAGGTAATTAGAACTGAACGCATTAATCTTTTCGCAAAGAACACCATTTCCAAACGGTGTGGGTTTAAGTTAGAAGAACAGGAACCAGACCAATATGGGGCCAAGTTTGGCTGACTCAATATAACAACACTGAGATGTGATGGTGTTGGCATAATGACATCATGGCTCCTTTGGGACCAATGTTTTGGAGTGCAGGTGGCAGCGCTAGACTGATCTCATCGGAAAATAGCTAACCCATACAAACCAACTTTTTCAGGGTCTAGAACTGCTTTTTCCTGTCCATCCTCACCACTAGAGGAAAGGACGTATGTAAGTGGCATTTCAATATTAACTTTGAGATGTTATAGGTTATTGAGAACCAAATGTCCTACTTGACCATTAAAGCACCTATTCAGCTATTAATTAAAACTTTAAATATCAATGGGCCAAGGTATTGAGGAAGTCTAACAATCAATATGTATCTATCACCATTACTTTTCTGGCATTTATTCATTCCTCCTGTGGACTACATAGTATCAAAATTTAATCATATAAACTACTAAAAGGTGAAAAGAATTGTGTAAATTGAATTACACAGAATAATTTCCCATCCTTGTGACTTCACCTTATTTAGTAAATATATTACAAGTATAAAGATATAGCTGTATCTATATTTGATTTTAAGGTTTTAAAATACTTAATTTTTAAATTTGTACAAATTTTCTGATACTTTTTAAATGTACATCCAAAAACAAAACCACCAAAGTCAAAAATCGTCATTAAGATCCTGTCTGGGCTATTAGTTCAGAGCTGTTTGGATGATGCCAGACCCAAATATGTATCATTAAAGAAGTAAACCTAATTCAAACCTGATTCAAGGCATGCCCAACTAATAATGTTTTATCACCTCTAGAGATCTTATTTCTTGATATCTTTGATTTGCATGTAATGTAAATATCTATGGATGTTTAATGCAGCAAGACAGAAAGCCTCGAAATCTAGAAGGAAGAATAAATTATATAACTGATTAATACTCATTGTTGATTATTTAGTAAGTATTCTTAAGTTTTCAAGGAAATGTTGCTATTATTCACACACAGCAAAAACACAGATGGACGGTCTTTTGCAGCAACATTTATGTTCATATGAACTTTACTTTATAAAGCAAAGAGCTAAATCTTTTATGAAAAGGGCAATAATCTGTTTATGGAAAGATGCAGGAGCATCTCTTTAGGAAAGTAGTTTGTTCTGAGTTCATAAGTTGACAATCTATTTGTAGCTATCATTTGAAATTCATACCATTTCCTTCTCACAGCCATTCACTACCACTCACCATGCAAGGTTCTATAAGTTCTCCCATTTGGATGCCCTTAAGAGAGCCTTGCAATGACAGATGGTTTGGTTAATTACAAAATTAAACTCTGTGCTATTGAGACATGATTTCAGTGAATAATATTTTCCAGACAGAATTTAATAAGCAGCTTGCGGTTGAGTAGCCTTTAGCCCAAAAAAGGGAACCAGGTCTCTGTGACTACCTTCTACATTCAGAGAGCATGAGCTTAGAGGATGTTAACTTGACCACCCCAGGAACTCAGTTCCAGTAACCTTATCAGGGTCTACCAGAGTGACCCCACCCTAAGCATTGTGAAAGAAGGACTGTTGAAATAGCACCTGGCATTTCACGCTGAACTCCTGTAACACTTGCTGATTCACTGACCACAGTGAAGGGAAAGTACACTGGATATTCAGCCGGCCTTTATGGGTGAGCCCTGCTGGTAAACATGAACTCATCTGAGAAGTCACAGGTTTTAACATTCACATGCAGCAACTTTGAATTTTTTTTTTTTTTGAAATATGGTAAAACAAATCAATTTTTAAAATATGAAATTTAAACAGATTAAAACTAGAAATCTAAATATTTGTAAAAGGAATAACTTTTACAATCACAGATCCTTTTGTTGTCGTTGATGATGTATTTCCTCCTAGAAAGTAATTAAAATAATTGACATCTGATATGACCAGACATCTGATTTTTGGTGAACAGATTTTCTCAAGGTAATTTGGGATGACTATGCTTGACTATGTTTGACTAACTTGAATAGGTTTAAGGGAGGAAGTTTCTAGTTCTGGCCACTAGTTCTGATATTTATTAGTTTTAGAAACAATATCTGATTTAAGTAGAACCAAACAAGACTAACTTGGAGTTGTAATAAGTCAGAAAACTGATAATGCATGCAATGATCTCAAAGATTTTATTTTTACTTCTTATATATATACTTGGAAAATACTACTAAATTCAACAGATTTTTTTCCTCTAATAAATTGATCACTGCTTTTACTAAGTCAAAGGTATAAAAAATATCAGAAGCAACCAGATGATAAGTTAATTACCATCCAGAAAATATTTAAACAACTATGCTCCCATGAAAATTCTCCTGCTCAGTTTTCTTAGTTATATCTTCAATACTTTTTTTGAGATGTTAGTTACATGATGCTGTGATCTGTCTTTTTCATTTTTCTATCACTACAGAAAATTTACGATGGTGTATAGCATATATTTAATAAAAAGTTTTAAAATAAAAAATGACTAGACTCAGACTATTTAGAATACGAGTACCAAAATTTAAATCAATTCAGCAAATATCTGCTTCTTATATAAAATATTGTTTAGCTGATAGAACTGGCAGATTACATAGGTACTCTCTGAATGAAAGACGGCAACTCTATATTTTAACAATGATACCACACACTGTGGTCTAATGACCTAGGGGTAGAGTTTTAACAAAATGAATGGTAAAATTTATTAGAAAAGCATAACAAAAGTAAAGAAGCCACAATTTTTCAATTAGAATATTTCTATAAGTTACTAGAATATTTCTATAAGTGGGAAATAGGATGAGAAAAACAAACATTTATTGTGCCCTTTTCACATGCATTACACATTATTGCTTTTCATCTTAATGAAACTGATAAGGACTTAGGAAACTTAGGATCAGAGAAATTGTTTAATTGTTGAGGGCAGATAGAAAGATACTAAGTCATAAATTTAGTAAAGACTTTCTTTATAACCCAGTATGTGCTTAATTTTTAAAATCAACCCTCTTGAAGTATAATATGCCTTCAACAAAATGTACCTATTTTAAACTATTGAAAACGTGTGCACGTAGAACCACACCACAATCCATATAGAATCTTTCCAACATCCCCCAAAGTTTCTTTGTGTCCTAAACTAGACAACCCCTTTCTCCCAACTGACCCAGAAAACCACTAATTTGCTTTCTGTCACCATATGATTCTTGTTTCATTTAGACTTGAGCATATACGACATATAATTTTTAGTGTCTGGCTAATTTCACTCAGCATAGAGGTTTTAAGTTTCATCCATGTTATGATCTGTACTGTTGTCTTTCTTTTCCCCGAGTTCCAAGGAATTCCATTGTATTCCACTGTATGTTTACGACAAATTATCATTTCTTCATTAATGGTTAGTGATTTTACTATTAAATAAATATTTATTAAGTAAATATTTGCTTATCCTAATGTTGTTAAAATATTTTTTCATATTTCTACCAAAGTTTTATAATTTTAGCTTTTACGTTATTATTTGATCTATTTTGGTTTGTGTGTGTGTGTGTATGTGTGTGTGTGTGTGTGTGTGTGTGTGTATGTGTGTGGTTGGGTCGGGGGGAGTTGAGAGATACTTTATTCCATGTGGATAAATAGCCAGGTTCCAGCATCATGTTTTTTAGAAGACCATGTTCCCTCCATTGAGCTACCTTGGCATTGTCAGAAATCAATAGACCCTACAGATACTCTGTAATTGATTAATATCTATTGCCAATATTATGCTATCTTGATTACCTTAGCTTTTCAGTTAAGTTTATACACCAGAATGTACAAGTTCTCCAAATTCGTTCTTCTTTTTGAAATTGTTTGGGCTGTTCTATGTTCTTTGCCTTTAGAACCAGCTTTTCAATTTACACGCACACAGACAAAGACACAAAATTTCTGTGGGGACTTTTACTGAGATTGCATTGAATCAGTAGACTAACTCGGAGACAGCTGGCATCTTAACAACAGTTATTCTTTCAGTGCATTGATTGGAGAGAGTTGATACCTTAACAGTCTTTATTCTTCCAGTGCATGAATATTTATGTATTTAAATAACTTTAGGAGTAAAGTTTTTGACACATTTTATTATATTCATTTCTATTTTTATATTTTTGATATTATTTTAGTTTTTAAAATATATTTTAAAAAATTATTTATTGCTACACTGCAGAAATACAACTGATTTTTTTCATATTGACCTTGTAGCTTGTGAACTCTGTAAGTAATTAATTTTAGTGGCATTTTTGTAGATTTCTAAGATTTTACATGCACAAGATTATGTCTTTTTATAATAAATAGAGCTTTACTTTTCTAACTCCAGTGTATATGCCTTTTATTTATTTTGCTTGTCTTAATGCTGAGGCTAAGACTGCTAGTACAACAGCCAAAAGCAGCAAGAGAAGGCATTCTTAGTTTTTACAGTATTAGAGAATAATATATAATCTTTATACTCACTTTGTGTAACATAAATCCAATCAAATTTATTGAAATTTGTTTTTTGGCCTATCACATACACTATTTTGGTAAATGTTCAATGTGCACCTAAAAAGAATATTCATTCTGCTGTTGATGGTAAAATTAATGGTGCTTCATAAGTGTCAATTAAGTCAAATTGATTTTTAATATTATTCATGTCTTCTTTATACTAATTTTTTTGGTCTACTTAAACTGCTAATTACTGAGACATGAGTATTGAAATTTCTAAGTATGACAGCTTTTGTTTCTTCTTTCATTTACATCATTTGCACCATTTATTTTGAAGGTCTATTAATAGGTGGGTACAGACATTTATTATTATGACATATCTTTTTATTTCTGGTACTTGTCCTTGTCCTGAACCCTATCCTACATGATGTTAATATAGTCACTTCAGCTTTTATAAAAGTAGTTTTAACAGTACATATCTTTTCATAGTTTCTTATTTAACATGTCTGTGTTTGCATAATTGAAATGTGTGTATAATAAAAAACATGTCATTTGTTCTTTTTTTAAATACATTTTTCTAATTTGTGTGTTTAATTGCAATGCTGAGACAATTTACATTTTGTTACTTTCTAATTTGAAACATGAAAATATATATTAGAAAATATGTTTCTAATTGACCTACCTATACTTCATTTTTCTTTTATCTCCCTTATTTTGGATTACTTGAGTATTTTTTATTACTCTGTTTCATCTCCATTCTTGGCTTATTCGCTTGATTTCCTTGTATCTGTTCTCTTTTAATTGATCTAGAGTTACAATTCACATCTTAAACTTATCCCAATCCACCTAAGAACAAAATGATAACACTTGAAGTAGAACAAAAGAATTTTTTAAGCATATATGACCATCTCTGCTGCTTTGTTATTTTCCTGTTTTTGTATATTTTACTTTTACATATTTATACACCCCATAATATAGTGGTGTTATTTTTGCTTTAAAGAATTGATTATCTTTAATGCATCTTCAATTTTTAAAATATTTTTAATTTTTAAAATTTTTCCTGTGGGTCAGAAAAGAATGTATTTTAGGCAATGTTTGGTATATGACCAATAAGTCAAAATAATAGTTATGTTAAAAATTTTACTGCCTTTTATAACTTGCTGGATGTAACAGGGTGATGTTTATGAGAGCAAAATGTTCACATTTTCTAATATGTTTGCAAAATTGTCAATTTTTTTGCAGTCATTTCAATTTTCAAGTTGTGTTTTGGCTGTGTATGTATTTAGAATTGTCTTAATTTTCTGGTGAATTTAATCTGATACTAACATAGCTATTAATATAACCTTTGCAGGTAGAAAATTAAGGCTCATCATGCTACTATAAAGACACATGCACATGTATGTTTATTGAGGCACTATTCACAATAGCAAAGACTTGGAACTAACCCAAATGTCCATCAAAGACTGGATTAAGAAAATGTGGCACATATACACCATGGAAGATTATGCAGCCATAAAAAAGGTTGAGTTCATATCCTTTGTAGCGACATGGATGAAGCTGGAAACCATCATTCTGAGCAAACTATCACACGGACAGAAAACCAAACACCGCATGTTCTCACTCATAGGTGGGAACTGAACAATGAGAACACAGGGACACAGGAAGGGGAACATCACACACTGGGGCCTATCGTGGGGTGGGGGGATGGGGGAGGGATAGCATTAGGAGAAATACCTAATGTAAATGACTAGTTAATGGGTGCAGCAAACCAACATGGCACACGTATACATATGTAACAAACCTGCATGTTGTGCACATGTACCCTAGAACCTAAAGTATAATAAAAAAAAAAAAAGAAAATTAAGGCTATTTGTAATAGGTCAAAAATAATTAAGAAAGTACCAATCTTTAGGAAAGGTAAATATTGATGTCACAGTTTGCCCATAGGAACGTATCACAATCTCTGGTGACTTGGAGTGTGAGGATATTGGTTCACAAGGTTAAATAAGAATGGAAAAAAGAGGGAGAAATTTCAAAACACATCTAACCAGATTTCCAGACATGTTAAGGAGAAATTGGAGGGAGGAAGAATTTAAAACAATGCCGGGTAAGAATTATCCTGACAATGAAATCTAGCCATTCTTGGGTTTAGGAAGTCATTAAATACTGAGTTGAAAAGAAATGAAGGCTCTATACAAGTACAAATCACTGAGCTGCAGAACAGTAATGAAGGAAAAAAAAAATCTTAAAAGCAGCCAGAAGAAAAAAATACAGATAATTTAAAAATTAATGGCAAGCAGAACAAAGAGCTGACTTTTTAACAGCAATAGTGAAAGGAAGCAGTTGACTTTATCTTCAAGGTATGGTGAAGAAACAACAGACCATCAGAATGCTATGCCCAGTGTTAAGAATTAAATTGTCTCCCAAAAAGTACTTATAGGTGGGCATGGCTTGACAGTGTGGAAAATCAATTAGGAAAGGGTAGGTTTATGTAAAATAGGTGAGGGGTGGAGGTCAATCAGAGGAAAACGCGCCAAATGGGAAGACAAGTTCTCAATTGTTGCTTGGCTTTCAGGATTTAAACTGTCTTTGGCTTGGAGGGGTTTCCCCGGGAGCCCACCCCTATCTACCTAGGCATTTAGCTGCCTTCTGCCACTCTCAGTACCACAAACTGAGTTGCCTAAAACAACAAAATTTATTTCTTTCACAATTTTGTTATCTAAAAGTTTGAAATCAAGGTGTCAGCAGGACCATGCTCCTTCTAAAACCTGCAGTAGAGAATCCTTTCCTGTTTCTTTCGAGTTTCTGGTGTTTTACTGGCGATTCTTTGCATACCTTGCCATGTAGCTACCACACTTCAACCTCTACCTCCATTGTCACATGATATTATCTCTTGTGTCTCTTTGTCTCTTTTCCTCTTTTTACAAAGGCACCAGTCATATTGGATTAAGGGCTCATCCTACTTCACTATGACTTTATCTTAACTTAAATAGTTACATCTGTAAGGACCCAATTTCCAAATAAAGTCACAATCTGAGATACTGTGTGTTAGGATTTCAACATATGCCCGGCATTTGGGTTTTTAAAAATAATCTTTTATTATTGCTGAAATCATAAATATTTATTGTATAAATTAATGACATTTAGACTGGCAAAAAGAAAATAAGATAAAATGTCACATTGTCACTATCCATAAATTATTGTTGTTAATATTTTAGATTATATTTCTGTACCATTTATATGCAAACTACACAGATACAAAACAAACATGTGCCGTTATTTTTACTGACTTTTAAAAATAAATGTATTAGTTAACCTTTTAATAAACTATTTTGTAATAGTTGATTTACAAAAAAAGCTGAAATGATATCTTTTTATAATCTTGATTTTTCAATAATTGATCTCCATTATTTCATTTCAGAAACTTACCAATATGTAGATGATATTAACGTTTTCTGAAATCTCTATACAAACAGAATATATGTCATACCTCTGATTGTTATTCTCTTAAATCACATTTAATCTAATAAAACCCAGTTTTTCATGAGGTTTGGCTAATTTTCTCACAGAATGTTCCAACTTCTGGATTTCTCTGCTTGCTTGTTTTGCTTTCTTTTGGTAGGTTATGATTGATTCACTTTTTATTGACATTTCATAGTAAGTCATAAATAAAATGTTTTTTCTGGAGTACCTAGTTTTTATTTATTTTAATTTTGGGGGGTATATAGTATGTGTATATATTTATGAGATATATGAGATTTTTTTTATAGGCATGAGATGCATAACAAACACATCATGGAAAATTGGGTATCTATCCACTCAATCATTTATCCTTTGTGTTACAAACAATTCAATTATACTCTATTAATTATTTTAAAGTGCACAATGAAATTGTTATTGACTATAGTCCTCCTGTTGTGCTATCACATACTATGTCTTATTCATTCTTTCTATTTTTTTTTCCCTATTAACCATCCCCATCTTGCTGCTTCCCTCTACCCCCGACTACATTTCCCAGACTTTGGTAACCATCCTTCTTTTCTCTTTCTCCGTAAGTTCAATTGTTTTTATTTTTAGATCTCACAAATAAGTAAGAATATGTAATGTTTGTCTTTCTGTGCCTGACTTATTTTACTTAATGTAATAACCTGCAGTTCCATCCATGTCGTTGCAAATGATAGTATCTCCTTTTTTATTTCAGAATAGTACTACATTGTATGTAAGTACCACTTTTTAAAATCCATTTATCTGTTAACGGTCACGTAGTTTGCTTCCAAATCTTGACTATTGTGAACAGTGCTGCAGCAAACATGGGAGTGCAGATGCTTCTTCTTTACACTTATTTCCTTTCTTTTGGGTATACACTCAGCAGCGGGATTGCTGGATCATATGCTAGTTCTGTTTTTAGTTTTTGAGGAACCTCCAAACTGTTCTCTATAATGGTTGTACTAATTTACATTCCCAACAACAGCGTATGAGGGTTATCTTTTCTCCACATCCTCACCAGCCTGTGTTATTGCCTGACTTTTGAATAAAAGTCATTTTAATTGGAAGGAGATAATATCTTATTGTAGTATTGGTTGGCATTTCTCTGATGATCAATGATGCTGACCACTTTTTCATACTATTGTTTGCCATATGTATGCCTTCTCTTGAGAAGTGTCTCTTTAAATCTTTTCCCCTTTTTAAATTAGGATTATTAGATTTTTTTCTTATAGAGTTGTTTGAGCTCCACATAAATTCTGATTATTAATTCCTTGTCAGATGAGTAGTTGGCAAATATTTTCTCCCATTCTGTGGGTTGTCTCTTCACTTCACTGATTGTTTCCTTTGCTGGGCAGAAACTTTATCGCTTGATGTGATCCCATTTATCCATTTATGCTTTGGTTGCCTGTAGAAGATGAGAGATAGGGATCAAGTTTTATTTTTCTTCATATGGATATCCAGTTTTCCCAGTACCATTTATTGAAGAGACTGTCTTTTCCCCAGTGTATGCTCTTGGCACTTTGGTCAAAAATGAGTTCACTATAGGTATGTGGATTTGTTTCTGGGTTCTCTATTCTGTTCTGTTTTTATGCCAGTATCATGTTATTTTGGTTATCATACTTCTGTAGTAAAATGTGAAGTCAGGTAAAGTGATTCCTCCAGTTTGCTCTTTTTGCTCACGATAGCATTGGCTATTCGGGGTCTTTTGTGAGTCCATATAAATTTTGGAATTTTTTATTTCCATGAAGAATATCATTGGTACTTTGATAGGGATTGCACTGAATCTGTAGATTGCTTTGGGTAGTATGGACATTTTAGCAATATTGATTCTTCCAATCCATGAACATGCTGAATTGAACCCTTTATCATTATATAATGACCTTCTTTATCTCTTCTTATACTTTTGTCTTGTAATCTATTTTGTCTAACATAAGTATAACAACTCTTGCTCTTGTGTGGTTTCCATTGGCATGGAAAAGCTCTTCCGTTCCATTATTTTCAGTCTACGTGTATCTTTATAAGTGAAGTGTGTTTCTTTTGGATAACAGATCATTGGTTCTTGCTTGGTAGAGAGCAATTTACTATTTTATTTCATTTATTTATTTTTTAGAAACTAATTTGTGATTAGTGACTGTCACATATAACACAGGTTTTGATACAAAATATGGTGTTGAATTAGATAAACTTTACAATTTAGTATTCTTATTATGTTTCTATATTCTAAGGTTACACACACAAAAAAAGAAAAAGGTTCCAAACTTTGAGCAATGACATTATATGCCTACAAACTTATTTTTTGAAAGCTAGCACTTCTTTGGACAAATACATTTTGAATGTTTACTGAACAAAATAAGTGATCAAAATTACTTAATAGTTGCATCTTGAATTCTGACTTTTAATTTTTTAATGAATTTTTAAAAATTTCTTTGTTTTGAAATGATTTTAGATTTAAAGATGAGTTCTGGAAACAGTAGAGAGTTCTCATATACCTTTCCCTCAGCTTCTTAGTGTTATGATCTTACATAAACAGAGTACATTCATCAAAACTTTGATATGGACGTTGAAACAAAACTGTTAGCAAAACTATTGACTCTATTCAGATCTCCACAATTTTTCCATGGTGTAATTTTCCCATATCCAACTAGGATCAAACACTGCACTTAGTTGTCATGTCTCTGTAATCTTCTCAAGCCTGTCCAAGTTTGTTAGTTTTTATCTCAGACCTTGTTGCTAATTTAGAGTAGTTGTCAGGTGTTTTGTAGAATATCCCTCCATTTGGACTTTTCTGATGTTTTCTCATGATTAAACTGAGATTAGAAATACTGGGAAATAATTGCATCATATCAAGTGGTACATAAGAACAACATGATTTATCAATAGTGACGTCACACTTGATCACTTGGTTAAGGTGATATTTACCAGATTCCTCCATTATAAAGTTACTATTTTTCATGTTCACACTCTAGTGGTTTTGGCATCAGAGTAATTCAGGATGCATAAAATGAGCTGGAAAAAGTTTCATCCTTTTTCTATTTTCTGCAAACTTTTATACAGAATTGGTATTATTACCTGATTAACTGTGTGATAGAATTTACATTCTGGGCCAAGAGCTTTATTTTTTGTAAGATTTTAAACTGTAATTCTATTTATAAAATAGACATAGAGCTATTCATTTTATCTATATCTTCTTGTGTGAGTTTCTGTAGTTTCTGGCTCTCAGGGAATTTGTCAATTTTATCTAAGTTGTTGAATTCATGGGCATGAACTTATTGATAGTGTTTCTTTATTGTCCTTTTAATATTTTGTCTCACTGTTGAGGCCTCCTTTTCTACTCCTCATATGGATAACTTGAATCTCCCATATTTTCTTTCTTTTTTTTCCCTACTCCGTTGCCTAGGCTGGCATGAAATGGCACCATCTTGCATCACTGCATCCATAACCTCCTGGGTTTAAGTGATCTTTCCACCTCAGCCTCTAGAGTAGCTGGGACCACCATACCTGACTAATGGTGGCATGTGCCACCACACTGGGCTACTTCCTTTTTTTTTTTTTTTTTTTTTTGTAGAATCAGGGTTTTGCCATGTTGTCTAGGCGGCTCTTGAAATCCTGGGCTCAAGCAATTCTCACACCTTGACCTCCCAAAGTTTTGGGATTACAGGTATGAGCCATAGCACCTGGCATTTTATTTTATTTTTAGAAAGGGTCTTGCTCAGTCATCCAGGCTGGAGTGCAGCGGCACAGTCATGGTTCACTGCAGCCTCAACTGCGTTGGCTCAATCCGTCCTCCAGCTTCAGCCTACAGAGTAGCTGGGACTACAGTCACACACCACCATGCCTGGCTAATTCTTTGTTTTTGGTAGAGATAGGGTCTCACTATGTTGCCCAGGCTGTCCTCTAACCCCTGAGCTCAAGCAATCCTCCTGCCTCAGACTCTCAAAGTGTTGAGATTACAGGCATGAGCCACTGCACCCCGCCCATATTTTCCTTTTTGATTGATGTTCTTAGATATCTATCAAGCCCATTGATATTTTCAAGTAATAAGATTTTAAATTTATTATTATATTTATATTTTAAATATCATGATTTCTATTCTAATGCTTTATTTCCTTCCTTCTGCTTGTTTGACTTTTAATTTAAAAGTGGAAGCTTAGATTATTAATATTCATCTTTCTTTGTTTCTAATAAAAGTATTTAACGCTATATATTTCCTATAAGCAAAGCTGCATCTATCAAATTTTAATGTGATCTATTTTTTCATTCAATTCAAAGTTAAATTTCCTTTGAGGCTTTCTCTTTGATTTGTGGGTTATTCAGAAATATGTTTAATTTCAAAATTTTGAAGATATTCCAGATAAATTTCTGTTACTGAATCCTAGGTTAATTGCACCATGGTCCATATGTCTTCTATTCTTATAAATGTGTTCAGATTATTTATGGTCCAGATTATTGCCTTCCTTGGTAAATTCTCCTTCTGTATTTAAAAAAAATGTGTGCGTGCTTTTTTGTTGTTGGATGATGTTTTCAATACATATCAATTTAGACTAACTGTTTTATGATATTTTCAGTTTTGCTATGCATTTGCTGATTTTTCTATAAGCAATTACTATGTGTTATATCAATTACTGATAAGAAATATTGAAGTCTCTAATCATCATTATTAATTTGTCTAGTTATAACTTTGGCTTACCCAGTTTTTCCTTTATATATTTTCAAGCTCTCTTGTTAGAAATATTAATATTTACAATTTTTATGACTTCTTGAAGATTTTATCTTTTTAATTAAAGAATGTCTCCTCCTATCCTGGTAACCTTCCTTGTTGCGAAGTTATCTTTCTCTGAAAGTAATATGGTTACTTCAGGTGTATTTTGGTTACTGTGTTCATAGTATACCTATTTACATCCTTTTAGCTTTAACTTGTCTATATATTTCCATTTTAAGTGGTGTATTGTAGATAGCATATAGATGCGTCTTGCTTTTTCTCCAAACTGACTATCTTGATATATTAGGTTGTGTGTTTAAATCATTCATATTTAATGAGATTATTGATCTGGTTGGCATAAAATTTGCCATATTGTTAATTGTTTACATTTTCTTCATTTTATTTTTGTGTCTTTTCATGTGTTTCTGAATTCTTTTGAGACAATTTTACATTTTTAAAGATTTCTTTTTGCCTCTTTTATTAACATATTGTTTATTCACTTTTTTGCATTTTTCCAGTTGTTTCCCTTATGCTTATATGTTTTAATCAAAGTCTATCTCTCTCCCATCTTTGTGCTATTTTTATTACATCTTCTATTTTAATTATGCTATAAAAACTCAATAAATTGCTACTGCTTTATTTTGCGTGGTCAGATGTATTTCAAAGCAAGTAAAATTTAGAAAAATTTAATTTAATATTGCCTTCATTCATCTTATGTTACCTACTTTTTATTTCCTTATCTAGATCCATGTTTTCAATCTCATAGTTTTTCTCTCCAACTAGCTTCCTTTAAAAAATCTTATACAAGATTTCTGGCAATTAACTACTTTAACTTTCATTGGTCTGAGAGTATTAATTCTTCAGTTTTAAAACATAGTTTTGCTGGGTATAGAATTCTGGGTTGAATGTCTCTCCTTTTTCCCCCTGCTTTATTGAGGTATAGTTTATATTGTATATATTTAAGATGTACAACATGTTTTTATATATGTATACAATGTGAAATTATTACTACAATCAAGCTAATTAAAAAGTGCACCTCACATAATTACTTTGTTTTTGAGAACACTTAAGATTTACTCTTTTAGTAAATTTCAATTATCTAATATGGTTATTATTAACTATGTTTACCATGCTGTAAATTACATCTTCAGAACTAATTTATCCTGCATAATTAAAACTTAGAACCCTTGACCAGCATCTTCCCATTTACCTCACACCCCAGGCCTCTGAAAACCACTATTCTACTTTATGCTCTTATGAATGCAAATTTAAGATTCCACATATCAATGAGATTTTGCAGTATTTGTTTTTCTGTGTCTGGCTTATTACTTATTTCACTCAGCATAATCTCCTCCAGGTTTATCCGTGTTGTCACAAGTGGAAGTTTTTTATTTTATTTTATTTTTTTTGCTTTCCAAGGCTGAATAACATTTTATTTTAGATAGATAGATTGATAGACGGATAGATAGATATAATGACAAAATATTATTTTTATATAATTCGATTTTTCTTTATCCATTCATTCATCAACTTAGGTTGTTTACATATGTTGGCTATTGTGAATAATGCTATAATGAACAAGGGAGTGCAGATATCTCTTTGGCATAATGATTCCATTTCCTTTGAATATATACCCAGAAGTAGGATTGCTGGATCATATGGCAGTTCTACTTTTAACTTTCTGTGGAAATTCCTTTTTTCATAGTGGTTCATAAATTGGTTTTACCAATTTATACTTCCACCAACAGTGTACAAGGGTCACCTTTACTCCACTTCCTTGCCATTAGTTATCTTTCATTTTTTTTATAAGAGTGATAATAGCCATTCTAACAAGAGTGACAATATGGTTTTAATTTGTGTTTTTTTCTGATGGTCAGTGATGTTGAGGATGTTTTCATATAGGTATTTGATATTTGAGCATCTTCTTTGAAGAAATGTCTATTCAGGTGTTTTGTATAATTTTAAATTTAATTATTTAAGATATATTTGTTATAAAATTGTTTGAATTTCTTGTATATTTTGTATATCAACCTTTTACCAGTAGTATGTTTGCATATATTATCTCCTACTGCATATATTTTCTCTTCACTCTGTTGATTGTTTCCGTTGATGTTCAGGAGATTTTTAATTTGATGCAACTCTATTTGTTTATTTTTGCTTTTGTTGCCTGTATTTTTGGATTTTATCCAATATTTCATTGCTCAGATAAATGTCAGAAGCTTTTTCTGTATGTTTTCTTCTAGTTGTTTTACAGTTTGAAATTTTATATTTAAGCCTTTAATCTATTTTGAGTTGATATTTTATATGGTGTGAAAAAATAGTACAATTTCACTTTTCCGCAGGTGGATATTCAGTTTTACCAACACCATTTACTGAACACCATTAACCTTCCCCATTTTGTGTTCCTGGCACCCTTAGCAAAGATCATTAGGCTGTAATGGATTTCTGTGCTCTCCATTCTGTTCCAATTTTTTATTTTTTTTAATAGCAGTACCATGTAATTTTGATTACTATAGCTTTCTAATATATTTTGAAACCAGGAAATATGATGCTTCTATCTTTTTTTTCTTTTGTTTAAGACTGCTTTGCTTTCTCTTTAGGAGTTACATATGAAGTTTAAAATAGTTTTTTTTTCTATTCTTGTGAAAAATGCCACTGGGATTTTGACAGAGTTGGCATTGAATATGTAGATTGGTTTGAGCAGTATGGGCATTTAAACAATATTAATTCTTCTAATCTATCAACGTGGGATATCTTTACATTTATTTTGGTCTTCTTAAATTTCTTTCATCAGTGGTTTATAGTTTTTCATGTATAGGTATTTTACTTCCTTAGTTAAATTTATTTGTAAGTATTTTTCCATTTTGATGTTATTGTAAGAACTTTTTCTGGATTTAATTTTTGGACATCATATTGTTAGTGTGTAGAAGCAAAACTGGTCTATGCATGTTAATATTGTATCCTGCAAATTTATTGAATTTGTTTATTAATTATAATATTTTTGTAGTGAAACCTTTAAGGTTTTCTGTATGTAAGATCTCATCACCTGCAAACAGAGAAAATTTTACTGTTTTTTCCTTTGCGTACTTTTCATTTTGTTTCTTGCCTATTTGCTCCACTAGGACTTCCAGTACAATGTTAAATAGAAATTGTGGCAGTGAACATTCTTGCATTATTGCTGATCTTAGAGAAAGAGCTCTCAACTTTACACTATTGAGTGTGATGTCAGCTGTGAGCCTGTCATATATGGCCTTTATCATGTTGAAGTACATTCCTTTTACATATAACATTTTAAGAGTCTTTATCTTGAAAAAAATGCTGGATTTTGTCAAACAATTCTGCATTTATAAAGATAATCATATGATTTTTATCCTTAATTTTACTAAAGTGATATATCATATTTGTTGATTTTCTTTTGTTGACTCATCCTTGAAATTCAAGGAAAAATCCCACTGGATCTGGTGTGTGACTCTTTTGATGTGCTGTTTAATTCAGCTTACTACTATTTTGATGAGAACTTTTGCAACTATTTTCTTCAAAAATATTGGCATGTAATTTTCTTTACTTGCAGTGTCCTTGTTTGGCTTTGGTATCAGGATAATGATGGCCTTGTAAGAAAATTGAAGTGTTTCTTCCTATTAAATTTTTAGGGCAATTTTGAGAAAGATTGGAATTAATTATTCTTTAAATGTTTGGTAGAATACACCAGTGAAGCCATCTGGTCCTGGCTTTTCTTTATTAGGAGGTTTTTTGATTACTGATTCAATCTTCTTATTTGTCATTTGTCTCTTCAGATTTTCTAGTTTTTTTTTACTGATTCAGTTTTGGTAGGTTGTATGCTTCTGGAAATTTATCAATTTTTTCTAAGATTTCCAATTTATTGACATCTAAGCATTCATAGTAGTCTCTTGCGATCTTTGTAATTCTGTGGTATCACTTGTAATGTCATCTCTTTCAGTTTTGATTTTGTTTACATGTGTCTTCCCTCCTTTTAAAAAATTAGTGTAACTAAAGTCTTCTCAATTTTATATTCCAAAATACCAACTGTTAGTTTGTTGATCTTTTCTATTGTTTTGCTCACATCTATTCCATTTATTTCTGTTCTAATATTTATGATTTTCTTCTTTCAGCTAACTTGGGGCTCAATTTGTTCTTTCTCAACTTCCTTGAGATATAATGTTAGGTTGCTTATTTAAGGTCTTTAAAAAAAAAGGTGTTTATTATTATGAACTCAACTCTCAAAACTGTTTTTGCTGCATTCCATAAGTTTTTTTTTTCCTTTTTCTTTTTCTGAGATAGAATCTTACTTTGTCACCCAGGCTGGAGTGCAGTGGCGCAATCTTGGCTCACTGCAACCTCCACCTGCTGGGTTCAAGCAACTCTCATGCCTCAGCCTCCAAGTAGCTAGAATTAGAGGCACATACCACCAAGCCCTGCCTAATTTTTGTATTTTTAGGAGAGGTGAGGTTTCACCATGTTGGGCAGTCTGGTCTTGAACTCCTGACCTCAAGTGATCTGCTCACCTCAGCCTCTCAAAGTGCTGGGATTACAGGCGGGAGCCACCATGCCTGGCCTCATAAATTTTGTTTGTTGTTTTTCTATTTTCATTTCTCTCAGGATTTTTTGTTTTGTTTTGTTTTGCTTTGAGTTCTCCTTTAATTCATTGGTTATTCAAAAATGTGCTGTTTAATTTCTACAAATTTGTGAATTTTCCAATATTGTTTTTGTTTTTGATTTCTAGCTTACAAATTGTCATAAAAGATAATTGATATTATTTCAATATTCTTAAATATGTTGATAATTGTTTCGTGTCTCAACATATGATCTACCTTGGAGAATGTTCTGTGTGCATTTGAAAAAAAATGTGCATTCTGCTGCTGTTGGATAGAATATTCAGTATATGTCTGACAAGCCCATTTGGTCTGTGGAATTGTTAATTATTGTTTCCTTATTGCTTTTGTGTCAGATGATCTATATATTGTCTAAGTGGGTTATTGAAGTCCCCTACTGTATTGTATTATTGTCTATTTTTCCCTTCAGTTCTATTAATATTATCTTTACATATTTAAGTGATTTGATGTAAGGTGCATATATATTTACAATGGCTATATCTGCTTGGTGAACTGATGCCTTTATCATTATTTAATGACTTTCTTCATTTCTTTTTAGTTTTTGACCTGACATCTATTTTTGTCTAGGTATAACCCCCCATATCTTCCCTCTCTTTTGGTTACAATTTGTCTGGAATACCTTTTCCCATTTTTTTTTTTCTTTCGTTTTCCTTTTAGCCTTTGTGTGTCCTTAAAACTAATGTAAGTCTTTTATAGGCAGCATATTGTTGAATGTTTTCTTTTGTTTAATCTATTTAGCCGCTGTATGTTTTTTGGTCAAAAAATTCAAACTATTTCCATTTACAGTAATTATTGAATGTAAGGACTTACTCTGGTTCTTTAATTGTTTTTGAATGTTTTATAGTTTTCTGTTACTTTTTCTCCTTTCTGTCTTCCTTTGTGGCTTGATAATTTTTTTGTAATAATATGCTTTGATTCATTTTACTTTATCTTTGTGTATCTACGTCAGGATTTTCTTTGTGTAAGCCCCGTAGTAATATGGGGCTTACACATAGAACATCTTATAGTTTCACACACAAAACTCAGCACTTTAACTTGTCTTACCCTTACATTTCATGTTGTTGATGTCACATTTTACAAATTTTTATACTGTATATCCTTTAACAAATTATTGTAGCTGTACTTATTGTTAATGTTTTGTTTTTAAACTCTTACATCAAGTTCAAAAGTATTTTACACATCACCATTATAATATTATTTTGTATTTGACAACATTCTTACCTTTATGGTGAGTTTATTTCATTGACATGTTTTCATATTGTACTTAACATTTGTTTATTTAAACTTGAAGAACTCCCTTTAGCATTTCTTATGAAAGGTCTGGTGGAGAACTTTTTTAGCTTTTATTTGTCTGGGAAAATCTTTCTCTCTCCTTAAATTCTGAAGAACAGCCTTGTTAAGCAAAATATTCTTAGCTGGAAAATTTTTCCCCCCTATTCTTTTAGTTCTTTGACTATGCTTTCCTGGCATACAAGGTTTTGGTGGAGAAAAATGCATATAGCCTTATGGAGATGCTCTTGTATGTTACACGTTTTTCTCCTGCTGTTTTAAAAATTCTCTTTGTCTTTGACATTTTATAATTTGGTTATAATATATCTCAGTGTAATCTTTATAATCTTGATCCCATGAGAGATATTTTGTACTTCATGAACTTATATGTCCACATCCTTTCCAAGATTTGGGATGTCTTCAGACATTTTTTTGAAAAATGCTTTCCATTCTCTTAACCGACTTTCTCCTTCTGGGAATTTACAATGTACATAGAGGTTTGATGTCTCTTATCTGAAATGATTGGGACCAGAATGTCTGAAATTACTTTTTCTTTTCATATTTTGAAATATTTTCATTATATTAACTGATTGAGCATGCCAAATCTGAAAATGCAAGATCTGAAATGCTTTAAAGAGCATTTTCTTTCAGCGTCATGATGGTGTTCGAAAAGTTTCAGAATTTGGAGCATTTCAAATTTCGATTTTCAGATTTGGGATGTTCAACCTGTAGTGGTATACTTGGTGATGTCCTGTAAATCTCTTGGGCTTTCTCTACTCCTTTTAATTTATTTTTCCTTCTTACTATTATGATTAGATAATTTCCATCTTTAAGATCATAGGTTCTTTTTTCAGTTTGTTTGAGTGTGTTTTATACTCTATTGCACTTTTTATTTATTTCAGCACCACAATTTCTGCTGGTTCTGTTTTATGATTCCTGTCTCTTTCTAAAACTTTTTGTATTGTTTGTGAATTGTAATACTAATATTGTTGAAGTTACTATTTCAGTCTAGTGTAGTTCACTGAGCTCTTTTAAAACAATTGTTTTGAATTCTTTGTTGGGCAATTTGTAAATCTCCATTTCTTTGAGATTGGTTACAAAATTTATAGTTTTTTTTTCAGTGGTGTTGTGTTTCCTTAATTTTTCATGTTCTTTGAAGTCTTCTATTGCTGTCTTCACATTTAAAGGATCAGACACCTTTTTTCAGTCTTACTGATTAGCTTCAGGAAAAAAAGACCTTCACCATTCATCCAGGCTAGGGATTATTAGGACTCCTAGACCTGTTCTATGGATGCATCTGCTTCACTTCTCTTATTCCCCTTTTTGGGGGAGGAAACAGTCTTAGGGCTGTATGTATTCTCTCAATTCTGCAAAGCCAGGCAGTGTGTGAGAACACTATATGTTTCCTAGGGCCACTGTGCCCTGAAATGTTGAAGGATAAACACCATCTCTCAATCTTGCAGAGATAAATCAGCTATCTGCATGTGCTTGTGCACAATCTTCAGGCGGTCACATACACTATATGCAAGGTGGCACACTGGGCACCAGCTACAGGGGCCAGGGAAAGGTACATGGAGTGCTAGTGCTAACAGCATGAATGGGCTAGTTGGGCTAGTTGGTGGGTAGAGGGTATAAAGCTGTTATATTCTGCAAGATCTATGGGCACACTTCTTGGTGTAGTTCATGAGGAGGTTTATAGAAACTATGGCCCTTTACTGAGTTCTGCACCCCAGTGCTGTGATTCCCCAACCCTCTTCCCTGCTCCTAGCCATACCACATTTCTGGGGAAGTTGGGTGTTCACTGTGTTCTCACTTCTCCCATGGAGGAAGTCAAGAGCCAAAGGGGTCTCACTGAGCTGTGCCACATTGGTAAAGAGGGGATGTGGGTAAAGTAAAACTTTTCTTCTTATCCTTTTCAATACATCTATTCCTGCATTTGTTTTTACTCCAACAGGTGGTGGGGCTTCTTCATTAGATTCCCAGTCTTCTACAAAGGTGTTCTCCTCTGAGAGTGGTTGTCAAAATTATTTCCTCTGTGGGAGGATAAGAACAGAAAACTCGTATTCCTTTGACTTGATAATGTTCAGCACTTTAATTATGTCAATATATTGTCTTCTGGCTTGTGTGTTTCTAAAGAGAAAACTGTTGTAATTATTATTTTTTTCTTCTATTTGTAATAACCCTCTCCCATACTAGCTGACTTTAATATTTTTGTTTGTTTGGTGTATTCAGTAATTTCAATATGACAAGTTGAGGAGTGGTTATGTTTTGGGAATCATCATCATAGGTATTCTCTGAGCTTCTTTGATGTGTGGTTTTGTTTCTGTAATTAAATTTTGAATATCCCAGCCCATTTAAAATATTACTTACCTCTTTCTCCTTCTTTTTTATCTTTCTGGAATCAATTGCTTACATATTAAAGTATATGATAACATCCCACTGATCTTGGATATTGTGTTTCAATTTTATTTTCACCTTTTTCTCATTCTTCTCTTTTTATTTTTGTTTGAGTAATTTCTATTGAACTATGTTCAAGTTCACTTATTCTTTACTTAGATATTTTAATTCTACTTATTAGCTGATTGGGTAAATTTTATATCTCTTTTTCTGTATTTTTATTTAGAGCATTTCCATGTAATTTTCTACCAGAGTTTTCATGTTTCTATTGAGATTATCCTTCAAATTTTGCCTTTTATTTAACTTTTAGAGTGTTTAATATAGTAATCATAGTTATTTTAAATTACCTTGGCCATATCTTATGGTTAACATAATTTGAAAAGACAACTAGGTGATCTTTCATAAACATGGCATGCAATTAAAAATTAAATGTGTAAAGCTGAATAAGCAAAGTTGTTTCTAGTGTTTTCAAATATAGTTTAAGAAACAATAATGTGCCCCAATGTAGCACAATCAATAGAAAGACATAAGGAATGTGAAGAATATGTCTTACAATAGAAATGATGTCCAAAGAAAGAAAAGATGAACATTTAGTTGGACTCTATCTTAGCTGGTTCAGCAGTAAATTTAACACCTTCACCATGACTAATTCACTAATTCCTTATAGCTTTCTATTGTTTTGAAGTGTACAATAAACTTCATAGCCATGTGAGGTAAATTAGACAGGTTATAGTTCATATTCAATCTGTCTACTACTCTGTGGAGAGATTCTAGGCATGGACAATTCCAAAATTAAGTTTCTCACATCCTACTATTTCCTGAAACATCCATTGTGTTTCTTCCCATATTATCAATTTATTAAAAGAGTAGGCTACATTTAGTTCTTCATTTCAATGCATTTAAAAAATTTTTAAAGCTATCTGTTTAGCACACATGCATACACACACACAAACGCATATTTTCTAGATATGCTTGTGAGTTCTATATTGATGAGCAAAACAGAAGAAGGTCTTATCATCGTGTTGTTATGGTCCAGAAATAAACAACAACAAAAAAGAAACCCAGCAAAATTTAGCATATTGCTGATAGGAGCCATAATAGATGTAGCTAAGTATGTATACCTCCACCACTCTAATCTGGGCTTGGCTCACCACTTTGGTAAAGGTGTTTTTCAGTAGGTCATCAACAATCGCCCTCTAAGTAAACCAATGTGTTTAAACATTTTACCTTGATTTTGTTATGGCACTCACAGTATTTAATTGTTTTCATCATCTTTTTATTATTGAACTGTTCCTGAAGCCTTCAAATAATTCATTAGTTTATGATTAAAATACATGTAGCATGCATGATACAAATATTTAATCAATATACAAAAGTGTTTACTCATGTTTGTGCAAACATATATGCTTTTTACTTACACAATTGCTGAACTCAGCCCTTTATTTCTGTTATTCCTTTTTTTCTCATTCTGTTTATTTTTGCCATTACATTAATTAATTTTGCTATTAACTATTAGCAATGCAGAAAAAGCAGGAAGCATAACTCTCTTTTACAACTGCCTTCAATACTAAGAAATGACTTCAGGGAGATGTATAGAGCTATAATCTTATGACTATATTATGACTTTTATAAATCTTATTTATATATAACATTGTATGTACATATATGCTTAAATACTGCCCATTAGATGCATCCTTAAAACTATTACATCCTTTTATCTATCTATGAAGTTTTAGTATAATTTCCTTAAAAATATTTTCTTTACCAAGAAGATTGTACAAAAAGGTTAATACTTTGTAGGTTATTATTTAATGTTCCATGCCTTAGGTTGACATGCTATATAATATACATGTATAATTGTAGTTACATGATATAATTTGGAAATTTGATTATAAAACTAACATTTGTCTTTGTATTGGGAAAAATAAGGACTTGACCTGTCTATAAAAGTGTTTCTTAAACTTATTTTTTATTATATCCCCCAAAGAAACTCTTTAAAATATTTTTTCCCAATCTCCATCTCATACAAATTTAATATCAGAAAATACTCCATATCTTTTTGTGTAGTGTGGCCCTTTGGAGGGCCACAAAGCTTTGAAATATCCATACTTTTTTTTATAGCCCAAGAGTTCATTTTTGGCCCCTTGGGGGTTATAATTCCCATATAGAGAAATCATGGCTTATAAGGTCAACTCATCATGGTTGACCATGGTACTACATTTTTTGTTCTATTTCATTCAGAAAATCAAATTTAAAACAATTAAGAAAGCTTTGGTTACAAATTAAATGAATTTTTAAAATAAACTACTTCAGATTTTAGTTTGTCTGAATTTTTTATTATATCACTCTCATTATATAGTCATAATAATTTAGTTCTATAATAAGTACTTTTTTAGTTATATAATCTTGTGCCATAAATCTGTGACACTAAATTATATATACATACAATTATATGTTAGTGTGTATATACACACATATATACACGTATGTGTATATACACACATATATACACGTATGTGTGTATATACACATACGTGTATATACACACATATATACACGTATGTGTATATATACACAAATGTGTATATATACACATATATACACGTATGTGTGTATATACACATATGTGTATATACACATATACGTGTATGTGTATATATACACACAAATGTGTATATATACACATATATACACAAATGTGTACAAATGTATGTGTATATATATATATATATATATATAGTTACTTATTCCCTTACACAGTAGTTTGAGATTTCATTACAGCCCTAATTTGTGAAGAAATTAATTAGACAGCATGGAAACAGATTACGCAAAAAAGAAAGTTTTAACGTAAGTAGAAATAGAGGAGGTATTCAATAGCTCAGGAAAAACAAATAAGTTAGGGCAACAATGTAACTTTGGGAATTGTCCTGACATTGACACTCAGTAATAAACTCATTTTGTTGAAATGATTACAGTGCATTTGGGAAAAGGTATATTCTCGATATAATCTTAAAATTGTAATAATATGATCAGTACATCTGGAAAATAACAGTGAAAATTAAACTGAACTTCGTCTGGATACTGCAATTTTTACATGGCTCTGTCAAATGTCAGGCTTCCCTCTCCCTCACCAATTTCAAAAATGTTTCACCATGATTTCAAACAGTGAATCATCCCACCCCGTGCCAACCATCTGTTTTGTCTGCCCCCTCATTGACTCAAATTAGATGATGGAGGGCGGGGCAGGTTCTCAAGAGCAGCCATTAACACTGGAGGAGAAAGGTTCTGGCAGCAGACTTTCCATTGGAAATTATGGACCACTAAAACTGGCAAGAAGAAACTTACAGACAGAGCACTTAAGAGCAAAATAAAACTATGAACAAGAAGGGTGTGGAAAAAATTAAAATATAAAAAGATCAGCTAATCAATAGAAAAATAAATTACAAGACAAAATTCAAAAAGTATCAGATACCAAAGAAGCTAAAAAGGGTAAAACATGTCTGAAAAATATGATAAGAAACATTAGAAAAGAAGCCATATATGACAGAAAATCTCGTGCTTATGAAATGTCTTGCCATATTTTATATTTAAATATGCTCTCTGGATTAGCATTTATATTTGTGAAAAGATATGTGAGAAAAATAATTTACTACCAATTTCTTTTGTATTGGCGCACGTTTGAAGAAAAAGAGAACATCAAATGGAATTATGTACGTGGAATAACGGACATACTTCAGGAAAATTCTTATGGATACTACAACAGGATGAAACTTAGCAGGACATGGTAACACTTAATTAATTTTTCTGATAAAAAACTAATATTCATTTCGTTTGAAGGAATGAATGTTTTAAAATCCAAATGAAGAGAATGAAGCAACTAGAAAAATATTTTCTATCCTCTGAAATCATGCAGAAAGTTGCTAAAGCCAGCCCATATTCTAGGGCAGGGAACTTAGATTTTGCATCTTGATAGGAGATGTGTAAAATCATTTGTAGACCTGTTGTACAAGCACCACAATGATAAGCACATTTTCAATATAAAATTATGTAATGGGCATCAAGCTTAACAAGAGGTTGGCCAACCAGAACAGTTTTCCTGGGACGGAGGGGCTTCCTAGGATGTTAGAATTTCAGTACTAAAACTGGGAAAGTCTTAGATAAACTCCAGAGAGTTGGCTATGCTACAATTATTCTGACAACACTAAAAATGGGAACGTGAGGTAGAGAAGTATTAAAGTCCTCACAGTTAAAGTACGCATAAGTCCTAACAAAGTATATACTTCATGGAAAACTACAAAAAAGATATACTTTATAAAATGATTGATTTCTGGTCAAATAAACTGAAGAAACTTTAGTCACATTATTTCTCCCTAGAGACTTAGATAATTAAGCCTGGCATCATACAAATGTCTTTGATTGACAAATATTTCTTTTCCACATAAAACTTGTTAAATAGACCATATTTTGGAAAATGATAAATGAAATACAAGCAAACAATGCCATGAAATGTCTATTTGTGCAAATACAAAGTCATTAATATGGAGACATACTCAAAGATCAGAAAATGTGAGAGATTTAAAAGCACAATGTTGTTGAATATGCATGCTTTGTGAGTTTGCTACCTGACTACTTTGATTTTAGGTATATAAGGATTGTATTCGTTCAGGTAAAGATTGAAATACATGGTTCAGTCAGGAATTTCCAGAAATAGAGCCAATTTTGTTTTAAATAAAATAAAGTAACAGACACCCAAGCTTAAATTATCTGGCTAAATGTCTGTGTGGGGAAGTTCTCACATCCTCCTCACTTTCTGCTTCACTCTAATCAGAACCATTAGTCTTCTCATCTTTTGAATATCAAATTCACCTGCAGTGGAAAAATACAGGAATATTAAAGTTTCTTTTGTCAAAACATAAAGTACAGTTTGAAAATCATACTATAGCTCTCGAAGGCCATTTTATTCATTGAAGAACAAAATCAGGTTTAATAATTTTCTAGATCAATCTTTCTGAAATTTATTAACAAGACTTAAGAATCATTTAAATCAAAATATGAAACGAAGTTTTGAGGGAAAATAGCTAAAAGATTCATGGTTTTTCTTTCTGTTTTAATTCAGGAGAATTGTAGCGTTAAAGTCCTTCAATGAACCAAAATATGTAACTTAGTAATTCTAAAACTGGAATGCAATATGATGTCATAACAAGTATCCAAGAATGGAGAGTTAGAACATCTGATTTTGGGATCTTTTGCTGCAGTGACTGTGTGGAATGATTTGAGGAAATATAAGTCTCTCATAACCTCAGATTTCTCATCTACAAACTAAAGAATGATTTATTGGCCAGGCGCGGTGGCTCATGCCTGTAGTCGTAGCACTTTGGGAGGCCGAGGCGGGCGGATTGCCTGAGCTCAAGAGTGCGAGACCAGCCTGGGCAACACGGTGAAACCCCGTCTCTACTAAAATACAAAAAAGAAAAAAAAATTAGCCAGGCGTGGTGGTGGGCGCCTGTAGTCCCAGCTGCTAAGGAGGCTGAGGCAGGAGAATCACATGAACCCAGGAGGCAGAAGTTGCAGTGAGCCTAGATGGAGCCACTGCACTCTAGCCTGGCAATACAGCTAGACTCCGTCTCCAAAAAAAAAAAAAAAAAAAAAAAAAAAAAAAAAAAAAAAGATTTCCTTCATGCAAATTCTTGAAGTTACTGTATGTATAAAATGAGATAGTATTTGTGAAATAATATTTTTTAAAAGCCTGATTTACAATACTGCTATAACTAGGGATCAATTTGTACTGAGAGCACATCATTCATTCTGATAATGATTATCACCATTTATGAAATAGTTTGGCATTACCTGATTTTATGCTAAGCACTCCATTATTTAATGCTGACAGCAGTTTTGTTGAGAGAGGGATTACTTTCATTTTACAGTTGAGGAAACTGCGGATCAGAGTTAGAAAGGCATTTCCCAAGATCACACATCTATCTAGTCAGGAGGAAGCAAATATGCATATTCTGGTCCCACTATGTTACATAGCATCTCAAACATCCCAGTTAACAGATTTTGCCCTTGGTATTAAGAAGTTCTTGAAGATCTATTGTAACAGCCTAAAAAATATCCTTACGCAATACTGGTAGTTACTTATATTAAGTTGTATTATTTAAGAAGGCGTTTTTTAAATTGAGCTGGAGTATCTGTCATCCTTGTGTTTGACACTTTTCATGCATTATTAAATTTATTTCATTCAACAACTCAGCTAAGGAGTTTCATGGTGTAGATGAGGAGACTGAAACTCAGACTGGCTAAAAATTTGCCTAAAGATATGGTAATTATTTCATGTCAAAACTAATTTTTTTTTTTTTTTTTTTTTTTTTGAGACAGAGTCTCGCTCTGTCGCCCAGGCTGGAGTGCAGTGGCACTATCTCGGCTCATTGCAATCTCTGCCTCCCAGGTTCACGCCATTCTCTGCCTCAGTCTCCTGAGTAGCTGGGATTACAGGCACCCGCCACCACACCCAACTAATTTTTGTTTCTGTATTTTTAGTAGAGATAGGGTTTCACCGTGTTAGCCAGGATGGTCTCGATCTCCTGACCTCGTGATCCACCCACCTCAGCCTCCCAAAGTGCTGGGATTACAGGCGTGAGCCACTGTGCCTGGCCGTCAGAACTAATTATTAAACCTAAGCTCCTGTATTATTGATTTTATGTGATACACTGCTTTCTACTTTCTACACTATATTTGAGGTAAATATTTCAGGTAAGTTACTGAAATTCTGGATAAAAGTTATTTCAGTGACCAGAGCTAAAGAGATATTATTGCTGAAGCAAGTGTTGTAAATCTAAAATCTCAAAAAGCTAAGTCCTTTAGTACTTTCATATCAGTTTACCGGAAGGCCCGTCAGGTGCTGACAATCAATTGATGATCATCCGATAAGATCAATAAAGATTAAAAAGGAGACAAACTCCATCCAAAACAGCTGCTTCAAATTTCTATGCCTAAATGTAATGGTAAGACTCATCTTTCTAATGACTGCAATTCTGCAACTTTTACTTTGTCTTCTATGGATACAGGTTCTACTTGGAGCCAAGGGATTTATTCATAAAATGGAAGAGGTAGGAAGTTTCACAGTGAAATATTTTCAAACTTTAATTTTTTTTTCCAATACAATTTTCCATTGTATTGGTCTCCCTAAGAATTTGCCTTAGTTTATCCTGGTATCACAAAATACCTGAGACTAGAAAATTTATAAGTAATAGAAATTTGTTTCTCATACTTCCAGAAGTTTAAAGTCCAAGATCAAGCTACTGGCAGGTGGTGTCTGGTGAGGACCTTCTTGCTGTGTCCTTACATGGAGGGAAAGGGGAAGAGAATGAACGCCCCATTTCCTCAGATCATTTATATGAGCCCTAATTCCATCTGTGAGGGTTCTGCCCTCATGCCGTTATCACTTCTGAAGTCTCCATCCGCCTCTGAGTACTCTCACATCAGTAATTATGCTTCAATGTATAAATTGTGGGGGGCACATTCAGACCATCGCATTCGCTTCTCATTCATATTGCTCTTTTGGTGTGGCTTGCCAGAAATTCAGTGAAAATTGAATTTTGATTAATCTGTGGATTAATTTTCTGGAAAGCACAAGTTTGGTTAATATTAAGGTAAGTCAAAATGGAAAAGTAGTTTTTCAAAAGAAAAAATAAGAAAAAGGAAAAAGAGACAAAACTTGTCTGTTTAACTCAATTCTCATGTCTTGAATGTGGCCAGGTATAATCATATTGTGACACCACAGTTAGTGTGCCTACAATTGCATTGTATTCAAGAGAAGAAATATATAACTTGATTTGTGTGTGCCCAATGAAGCTATAGGACTATGTGACACTGTAACCAGAGCAGAGCCTTCCAAAGTATATCCCATGGAAAACAAGAAAGGAATGTCCATTTGGGAGATAGTTGGGCTGGAGGTGGTAACAATTCAAAGTTTCATTTTTCTAGTTTATGTGGTTTTTTTTCTGGCTTTTATTTTTGAGACAGGGTCTTGCTCTCTTGCCCAGGCTGGAGTGCCGTGGTGCAAACACAGCTCACTGTAGCTTTGACCTCCCAGACTTAAGCAATTCTCACACCTCAGCCTCCCAAGTAGCTAGAACCACAGGAGCACATAGTTTATGTAGTTTTGCTGATTCAATTTTTTCCTTCTACTCAAAGAAAGGTAAAAAATATTCCAGTGTATCCATGGAAAGTCTACTATATGCCAGAGACTTCTCTCTCAGTTAATCACTAGAACAACTCTTGTCAGTTTGGCAATATTATTTAATTGTACCAGTTTTACTGAAAAAAAAAATAAAGCTCAGAACTCAGAAAAATAAAAAGAAGCTTTCCAAGGTCACACAGTTCCGGGACTTGGAATTTTTATCTAGCACTGATTTTTCTACTGAACATTTCAAAAGAAAGTCAGGCAGTATAAATTAAATTAGCAACAACTGCTCTTAGAATGCCCCAACTGCCTATATGCATGCAAATAGGAATTATATGTGTGTTTGTGTGGGGTTGTATACACACTGTGTGTGTGTATGTGTGTGTGTGTTCTATATTTTCTATTTTTTTAAATATATCAAGGAGCAGAAGTATCCTGTGCTTTTCTTTTAGGGAATCATGGTTTCACAGAAACAGGGGATTATGTGCTCCGCATCACAGCCAAGCTTTTGGAAGAAATATTACAAGCATAAGAGTGGGCAGTGGCAACCACTGAGAAAAGAAAGCAAAATGTACCCATGGGAGCTACACTACAAAGAGAAAAGGAGCCACAGGGAGTCTTTGTGGATATGAAAATGGGCCCTGAGCTTGAGGGTAGCAAGCTCTCTGCTAATAGCTTGTACTTACTAGTATTTCCTACAGTTTGAACATGTATATTAATAAAATAATTCAAAAGGCTAAATATTTATTTTATCAACCCAATTAGAGAGAGATGTCTATGAATTTGTCAAAATAAATTTAATGGAATGGTAAATTTCTGGAAACAATGGTCACATAGTGCCAAAATGGGAGTCTGTCTTTATCAGTTTCAATTCTTAAAGCTTCCTCAATGAAAAAACCCCACCAACATCACCAAATGTAACCTAGAAGTTTAATAAGCATCACTTCTGATATAATCAAAGCATAACTTTTGTATATTTGTTTATTACGGTCTCCCATTATTTATTTAAAATGTATGTAATTGGGCCCTGTTATCCTTCTCTTTCCTCTAGTTAAAAACTAAACAGGTCCATTTTCTTGTTTTGTTTTTCACATGACTCGTTTAAAAACATTCTTAAGGCCCCTTGAAGTGAAACTATCATTAAACTTAATTCAGTGCAGGTAGAGAATGGTATGGCCTTTTCTCCCTCTCCCTTTTTACTTCCTTTCTGACTCTTAGCTTCCCATTTTACAAAAACATTGAGTCTAAGCCGGTACCAGGAACAGAGGAAATTGATAAATCAGGAAAAGATTTTATTTGGCTGATGATGTATACTCTTGTAAGGTACCTTCATTATCTCAGCCATGAGGGTATAAGAGTGGACTCATTCTCTAATGCCAAATTCATAGACTATCCAGTTCCCTGGGGGCATCTCTGTTTATGACCCTCCTCTGTTCATTTTACACATATGCTTGCTCTGGAAGTCTCATGACATTCTTTGGCAGAACTTAAAAAGGCTCTAGCCTAGCAATCTCTCTTCCCTGTGGCTTACATTTAGTCCATTGGAAATATTTTTTGCCCTAGTAAACTCTGAGATCCAAGCATATTCTAAGTCTCTATTCTGTGGTCAATAGTTGCTACTGCTATTTTAGGTATAAGCGAGTACTCTGTGCCATCCAACACCAGGGAAAGCATTTTTTTTTTTTTTTTTGAGACAGAGTCTTGCTCTGTCGCCCAGGCTGGAGTGCAGTGGCTTGATCTCGGCTCACTGCAAGCTCCGCCTCCCAGGTTCACTCCATTCTCCTGCCTCAGCCGGCTGAGTAGCTGGGACTACAGGCGCCCACCACCACGCCCAGCTAATTTTTTGTATTTTTAGTAGAGATGGGGTTTCACTGTGTTAGCCAGGATGGTCTCGATCTCCTGACCTCGTGATTCGCCGGCCTCGGCCTCCCAAAGTGCTGGAATTACAGGCTTGAGCCACCGCGCCCAGCCAGGGAAAGTATTTTGTGGTTTCAGGGAAAGCATTTTGTGGTTTCAGGGATCCCACTAAGCTCTCTCCCCTAGATTTGTGAGGTAAGATTCAAATACTGCTTGAGAAGGTAAGATTCAACTGCCACTTTGGGAAGTGTTAATGAAAATCACAGGACGGCAAAGGCTCTCAAGTAATCTGTTTGTGTTCAGATGCCTCTAAGGGTCTAATTGTGGAACAATATTTTGATTATTTTTCTTTCATAATTTTTTTGTTGGGATTTGCACACACTATCTAATATTAATATCTATTTTGTGGGTGACAACCTTGTACCTAAAGTCAAAATAGTTTAAATTTTACAGTATGTTACATAATAAAACATATTTCCACATGATCAACACGACTTTTAAAGTGTTCGTGGTGTACTTTGTCCACTTGAATATTTCCAAGAAATTCAAGTCAATTGGTCTGACACAGGCTAAAGTGGGTTGACCTCCCAATAGAAGACACCAAAGTCATCTCAGGACAGCTTTGTTTTCTGAAGTATTATAATTGTTTATTTCAGCATCTGTTTTTATCCACTGTTCTGAAAGCTCTTTGAAGACAGGAAATATGATTTTTAAATGTCTATATCACACGGCTTATCACTATATCTGTTGCATAGAAAGTTTAACACATAATTGTTGAAAAAATTAAACTTAAAAATCCTCACCAGTTCAGAAACAAGAACAATCATTTATTGACTGTGAGCCCAGTTAAAATCTAACATAGCATACAGTGTAATATAATGGTCAGAAGTGAGAGTAAATCTTCTTATGCTAAATCTGCCAATGATTGGGGCAAACGACTAACAGTGAACAACTCCTGGTGTATTTTATTTAAATTCTCCATAAATCCTCCTTACACTATTTCACCACCAAAACTTTCTATACAACTCAGCCTTCTTATGATATAGATGGAAAGGTACAAGAATACAGAGAAACCTATCAGATTCTTGTTTTAAGTTTCTTTGTAGACATTAGTTAACTTATAACTTATACCTTGCAAGAGCTAGGCTAAAGATGGGGGGTAAAGAGTTATTTTATAATAGTAGTATTTTAATTTAACGTTAAAAATCGGGAAATAGAGTTTAAATCAGAAACCACAGAGGAAAAGGAGACTACAGAAGAAATAAGGGTATAACAGAACCTTTCTGGACACTATAAAAAGAGACAAAAATTTGACCAGATGGCGGGGGAGGAAAAATTGGAGAGGGTACATATAGGGAGAGAAGGAGGCTCAGTGTCTAAGAGGGTGTGCAAAACCCCATCCTTCTGGGCCAAGCCCCAGAGATATGTGCCAAGGCCCCAGGAGGAGTTGGGGGATGCCAAAACACGAGCATTGGCTGGCTTCCCATGTTAAATCCTAGGTAGCTTGGTGCCTCAGAGAGACATAATGATGGGGGAGATGGCTGAGTCTAGGATCCCAAAGGGCAGCATAGCAGGATCCCACAACCTGCAATGTGGTGCAGAAAAAGCACAGTCTCTGAGTCCCTAGACAGCAGGCAGGAGACTCCAAGGGAAGCAGCATTTTTAGAGTAGTCCTTAAAGTTCAGGCATAGACGACTCTGAGAGACTAGCGAGGCTCTAACCACTGAGGAATATAGAGGACTAGCTATTAACTCGGCAACTGCAATGGAGACAGAGGCTCATGCTCAAAGACTGCAGGACAGCTAGCATATCAAAGGGCACCCTGAAAAGGTACCCTTTCACAATGCCAGAATGTTACCTCTGTCTTCCAGGAAATTGGGTCATTTCTGGTAGAAACAGCAGACGGGAAAGATAAGGAACCCTCAACTGATTGTACACCTACCCAGTTTTAAACTGAAAGTGGCTCAGTTCCAGAATTAACTTTTTTTATTACTACTAGTCCTTAAGAACTAAGCTAAGTGCTGTATAGAAAAAATAAATTAATTAAAATGTTTTAAACCTGAATTTTGTAAACTGCTAAAAATGTGAAATCTGTATGCCCATTGCACTGGCTATGAAAATTTTTGCAAACTCTCTGTTTTTATTTCTGCATAGTTAGAAGAGGACACAACTAGAGTTACCACACACATTTTTCTTTCACTCTTTGAAATGTCCCAGTTATGGTTATCTTAACATTAATAACAAAACAACTCATAGAATAATGTTTAGCTCTGAAAATGCAGATAAGCTTTTAGTGTAATACCATTGTTTTCTAAGCACTCAAAAATTATTATTGTTTTCTTTTTCTTTCCTTTTTTTTTTTTTTTTTTTGAGACAGGGTCTCACTTTGTCACCCAGGCTGGACTACAGTGGTGTGATTTCAGCTCACTGCAACCTGAACCTCCTGGATCAAGTGATTCTTCCACTTCAGCTTTCTGAATAACTGAGACCACAGGCATGTGCCACCACCCCAGTGAATTTTTGCATTTTTTTGTAGAGACAATGTTTCGCTGTGTTGCCCAGGATGGTCATGACCTTCTGGGTTCAAGTGATCTGCTCACCTCTCCCTCCCAAACTGCTGGGATTACAGGCATGAGCCACTGTGCCTGACCCCCATTATTACCATTTTTAAGCAACATATTGAGGTAAAGAAAAAAGGTTTAAAAATGCATCAAATTTCTTCAATAGTGGCAAACTCTTGATTTCTTACGTGAACTTTGAGCAGCATGAAACCAATCAGCTTCTCTCCTGAAAGATAGCGCTAAACAAACTTGGGAGGGGGCATTTCTACCTTAATTTAAGAAAATATTAGATAATATAAGACCTAGAATATTCTGATTTAGCATTTGAGAACATTTTCCTATAGCTGAATCATGATTGCAAGCAGTAAGTTTATCATTTAACCATCAGTATGAGGAAATGCAATAATTAATACGTACTTTAAACTAAAGATAATCTGGATTGACTTGAGGTGTCCTGCTATCATAGTTAAAAAGATGTATCATAGTTACGTAAGGAATTAGGAAAAAAATCTGTACACCCTCTCTACAAGCTTTCTCATCTAGATTTCCTTTCTCGCAGTGCATCGTTTTCTTAGCTAATGAATGAAAATGGGTTGAAAGCAAAGGCTCTTTCAATGAAAGGAAAGCCATTATGAATCAGAAAATTGTGAAAAGGAGAGAAAATGAACTACTCTGAGAGCCCATACAATTTTAGGAGACAAGTGTAGAATTTCTCTTCTGGTGAGGCAGGGTGGTAGAGTGAAATTAGGCAAATAGGCATCCAATTAACCATCAACAAATATGTGTGCCAAAATGCCAGGCAAGGAGCACAGTCACATGCAAAACCCAGGCTCGGTGCCTAATTCTATCCACTTCACAGAATAAAAATGACTCTATTTCTGTAGTCCGCACTGACCTTCACATAAGGATTTCATCCTGGAAATCTATTGCTCTATATAAGCCTTTGGCAATTTCATCTAGACCCAGCTTCAATTATCACCTCTGTGGGAATGACTCCTGCTGCTACTCATTCTTCCTTTGTGTTTATATAAAATCTTAGGTTCTTTTGAAGATCACCCCCTCCAGTCATGCCACTATCTCCATCTTTTTGTCTTTGTCATCTGTAGGACTTCTTGGTCTCCTTGAAGACATTACCCGTCCAGTTTTTATCTCTACCCTGACTCATACAATCATCTTATGTGTTTTTATTGCCCAGTGTCACATCATTTAATAACATTCACCTCTCAGTTGATCCAGTCTTTAACAAAAGCCCACTATTTGTAACAGTCTCAAATCCTACTCTCAAACCACAGCCTGTAAGATTACTGAGAGCAGAATCCATGTTGAAACCACTTTTGCAACAATTATAACTGAGGAAATTATGACAGTGAAGGAGATCACACCTACTGACTCCATCTTCTTTCTGACCTTTAAGCTGTCCTTGTTCATTCCTGGGCATAGGCTGAACTAACCTAGAAAAGGAACTTAGTTTATGGGTGACTCTGAAACAAAATTGATAATAGCCCTTTCCTGAAAAGACCCCCTTCTTGCTTTGGGTCCAGTTTGCCTTTGTGAGACTAACAAATTAACTACAAGATTAGAAATTATGATTTAGGGGTCATGTAGCCTCTGGCTATAGGAGTCTGAACCTCCCCAAATTGCTCCTGGAGATAACATCACTATTGTAAAACCTAAGATTAGTGCTTGAGATATTTTGCAGACCTTGCAGTCAGTGGATAAGCTGACACCACCCATACTAGTAATCTGACTCAATCAGTTCTGCAATCCCACCCAGGAAGAGAAGACAGCAAGAAAACCTCACTTCAACTCCCCTGTGATTGATTCCATCTCCAACCTGACCAATCAGCACTCCCCAATTCCGAAGCCCCTACCTGCCAAATTATCTTTAAAAACTCCATTTCTGGAATGCTCTAGGAGACTGATTTGAGTAATAATAAAACTCTGGTCTCCTGTAGAGCTGGCTCTGCCTGAATTACTCTTTTTCTATTGCAATTCCCCTGTCTTGATAAATTGGTTCTGTTTAGGCAGCAGGCAAGGTGAACCCATTGGGCGGTTACAAATTTGGGAGCTCATCCAGGATTGCTCTTGGGGATACCTGCCTGTGGTTTGGTAGCACAATTCCAGCAATGGATTCAGAGGCCAGCTCAAGTGGCGGCCTTGTTTTCTTGGACTGGTGGCTGACTCTAACAACGTCTCTACCAGTGGGGCCTTGCCAACCCAATGTGCATGGATTTAATTGTCATGGTGAAATAGCCCTGGGGAGACACCCCATAACTGTAGCCCTATCACAGGGTATTTGTCTGTAGCCAGAGGGTGCAGTGTCTTTCAGTAGTTCCATTATGGGGTGACCCATTCTGTGAGTATCCTAGGCACTGCCAATGACTCCTTCCCTCTCCTGATTAGTTCAGTAGCCCCATTCATTGTAGGGTGTCTGTCTCAGTTCAGCTCCTTTAGGGGTTTCAGCTGAACCTGCCCAAATTGCTCCTGGGGATAACAACATTACTGTAAAATCCAAGAGTAGTACTTGAAATATTTTGCAGACCCTGCTCTCAATGGATAAGTGGACACCACCCAGACCAGTAATCTGACTCAACCAGTTCTGTGATCTCACCCAGGAACAGAAGACAGCAAGAAAACCTCACTTCAACTCCCACTATGATTCCATCCCCAACCTGACCAATCAGCACTCTCCACTTCCTGAACCCCTATTCACCAAATTATCTTTAAAAACTCCAATCCCTGAATGCTTGGGGAGACTGATTTGAGTAATAATAAATCTCCGGTCTCCTGCACAGCTGACTCTGCCTGAATTGCACTTTCTCTATTGCAGTTCCCCTGTCTTGATAAATCGGCTCTGTCTAGGCAGGGTACAAGGTGAACCCATTGGGCAGTTACAAATTCTAACCTTTCATTGTAGTTTTCAAAAGATTTTTTTCCAAAAGCATAATTTTAGACTGAAACACTTCCCACCCCCAAACAGCACTTAACTTTTCTTTATTTTAACTCTCTGTGCAGATTTTGATGCACCCTTTCCTTACTTCTTGTCCTTGTCATCTTTTGAACTGATTTCTGAAATGCTCTACTGTTAGTGTCTCATTCAAGTCTCTGTTTCTAATATAAGGCTCAATTCTAGGCCATTTATTCAGTTCTGTAACGATCAATTCAGTTGTTTCTACTTTATAGGAATTGTGCCCATAGCAATAGCATTATTCTGGGCATTATGTAATTCTCTGTGGATTTAATATTAGTTTGGAGAAAGATTCATCCTTGCCACACACATCAATATCAGAAAGGAACTGATGCCTGGTAAGAGCCTGCTCTGCCAACACTGGGCAATGCACATATATTAAGCCATTTAGTTCTCCTGAAAACCATCCCAGATTGATATTATTATCCACACTTCAAAGAAGTGGAAACTGAGAAGTTAAGTGTTTTTCACATAAATACAGAGTTAGTAAGGGATAGAATTGGAATTTGATCAATGCTGTATAAAACAATTCTGTCCTCCAAAGTTAAAAAAAATAAAAAATGATGTGGTGATTCTCTGTGGAAAGGTAAGTACAAATGTTTTTATTTCTCAAGTTAGGAAATGAAAGTACATAGAGGATGTAACCTGACACAGCCATGCAGTCAAGTATATGTTCCAGTGTGTGCTTCTACTCATTTATTTCAAATTAAGCCAGTTAAATGAATTATGTTAAATCACATACATAAGTAAATAAAAGATGTAAGTTTGAAGTCCATGGATTTTCTAAGTAAAATCTCACAGTTGTACTGTATAGGCTTCCATGGACTATTGGCTACTGAGAGTGATCTAGTCACTGAAATTTCTCAATGGCCTAACATCATGTAAACAAAAACTCTGGGCTTTATGCTGCCTCCGATTCATTTTTGATAATATTTATTTAGAACATTCAATGTTTTCTTTCTCCTTGGAGACATCTGGCTTCAGACCCAGTAGTTCTTCCCCTAGGCAGAGTCAGGAAATCTATAGGATACTCTGTAAAGCATTGTACACAAGAGACATAACTTCAGGCAAATGATTTTAGGAAACCAGATCATCAAATGAGCACACAAAAAATAAATCATCCCAACACTTCAAAATTCTTCCTGAAGATTAATCCTCCGGCTTCACAGTTGTAAGTCAATTTCCAAAGGTAAATGCTCCTGGATAAGATATAAAATCTAGCTTACAACCTTGGGATAAAACTGAGAAAGGTTGAAAACACGGGGATAGTCTCTGGTCCCTGATTTAAAATAAGATAGGCAATTGGGAAGAACAGAAGAAGCGCTAATTGTACCAGTGATCAAATTTGCTCACTTAATAATTTTTCTTAAAGTGGGCCCAATTCCCAGATACTGAAAATAAACTAGTCAGTCATCTTCCCCCCAGAAAAAATGACTTAGATAGATACCCACTTGCCAGGGCTTAAAATACAACAAACAGGAAATTTTATAAACTATCCTTTCAGTCTATTGTGTTAGCTTTCACTCTACTGGGTTTATAACGGTGTGTGTCAGGGGCGAGTTTGCATAGCTATAGGCATCTGCTTTTGAGAATTTACTTTGATGACATAGGAGTCAATGATGAAAAGCAGGCTTGAAGAGAGATGTGGAATCTTGGATAAATGTGGAAAGATCCAATGCAAATTGGTGTGTCCCGAGGGTTAAAAAAAATCATGAACACATATTGTTTAATAATTTTGAGTGTCTTATTGACAGTAAAAATGAATGAGTGAGAAAGTAAGAAAAACAATGGGATACCAAGTAAAATATGAACTTACAGTTTATTCCAGAAAACTTTTAAAGCTGAGTATATTTACCACTCTGTCTAAACAGGAGGAAAGGGCTTAAGTATGTTGTAATACACCAAACACTTCAGCGAAATGGAAAATACCATATCAGACAAGGGAACACAGGTAAATTGTTTCCTCTGGTGAGCTGTAGCCTTTGAAAGCTCATTTATGTTCTCACAAAGGTGAAACGTAGGTTTTAGAGAAATATAAATATCTATGTATACGTACCACACTTCCAATCAGAAAAAAGACCCAGTCCGTGTGTGTGAGATGAATTATACTGATGTCTGTTATAAATCCCTAACATAGCTCATGAGATCAATTAAGATGTTCAAGCAGCTACAAAAAGGATGATTGAGGCAAATGGTAACATCAGGATGACCATATGGTAAGGGGAAACTAGAACTGTTTGGATGTAAAATGAGAGCCATCGGAATTCCAGTTACAAACATGCACTACACAGCGAGGAGATAGCAGAATGAGGCAGCCAAGAAAAATACTAGATGAAGAACAGTTTGCGCAGTGATAAAGACAAACTAGCTTGTGTTTTCGAGTCAATAAGCAGGTGGTAGGGACAGAGGGTGACATCATCTGTGCCTGCTCTCTTTCCCTCTTCTAGGCCAAGAGCCTCATGGTTTACTGCAGGGCCAGGTATTTGTCAGACAAGTCACTTTTGGATTTTTAAGTAATGAAAGAGGCTTGTTGGGGAGTGTTTAGCAGAGGGGAAAACTATTTCTTAAATGAGACCATCAAAGGTTGTATTTCCCTTGCTTTTCTCAGGAACAGAGCACATTAATTTTGTGGTTCTATGTATGTTCTAGGACAATTTCTCTCAATGGTGCCCAGTGGGCTGTGCAA
The DNA here is from genome assembly GCF_029289425.2 of Pan paniscus. Lineage (NCBI taxonomy): Eukaryota > Metazoa > Chordata > Mammalia > Primates > Hominidae > Pan > Pan paniscus. Next base: position 29,186,371 of record NC_073262.2, on the reverse strand, counting down.
TGACAAGCCATCATCACCACAGGATACAATGGCCTTTGGAAAACGTAGCTCACCTAGAAATGCATTATCAGGTGATAACAGCCTTGCCAGCTCATGTCACCCCAGTAGTAAAGTTTAAAAGGCTTTCAATGTTGAGGTTTTCTTCAAACTGCTAAACTGTGATAGGCAATTTAGCCTAACTTTTCACAGCAGTCCTAAATCTATATTTACTAATGATTTCATCATGTGTTGAAAGGAATATACTTTGAAAATCTTCATCAATTAAGGATACTGAAACATAAGAGCTTAACCCAGCCCTCTAGATGGAATGTCTTTCGAAAAATACACTAATCTTTTGATTCACAAATAATGAAGGCAACGTGAATATATTTTAGCTGTCTGAGGCTAAATGAAAATCTCACACCAGAGATCACTTCATGATAAACTCAGAGAAAAACAGTAAATCTTCATAAGATGCTGAGCCAGAAAAGCACTGTGTTTAGGAACACAAGTTGTAAAGCAAGATCTGGAACTTTATATGTGACATGAGGCAAAGGACTTACCCTCTCTGTACATGGATTCACAGATCTTCAAAATAGGTATAATTATTGAATCTCTCTTAAGTTGGTTGTGAGGATTAAATGATATAAAGCATACAATGTTCTTAATGCAATATTTGCTATATAACAAATGTTTAGTAAATATTACTCATCATTAACATTATTATGAAAATTAAACAAATGAGAAGAGACAGGAGAGTTCTGCTTTATTGCAAGTGGAAAAATGCAAGAAAGACAGTAGCTTTCAGTATTAGTGTGCTTAAGAATCACGCAGCATGGTGTGGTGGCTCACGCCTATAATCCCAGCACTTTGGGAGGCCGAGGAAAGTGGATTGCTGGAGCCCAGAAGTTCAAGACAAGCCTGGGCAATACAGAGGAACGCTGCCTCTACTTTTTGAAGACTTTTGGGGATACTTGAATGTTTTGGAGCAAAGAGTTAATACCTTCTTGGCCTTAGAAAGATGATATTGCAAAGTATGCATTGGGACAGACAGTAACTAGAGAGACAAACTAGTTTGGAGATCATTGTTGTTAGACAGGCAAAAGATGATGAATTTAGGTCTCCATAAAGTAGACAGAAAGAGATAGATGGAAGAAACACTACAGAAAACTAAGCAACTATAAAAGGGGGTAGGAAGAAAAATTACGTTTTTGGCCTAGAAGACTTTATAAAAAATGACATAATAATTGAAACAGAAAACCCCCAAGGAAGAAGCATTGTCAGTGTGGAGGCGGAAATGTAATTGCCAATGAATTCTGTTCACATGTCCATGGCACATCTATGCAAAAATGTTCAATAGGCAATGGGAAGTACAAATCACAAACTTAAGAAAGATTGTCTTCCAGCTGGTAAGTGTAATTTTTCCTAAACCACATAGATGTCAAACCATGGAAAGAGAAAAACACATAGACGCATATGACTTTTGAGCATGGAATTTAAGCCAATAGTACATAAAAATGTGTTTTGGGGAAGAGAAATGAGGCTATGAGAGAGTGATCAGGAAGATTCTGTAATAATAATAATAAGAAGGCAGGGCTTTCGAAGCTGTGGAGGAAGTACATGCAGGATATTTGAACAGAAAGTCATCAGAAAAGAGGTCATTGTGGCCAGGTGCAGTGGCTCATACCTGTAATCCCAGCACTTTGGGAGGCAGAGGCGGGAGGATCATTTGAGGTCAGGAGTTTGAGCCCAGCTCAGGCAACATGGTGAAACTCCATCTGTACTAAAAATACAAAAATATTAGCTGGGTGTGGTGGTGCAGACCTGTAATCTCAGCTACAAGGGAGGCTGAGGCAGGAGAATCACTTGAACCCGGGAGATGGAGGATGCAGTGAGCCTGCATCATGCCACTGCACTCCAGTCTGGGTGACAGAGTGAGACTCTGTTAAAAAATAAAAGAAAATAAAAAAGAAAATAAAAGAAAGGAAAAAGGTCATTGTGTTTGGGTATTTGGAATGTTACTTGACCAATAGCAATGCAGAACTTATAACATGAATTAACTTCCTAATAACCTCAGCTTTTAATTTTTATTAAAGAAATGAATACTATTTGGGGAATATGAGAACTAATTTATTATCCTCATTGTCATAGTTATAAGTTTAAACCTTTTTTATTTTAAAAATTCCTTGAATATAATGTTCTGTATAGGACAATTCATAAACACTGCTTTCCAGTTTTCAATTTTCAGAATCATTATATTTAACAAGCACAGAAGACGTTACTGGCTTAAAAAGATGCCAGAGTTATCAATTTTGTGATTTAAACATTATGGAATGATGAGAGTAGTTGGGATAAAGTAGGGAGGGAAAAAACTGGAGCAAAGCATAGGTATGCTAATTTCCTCATTTTACATGCTTGGTAATTCAGGAGATACCATCTACAATTTTGAAAATAGTGTAAATGTATCATTTGGCATTATAAAAAGGCATGTCCCACTTCAAGATGACTGAACAGATATGTTTGCTTCTCATCCTTCAGATCCAATGAAAGGCAAGGCCTAAAGTACAAAAATGTGATAACCCATAAGAGTAAAGAGAATGGGTAAGAGGTATTCATGAGTAGATGAGGGTTTTCAATTTATTCTTGGACAAGTTAAAGTGGGTAGGTCAGAAGAAGTTACAACCCAGAACATACTTTGACAAGCTTACATTTCTGTCAGAATCCCAGGAGGACTTTAAATAAAAGTTTGTAGATCTGATGAAGAACAGAAGTGAAAAGTGGAGCTGAGAAGAAGATTAGCTTAAAATCTATATAGGGAAAAATTAATGTCTTCCTACTCTGTTATCTCTATGCAAAGAAGGAAGCAGGTTGGCTTCATCCCATAGGCCAATTATAAATGAGTAAGTATATAAATAAATTTATTATTTGGGTAGTTTCAAATAACTTGGAGAGCTTTAGTGTAGGTGCTGTTTCCCCAGGACAAAGCCTTCTGCAAATTGGAATATAAGTGTTCCAGGCTGAAAGCCAGCTCCTTCCTCATCCAACTCCAAACAAAACCTGAGACTCTATTGTTACTTCCAGCCATATTTCTCTCACATGGGTGATGACTATTATGGAATTTATCTACTTGCAAAATAGCAGAGGAAACTCACATTTCATAAATCTTAAATATAAATGGACTGTCAAGAATCTCCAGATACACACAAAAGATACAACAAAATGGAGGAGAATACAAAGAAAAATAAATAGAAAAACTGATCTTTGAAAAAAATAATTCATAACTAGGAAACAGAAAAGAGCTTTAAAAATCACGTTATGAGATATCAAAATAGTTTTTTTAAAAAAATCATATACTTAGACCAAAAATAACACCATAAGAGGCATAATTGTAGAACAGAAAGAGGTCTTTTCACAAGCTAAAGAACACATCTTCAGTTTAGAGAGGCCTAAGGCATGCCCACCAAAATGAATGAAAGAAAAGATTCATACTTAGACATATTCACTTACTAAAGAAAGAAAACTTTAACTTCCAAAAAATAAATTTAAAAAATTACCAGTTTTTCAATTACAGCTTTGGATTCTAGGAGATTGTGATGAAACTCTACAAAATTTTAAAGGGAAATTAATTTGAATATTTTATTCAGTACCCAGCAAATCTATCAGATTTTTGTGAGAGGACAGAACACTTTTAGATACGTGAAAATAGAATCTTTTCCTTTCAGGTAATTTAAACAGTTTGTTGAGCTATACTAAATTAAACAAGGAAGCATATGAAGAGATTGGAAAATATATAATGTAGGAAAGAGTAGACTTCCAGCATGTCACGCGTGTGGCAGGCCTAGAGGAAAAAAAAAAGTCCAGATTGAAATAGGAAAACTGAAAAATTCATAGGAAACTTTTCACATAAGCGGAGAATATGCAAAAGCTAGAATAATTGAGAAGCTGGAACCACAAAGTTAAAGACACAAGTTAAATTAAAAGGTCACCCCACTGTGGGGAAAAATAAAAATTTTAGGGGAAGATCTATGTAAGAAAGAAGTAAAATCATTATCCAAACACCAGGTGAAATATATGGTATAATTGTGAGCAATTGTTTAAGAAAATGGAATTCACTCAACTTGGTAAGCTTGAACCATGAATATTCTCCTTGGAGAAGAAAATGGATCTATAGCAATAGAAATATATTAGTATTTCTCACTACTTCACCCAACAAGGAACATCATATGGAGTGTCAAAATAATGTAAATGATACTTAGTCACTTTAACTTTTTGGTCAATTTTTGCACACAGCACAAATGGCCTGGTTATGTTTCAAGTAACATAACTTAAATGCTAAAATCATAATAAATTTGTTGACCAAGAAAGTAGAGTAAGTATACTATCTGGTATAACCTTAGTTTGGAAATATTTTATTATAATAGAAATATAACTCTTTTGTGAATGCTGTTATTCATACATATTTATATTAAAAGAAAAGTAAGCCAATAAAATTATAAGTAACTTTGACCTCTAGGCGTCTCAGTGGCGTAAAGATCACATAAGCAGTTAATAAAAGCATATATATAGCATGTAGTTTATATGATTAATTACCCTATACACTAAACTAGCATATATTATATGATGGACTTGTAAGGATTACAAATTCTATGATTGTATATATATTCATATATATACATATATGGATGACAATATTTTGGTTTACATTTTAATAAGCACCTTGTCACATTTAATCCTCAATCTATCCATGTTATAATGCTGGAAAGATTTTACATGTGAAATCTTGCTTTTCTATATATTGTAAATCAAAGAAAATTACTGAGGTGAGTCTCAATCATTTTAGAGGTTTATTTTACCAAGGTTGAAGATGCACCAAGGAAAACGTAACAAAAAATCACAGGAACATCTGTGATTCCTGCTTTTTCCAAAGAGGGTTTAAGGACTTCAATATTTAAAGAGAAAAAAGGGGGGCAGTAGGGGAAAGAGGAAAGAAAAAAGTATGGGGAGGGTAGATAAAAGGAGCAAGTTGTTGCATGCTTTTAAGGTTTTGATCAGCCTTCACTGAAGCCACATGTTACAAATGAAAGGATGGGATCGAGGAATAGTCAATTATGCTCAGTGAATTTGTAGTTTTACATAAGATAAAGTAAACATAGAGTGGAGGAAGCAGTCGAACATGCATTTGTCTCAGGTGAATGGAGTAATGACTCCTAGTCCTGTCCTTGTCCCATACCTGTGAAGATAAGTTGTTAATGTATATTGTCAGGGTAAAAGTCAACAGGACTGTTTCAGGGAATCTTGGGAACCACAGGAAATTATTTTTTGAGCAAATTGTAAGGGAGGCCCCTTGGGGAAGTATGTAGCCTTTTATCTTTGTAGCTATCTATTTAGGAACAAAACGGGAGGCAGTTTTACTTTATTCGTTTCCCAAGCTTGACTATTCTCTTTGGCATAGTGAGTTTGGAGTTGTAAGATATTTATTTTCTTTTCACAATGCATATGCAATATATCACTTACAGTACATCTTACATACTGTCTATGCTATAGTGGGAAGCACAGGACTTGGGGTAATGCACACAGGATTTGGAATGAGATAACATTAGGTATGGATCCTGATTACACTGGCTTTTAACTCTATGAACTTAAGCTTACTTCACTTTTCTGAGTGTTATCTTTCACACCTGTAAAATAAGGATAGTAGCACCTATCTTAAAGTTTCATTGTAAGAATTAGACTGGGTTTGGCTAATGAGAAAGTAAAATCAATCAATCAATCAATCAATCAATATCAAAAAGTAAAAGAAATAGAGAAAAATACAAAGTGCCGAAGTTTTAATACTTATTTTCTAAAAGGTGTCTATTGTTATTTTTATTAACAATGCATATTTGCATATTCTATTGACATCACAAAAATATGCTGAAGGTTATGTTGCTGATGGTTTTACTTTTAATTTTTTAGTATTCATGTTATTCTGAAATAGCATAAAGCATATGAATAATAAATTTACTAAGACTATCATTTACGAATCCTAATTTTATAAATGAAACACGTCACCATCTACACAATCTAAGAATTTTAATGTGATTATTAAACTAGGGTTTGATGAGATCACCGCAACTCATCTCACAAAAAACTCAGAGACAAAGCTAAAAATAAGTCCTGATAATAAACTAGTGTTGCCTCTGACTAGCAATAAGAATCGGGAGTCAAGCAAAGCCCAAGACATTTTGTCAATACTAAGTAATAGTTTGTACAAATATAATATTATTAAAACTTTAGACCTCTTAGAGTTGATTGTGTTAATTTCTACTACTTTCTGTATCCTATTTCCTGAAACAAAGCAACAAAACATATGCCTCCCATTTTTTTCTAATTTAAGACACAAAGTGGAAGAACTTGCAAATGAGTTACTGCTACCCAATTTTCTTATGGATAATTGTCAGTCACAAGAGATTGGTGGAGATAAACAGATCCTGATTTCCCAGCAATGTGAAGCTCCATGTTTCCATGTAGTATTGGGGAAGAGAGCATATGAATCATGCAGGTGGCAGCATCATTGGAGGCTCTCATGACAGTGTGGATCTGAAAACTGAATTATTAACATTGTTGCAAATGTCAGTTGTCAGATTCTCAAGGTAATCTGAGAATTTATTCCTGTATTTTTTCTATATCTGCCATTGCCACAAGGGTCATAGGTGCTGCATTGTTTAAGTATTCATCATGAGAGTTGCTATTCTTTGATGGCTTTGGAAAGAGAACATGGCCATTGTATCTCAATGCAAGCCACTTGGTATGTAGAATAGTCTGTACTGGAGGAACCAAATAATCCTGGGGCAAGACACATTGAATGGGTAAGAATGTAATGATAACACATAGTTTGGATTTATTTATTCTGCTCCAGCTGACAGGATCTCTTAATTGTAGACTTTGATGTTAAAATTTTCTATATTAATATAATATTAATATAACAGGATATATTAAAGTGTCAAATGTATACTACATGACATTATATGTTAATAGTTATATGCAAATACAGTATTATCATATTATGTTAATATTAGTATAACATACTATGGATTGCAAAGAAACATTTTCTAAAAGCACACAATTCTTTAGATGACAAGTACTTTGGCGGCTGTCTTATAGATGCCTTCATTCATTTTCTCTTGTTACTAGAAAGCATACTGGACTTTTACCAAATAATAAGTGACAAATCTCTTGTAAATTATTATTGAATGAATTAATAACTAACCTCTCAATATCCATTTATAGGCTATAGAAAATGACAGTTTGGGTTGTTAGACAAATAACCAACTCTCAGCTACTATTCATTAAAATATTAATCATCCTTCAGGTAACACTCACTAAAATACTTGGTACAGACAAGATGCTCAATAAATATTGGAAGAGGAATTGTTCCAAATTACCTATATATTTATCTAAAATATATATTTGATATGTGCCAAGTAGTTATTTCAAGGTTTTGACTATCTGATGCAAAGCTTTCAAAATAAAAATAACCACAGCATTAACAAAAAATGGTTTAGTTTTAGATAAATACCTGGGAATATACAAATCTTTACAAATTTGAATATGAAGAACCTGATTGTTTAGCTTTTTTCATCTCATTCTATTCTGCTTATCATTGGAAAGATCAAAGTGGCTAACAAAGAAGTTGAATGTGAAATTATCCAAATTGAAAGGGAGGTGAAGCTCGTCGTAAGTGGTTCTTGTGATTACAGCACCCTATGTTTGAATGCACCATTTTTTTTTTTGTTCTGATGCACTTTTTCCTTTCTGAATTCTAAATATCCTCACGCAGTCCAGACTACCAATAAATCTATAGTCTCTTATATAATAGTGACTCTGAGATATTTGGAAAGATATGTTGAATGTGCAGGTTTGGCACCGAAATTGATAGACATATGTGAACCCAAGGAACAAACTCTAATGATGGAGAGAGAGCATTGTAACAGGAGGGTAGAGATAAGTATCTATTTCCCTGTTCAGATGGAATCATGGAGAATGAATTTACCTACATTTATAATCAGCTTTGCCCATTCTTTAAATATTCAATCAGTAAGAGACACTAAAACAATTAGATACAAAAACAATATCTTCTAACACTAGACAATCTACTGCAGGTCTCATTTTCTTAAGCAGTGTAAATTGACTCATTTCTGAGTTGATTTAAACAAAATCATTTTTTGCACCACATGCCTTAAGCTTTGTTCAGTTCATTTTGTTTGGAAAGACTTGTCGTTCCCGATGGTGCTATTCTTACTGTCATGCACACACACAGAGTTATTTCTCCCAGAAAGCCCTCCCAGATGTGCAGCTCACATAGCACAGGGGATCAACATAGAGGCTTTGGAGGCAGGTCACCTTGCTGTGCAAGATTCAATATAGAATTCTGTAAAATGGCATAATATTAATTTAATAAAAGAGTTTTGAGATATGTAAAGCAAGTGACTCAGCACCAAATATTCAGTGAATGGCAACACCATCAAATACTGGTAGAGTATAATCTATAGTCCAAGAAAATTGCAGTAATTTTGTTTTCTAAATAAACCTGTGATATAGGCAGATTAGCCAATTTGTACAGATGAGAAAACTAAAACTTGGAAAGGTCCAAAATTGTCACAAAGTTGTCACTAATTGGTCCCTCTAGTGAGAGAGTTTAAAATGCAACTTTTCTGGTTTTATCTTTCCTCTAAACTGAAATTACCTGTAACCTATTCTAGAATCATTCTCTGACCAAAACTTATCAGGATTGTGTTACATATTGACTTAAGGTTTCTACTTGATCTAGAATATTTGTCTCTATATAATAGTGTTTCCAAATCAACAAAAATGATTACCCAATATTTATGATTACGCTTATATGTTGTTATCTTTTCTTATCTCATGAAACATATTTACATTATTTATTTTAAAGATGTGTATGATAATTCTGAATTGTGGGTCATTTTGGAATTTTCGCCCATGAGATTTGGACACATTTTTATTGTTATTTCTATGCCAGGTAATTTTGAATAATATTCTGGATATTGCAAATGTTATATTGTGCAAACTCTGAGTCTTGTTATAATCCTGTAGAGACTGTAAATTTGTTTTTACCACAAACCAACCTCGTTGTGTTCAGATTGTAAATTTTGTCCCTTGTCGTCTGAGCTATCTCAGTTCAAATCTCAGTTCATTCTCACACTTTCTGCTATGCTGATTTGGATCTATGCATTGTATTTGTAGTTCAGAGTTATTGTAAGATTTGTGAAGGAGGTTCAAACCTCAGTTTAGCTCTCAAAACCTATGAGACAGGTTCATTGCTCTTCCAAAAATGCATAGTTCATGGGTTAAATTGAGAATTGTGTATGGTTGTCTCCGGAATTAGCATGTCCCCTTCTTTGGGTCTCATGTCTCAGGGATTCACCTATGCCTTCTAACCCACTGGGTCCTCTTTTCTGCTTTTTGTGGTTCAAGAAGATTTGTTTCATTGGAGTTTCAGTTATGAGTAAAAAGAAGAGTAAGAGGAAACTCATGCTCATGTGAGTTGCTTCTATAATTTTGGTTTCCCATGCAAAAGTTTTATACTATTGTTTAGTTACTGGTATCCTAAGATAATTGTTTTTGTTGTTTTTTAAAATAATTTGTGTAGAGTTTTCTGTTATTGTCAATGGAATTGATGGGCTACTCCACCAAGCCAGAAATGGAACTGTACAATATCACTTTTGATATAAATAATTAGTGCATATAGTATTTGCTTCTGATTGTACGTGTTATTTTGAATGTTATATCTCTCTGTGAACATTATATAATAAAAGACTCATAATCATCACCTGATTCTACTGAAAAAAAAATAACCTCAAATCATCTATTCAAATTGTTGCCTCTAATGACTATCTTGTTTTAATTTTCTATTTCACTATCAAAGGTGCCATTTTACAAAAAAGTGATGAATCACTCAAAATATCTAGCTTTCATTGAAAGTTAGTGTATTAGTCCATTTTCACAAGCTATAAATAACTACCTGAGACTTAACTGACTCACAGTTCCACAGGCTTAACAGGAAGCATGAGTAGGAGGCCTCAGGAAACTTACGATCATGGCAGAAGGCAAAGAGAAAGCAAATACCTTCCTCACATGGTGGCAGGAGAGAGAGAGAGAGCACAAGGGAGAAGTGCCACACTTTTCAAACATCAGATCTCATGAGAGCACACTCACTATTATGAGAACAGCAAAGGGGAAATCTGCCCCCACGATCCAATCATCTCCTACCAGGTCCCTTCCCTGACATGTGGGGATTGCAATTTGATATGAGATTTTGGTGGGAACACAGGAGCCAAACCATATCAGTTAATAATAATACATTTATCTTATACATTTCAGTAATATTACATTCTTAAGAAAGGCTTACTACTCTAAATGTGACCTAGCTTCTTGCTTTTACTGAGAAATGGGCTTTACCAGATGAGAATTTATTCCTAGATATCTAGGTTCATGGATGTATTCAGTGGAAACCACTGAAAAACATAAGAAACATGCATGAGGAAAATGGCTATTCTCAGATACAGAAAAAGGTTGAGTAATAATCCCAATAATCTTAACTAGATAGATATCAAATACCTTTCTTTTTAAAAAATTTACATATCATACATATATGAATACGTATCTGTGATGCTTGGGGCCATCAAAATCTTGGCTTCTGGTTTGAGGGTTAATTTTAATAAAATTCTGTGGGTACCTGGCCCAATGTCAATCTGCATGGCTCAGTAAATCTTCCAATATCTATCTCTTGATCAACAATTTTAGGGTTGCTCATTCTGTGTAGCCACAATAATTAACCTAAAATTTCTGTTTTCACATAGCTCCATATTAGCTAAGGGGACAGGGAAACATGTGGACTCCATCATCTATAAGATAACTCTTCATATGATGAAATTTCTATTGTTTCCCTCAAACCATTTCTCCTCTAGATTAAGCAATGTCAGTTTCTTTCTTCGTGGTTTCTATTTTCCAATACTTTTCTCACATTCATTTTTTCCACTGCTGGATCCCTTTTATTGATTGGTGGAGCTCCCTATTGTTCTGGATTTGTGTCATTCTGACAAGTTTAATCTTTCAAATCAGTCCCAACTAACACTTCACATGTTCTAAACTTTGATCATCTCCATCCAGTTTTTACAGGTTATGTCCCTGTTTATATATTCACTAAAATGTTATCTTCCCATTTTCTTCTTTTCAAAGAGCAAACTACATTGCTCTTTAAAATATTATAGAATAGAAACCAACTTGTGACTAAAAAGAAAGAAGAAAAGGAGTAGTCACTATAGAAAATAACTCTACACTTAAAGTGGTGTTAAATGTGTGCCAAGCTGACTGACATGTATGACTTGTGAATATATGCCTTGAGTTCCCTTCTGTCTGTGTAAGGAAACTTTTAAATTTAGCAAGAGTTCTTCATATGGAGATCTACTGCTAAGAGGAAGGAATGAGAACTGAGCTGTTTATGAATAGTTATTAGATAGATGCAGCTTAAGAGCAGCTATTCACAGGAAAAGAAAAAAAATAATTCCGAATAGCTACCCATTCTGGCTAATGGCTGTGCTGCAACATATGCAAAGGTTGTGGAGGATTGAGGCCATTAGCTCAACAATGCAGGCCAATAGAGTACTTTTTGCCTAAAACATATACACAATCATGGCAAAGGTTTTATTCAAACATCCGGCTTAGACATTTTTTTTTTATTATTATTAATTTGAAGGCACAGCCTAAGGTGAGATTTAGTGTTAACAGGGTTAGTGCTTTCATGAAAGTCCAATATTAATATCTGCATTATGACAGACTCCAGGTTGCCATAATCAGGAAAAGAAAAATGCTTCAAAAATATAAGAATCTTTAAACCTACAAAAAGCTGAAATCCTAGGCTGTCATTGCCATCTTAATTGACCTCTTCCATGGAAGGAAAAAAAAAGAGTCAAGTGGAAATGTGAGCCTAGATTTACAGTTTTAACTGTAAGTTGCTTATTTTAGTTATACAGGGACAGTTTCACTACTTCATTTTGTACATGTCATTTTTCCTCACAATTATATTCTGTACCTTGATTGAACAAGTCGACATAACATAATGCACGGCAAAAAATTTGTTTTAAATTATAGTAACATGACACATAGTTTTACAATTGGAAAAGTTTTGTGTTTCTTTCTCTCAGAAGTAGAAATTGCCAGAGATAAATTTATAGGTTTTCAATTTATTAAGGCATCATAACTATTACTTCGGCCTATTAATTATTTGACTACAGTATAATTTGTATGACTTAGATTCAAAATCCAAAACAATATTTCTAAAACATTAGTAAGTTTTTATTGTCAGTGAGTTTCTCGAGATCAGGGGCTGTATATTTTTCCCTTGTAAATTTCCAGGGCCTACCATGGTACCCTGAACAATATAGAAGATACAACATTTATAATTATTAAGTCAATATAGAGCAGTGACAAATTTTTCTACTGCAAAATATAATGGTATTTTGGAATTCAGAGTTAAATCTAAAAGTAGCAATTACAAATAGGAAAGACCTTATGTATACATTTAAGGTTCTGTCCAAAATAATTTCTTTTCTTTCCACAGTATAACGTATTGTTATTTTTTCTAGTTCAGTTTGAACTCAGTGCAGTGGTTGTAGCTCTCGCTGTTTTCTTTTGCCCACAGTGAGTAATTTCTAATGCAGCATAACTTTGACAGAAGTGTACTGAGGATGAATGTCAACAGGGACCTAAAGAATCCAGCTGAATGGAGAAGTTATTCCCATGAGAGGGCAGCTTCTTTCAGTTCCTCTTCATTTCCTTCCTCACTCCTGCCTGGGTATTTCCTTAGATGATACCTTTTATGTGTATGACAAACTCAAACTGGCCAGCCAAAAATTCATTTACTGCAATTATTTTGCCTTCTCAGGCAGCACCATGTAACAATAACAACAACAACAACCAAAAAAAGAAAAAAAAAACCCAAAAAGAAAAACAAAAAAAACTTCTCTATCAGTTTCACTTGGCATGGAACATTTTTAAGAAAGAAAGAGGAAGGAAAATCCCAAATAGTAAACAAATACAATGTTAAAAACTACATTTTTTTTTCTTCTGGGAAATCTAAACCTGTGGAAGAACATCATGACCCCTTCAAACAGAATGCCCCTAGTGCAGTTAGAAAAAGTAAGAACTTTAAAATTATTTAACCTATATCATATTTTTAAACTGATACAAACTCTAACACCAATTCTTATTGGATCTCTGACATCATGAGAAGGATAAATGATTTTTTAATTAGATGTAGACATCACTGTGCCTAGCATAGTGCTGAAAACAGCAGGTGGTACATAAATTGTTATTGAATAAACAGATAAAGATCTAGCTTTGAAGAAGTTTATGGAGAGAAAGGAGAAGCAAACATGTTTATGATTTTAGGTCTCACTGGGGACATGAAAGAAAAGAAAATGTGTCAATCAAGATAAATTACTATAGCATGAGTCTTTCTTCCTCATAGATTTCCCTTCTGTCATTTCAAAATTTCTGTTTTAGTAACCTGTTTAGACCCTTTATCACAGAATGTAAGGTGAGGACTGTCATGATAGGAACAAGGTATGATAAAGTTTCTGAGAATCTGCCTTTTAGCATCACTTATTTGGGAAGTCTCTTCACTTTTTTTCTCTAAGACATATAGTTGGGAAATGCTCTTGAAGTATGCTTTACATTGCAGAATACTGATATCATAATTAACCATTCTTTCTTTTTTTTTTTTTTTTTTAGACAGAGTTTTGTTCTTGTTGCCCAGGATGGGGTGCAATGGTGCAATTTCGGCTCATCGCAACCTCTGCCTCAAGTGATTGTCCTGTCTCAGCTTCCCAAGAAGCTGGGATTACAGGCACCCGCCACCACACCCAGCTAATTTTTTGGTATTTTTAGTAGAGATGGGGTTTCACCTTGTTGGCCAGGCTGGTCTTGAACTCCTGGCCTCAAGTGATCTGCCCGTCTCAGCCTCCCAAAGTGCTGGGATTACAGGTGTGAACCACCATGCCCGGCCCATAATTAATCATTCTTATCTGAGCATCTCAAATATTATTTTTGAGGATGCAGCCATGTCGTTAACTAGTGCCTTCTTCCAAAATGAGAATCATATGGAATTCCAACCGTTATGTGTTTACATCTAGCTTTGTTGTACATTTCTTATCTCCCCCGGGAACATGAAGAAATGATGATCACATGAGGTGATCTGGTTCAGACTTTCCAGCAGAGATTAAGCATTCTAGGAGAACATGACTGCTTGAATGAGAGCAGTTACTTAACTGCTCTCCCCATCCAGCAAGTGATGTACCACAAAATTGAAAAATAATGTAAGCTGACATCACAGAATGCTTATTGCATATCAGGCTCTTTGCTAAATTCTTAGTGCAAATGTTCTCATTTAACCTCAAGAAACTCATACCACAACCTAAAAAGGATACACTAGCATTATCCTCATTTTACTCATGAGGATGCTGAGGCTAACTAAGGGCTAGTAAGTTTCAGAGACAATTTCAAACACAGGCCTCCTGTGTGATTCCAGAGCATAAACTCTTCTAAATACTGTACCTTCTCTCTTATCTCTCCACCTACACCTTGCGATGCTGCCACTCCATGAGATCCTGCAGTTTATTTTTCTTTTCCTTCATTATTACAAGTCTCCTAACTTGTTCCTCTTCTCTGTCTATTCCTTTCTAGAACTAAGCCACTCTCCTTGATCTTCCTAAAATGCAAACACAGTCAATTCACTCTCCTCTTTAAAATCTCATTATGAATCCCTATCGTCCACAGTCCACAGAGGAAATGTCAAACTCTTTATCATTCTATTCAAGGATGCTTGAGTCATACCATGGCTAGAATTTCTGAGCAATGCTGCTGCTTGTGGTTTCTAAACCCCAGCCTCTCATATTAGTGTTCTGAGTCTCTGATTAATATAGTTGTCTACCAACAAGACCATACTTGAGCTTCAAATGGCCTGAGATCTCTAATACCTAGAAGCACTGATGATGCAGAGCATTGACCAATCCAGGCAGATTATTGGAGTTATCTGGAGATAACTGCAGATTATCTGGAGTGCAGTGGCACAATCTCGGCTCACTGCAACATCTGCCTCCTGGTTCAAATGATTCTCCTGCTTCAGCCTCCCGAGTAGCTGGATTACAGGCACCAGCCACCATGCCAGGCTAATTTTTTGTATTTTTAGTAGAGATGGGGTTTCGCTATGTTAGCCAGGCTGGTCTTGAACTCCTGACCTCAGGTGATTCACCTCTCTGGGCCTCTCAAAGTGCTGGAATTACAGGCATGAGCCATCACACCCAGC
Source organism: Pan paniscus (assembly GCF_029289425.2). NCBI lineage: Eukaryota > Metazoa > Chordata > Mammalia > Primates > Hominidae > Pan > Pan paniscus. The sequence goes on along the minus strand of NC_073262.2, from coordinate 29,171,025 downwards.
CTATTAATGTACTCTTTTTTCTTTCTTTCTTTCTTTTCTTTTTTTTTTTTTGTTTTTTGTTTTTTGTTTTGTTTGTTTGTGTGTTTGTTTGAGATGAAGTTTCCTTCTTGTTGCCCAGGCTGGTGTCCAGTGGTGCAATCTCAGCTCACCACAACCTCCGCCTCCCGGGTTCAAGCAATTCTCCTGCCTCAATGTCCCAAGTAGCTGGGATTACAGGCATGCACCACCATGCCTAGCGAATTTTGTATTTTTAGTAGAGACAGTTTCTCCGTGTTGGTCAGGCTGGTCTCGTTCTCCCAACCTCAGGTGATCCACCCACCTCAGCCTCCCAAAGTGCTGGAATTACAGGTGTGAGCCACCCCACCCAGCCCATGTATTCTTAATAGAAACCACAATTACCTAATACTTTTGCTGGGATTCTGTCACTTATCTTTAATAATTAGACTCATGCTTAACTGTCCAGACTTAACCATGGCTACTCTCCTCAGTCACCAATGTTCCACTTTTACCTTGAGAATTTGCCTGAACACACTATGCTGGCTTGTGATTTCTATTGTTCAACCGTCCATTACACTCCCTCCATTCATCTTTGAAAAAATTTTCAAACATTTATTCCTCCTCTTGTCGTCACCTGATATACTTAGGTGTTCCTCCTGTTGTGTACCAGAAATACACCTGACATTGTCTCTGGACTGTGAACACTTTGAGAATAAGAACTATGTCTTCTTCATAAGTGTATATTTAGAAACCAATGCATTTCTTATATAATGGATGCTTAATCAATATTTGATGAAGGAAGGCAAGCAGGCAAGCAAAGAAGGAGGAAGGAAGAGGGAAGGCAACCAGAAAGAAAGGAAAGAAGGAAGGATGGTAGAAGAGATGAAGGGAGGGAGAAAATGATGTTAGGAAACACTACACAGTTATTCTATCTGTGATACATAAAAATGCCTGAATCTCAGTTTTCCTCTCCTGTTCGATTAAGCTGAAGTAAAAGAAGCAGAGCCTTAAGTATGCTCGACTATATAAAAGTAAATAGAGTATATCATAAAAGCCAAGTAAACTTCTCAAACAAAGAGAAATAGAATTAAAAGTCAAGTGCATGCCGTTATGTTTTCTGATTCCCGCTGTGATTTAAGTTTAATCTCTGGGTTTCTAAACAAAAATTTCAGATAACTATCCACTTAACATTTTTCTAAGGATCTAGACTTGCAGTAAAGATACTTACTTACTTACATAGACCTATTGTATGAGACAATACTATTAAAAGAAAATGTACTAGTAGTTTTGTGTATGCCTGAAGAAATCACTTTGCTAATTTTAGGACTTTGCCAGGTGGACTGATGCTGATTTCCAAGATTGTCTGGCCCTATGTCTTTCTTGACATACTAGAAAGGACATTTGATGTACACACTGTGATATGTACAGGGAAACCATAGCCCTTGTCCTGAAATGACTTAGGAAATAAACTTGTCTATCCCCACTGCCTTTGATCTTATTAAAAGTCATCGAGGCTTATTCCTAGCACTGAGAACATAGAAACAGGCATTTGATTATGCGCACATCACATGGTGATACGATGGTATTGCCACGAACTGGAAGCATTCTGTCAAATTAGAACATTGATTTCAATTAGTCTTTGTAAACAAGAGTTACTGATCAACTGTTCTAAAATAAAATATTATTTTTGCCCTCATGGAGTACAAAATCTGGAAAATAAATGAGATAAAAAGCAACATCAGTTAATGCTAAGTATTCTGAAAACCAATAAAACATGATAAGAGAAAAAACTGTTGTTGTCAGGGGAGGTGAGCACTCAATTATGGACTTTCTGAGAACGTAGCTTTGGATCAGAGATCCATAGCGAGGTCATGAGATTTTCCAGGGGAAGAATGTGCCAAGTAGACAGAAGAATAAGTGCAAAGGCCCTGAGGTGAGATTGTGCTTGGCATGTTCAAAAAATGGCAAAGAAGTCACCATTGCAATCACAAGATCAGCTTAGGGATAAGGTTGCAGAAAACAGGGAAGGCGCTATTACATAGGGCTGTGTAAGCCATGGGGGGAAGAAAAACCCTGTTTTTTACTGAAAATTGAGTGAAAAGGCAAATGAAAGTTTTAAGAAAGGTAATGAAATGATCAGAGTTATTTACTAAATGAATCACCTTGACTAATAGGCAGAGAATAGATACAATGATTGAAAAGTAGAAATGTTCTTGAAGAGAGGCAATGCTGCCTCGGTCCTGGGGTATGGCAATGACAGTAGCAAGAAGTGGTCCAATGTAAGACATCTTGAAGAAAGGGCTAACAGAAATTATCAATGTGCAGTATGAAAAAAATGAGGCAGAAAGGATAATTGTAAAGTTTGGGGCCTTAATACCTGAAGTAATGGAGTTACATTTTATTTGGAAAGGTGAGCTTGGGGAAGAAGCAGATTTGGGGGATAAAACTATATTTTATTTTTGTTAAATTAAGTTTGAGATGCCTATTGAGCATCTCAATGGAAATCTTGAGTCTGGAGCTCAAGAGAGAAGCCTGTGATAGATACATTTTAGGGTCATCCATATAAAGATGATATTTAACATCTGCAATCTGAATGAGACCACCAAAGGGATGAGAAAATAGACAGAGAGGGGGAGTTTCAAGGGCTGAGTCCTTTGAAGAGTATCTAGCAATCAGTCAGAGAATGGAGTGATTATATTGTAAGAATGTTGAGACTATGTCCAGTTGTTCTTAGGAACTTGTGCTGGAGAATTATGCTATTGGTAGGCATTGGTTACATTTTCTGCCCTCTTTTTGAGGCCTCATGAAAGAAAGTTCTTTCTAGTCCTAGAACTATGCATAATTATGTTCCTCCTGAAAAACTATTTTATTATATTATGACACTATGAATTATAAAATAGTTTGTAACTTTTTTTATTTACAGTTGCTTCTGAAAGCATACAGTCTAATTGGTTAGACACTCCTAGCAAGTGTAAAATCCCTTAGGGAACAAATTTTATGTACTAACCTCGCTTGTGACTCTTTCTTATCTTTCCTACCGTTATTTTACCTTTGTTCTGTTCCCTAAACACACTTAATCTTTAATTTTACTTTATTATGTTGCAATTTTACATACTTATGTAAGTTACTGTATATCATTTCTGGAATTAATAAGAGCATTAATAGGTTTATAGACAGTAGAGGATAGACAGATGATAGATGATGCATAGATTAGATAGATTGGTAGATAGATACATTGATTGATAAGGCATCGATAGTTTTAAACACAGTAAGAGTCACATATTTTGGTTTCAGTGGCATTTTGAAGGAAGTGTGCTGTTGTTGGGCAGTGTCTTCTGATAGAATGTCAACAGGTCGGTATCTGACTGATAAAGAAACTCAGTCGGTTTCTATTCTGTGCATCATATCAAGACAAATGCAAGTTACAGGATGTAGCCCTCTTCCCTATACTATTCTCCACTTGCATTTATTTTCCCTACACATATTGAAATCTGAAAACTAGGCTGAAATAAACATTAGAGAAGTTTCTATAGTGAGTTTAGCTTCCCTTGAGCCATGTGCAAATGAGCTTATTTTATACACATATATTTATATAAAATCTGCTCTCATAATACACATTGGTCAAAATGCCTTTGTCTGGTTTAAAAAAATAATATGTGCACTCCACCAAAAAAGTTCTACAGCTATTTTTCACTGTATGTTCAAACAAACAAAGGAGACAAAAAGAGAAACTAAAGATTATTTTTAATGATAACAAGCCAAAACTTCACCTCGAAATTACACGTGCACACTGAATTCTGCACATGTCCAATGGAAGCTCTCACTTAAAATCAAATTATTTTTCAAACTAAAGCTGTGAAGACTTAAACTGGGAGAATCTGAGATCTGGCCCCTTTTATAATACTTTGAAGTACAGCTGGGAAGTTAGGATTTCTGGAAACCTATGTTTGATTTCCACTAAATTTATTGCATCACACATTTCAATTTTGCCTCCATTGTGCATCCATTAAACCATTAAAAAGTATACAGTTCTTGCAAGGGGTAGGATTGGGAGAAGTGGGGTTGGGATTATATTTTAGTCTTCACTGTGGGAAAATTCCTGAGTTCCTCATACCCTGTTAATATTCAAAGGTAGCTGTTATCAGTTATCTGACGGGTAGAGAATAATTCACATTGCCACAAAATTACAGTAACCTTTTTGGAAATGTCTTGTGGTTGAACATTTTTATTCCTTGGTCAGGCAAATAAGATCACCATTATATTCAGAGAGGATGCTTGAGTCTGCGCCTCCTGTTTAGGAGAAGTAATATATTCTTAGGACAACTGTCACACTACACAAACCGCGTGCTATCTGCAAACAGCTTGGGGAAAATATTTCCTTAGGTCTGACATGAACTAGGCACCTCTTTTATGATACTTTTTTGGCAGAGAGAACCAGCCTTAACAAACCAGCTTCTTTCCAGTCATACTGCGTACACATCCACCACCTCTGGCCTTATTTTTAAACCCAATGATGATAATAATTTTAAGGGCTGGGAATTATGAAGGCTTACTTGGCAGAGTCTTCCTATTGTGAATGATAAATCAAACTTGGGGTGCTTGCCAGCAAAAAAGTTCTTTCTTATCTCAGTAAATAAGTGAGGGTGGGCCTGATAAAGGCAAGACAATTTGGTAAGAATATTGTGATAGGGGCAACGGGTGGGCTTTGATATGGTTTTATTGCCTGCCTCATTTCAGTTTTTGGCTCACGCACATTTGTCCACAAGCAGTGTCAGTTGGCTTTTTCCTTTCACAGCAGATTTTCTTACCTTGTAAGTAGAAACCTACGTTAACCCTCTGCCAGTAAAAATAAGAGAAGCATTTTCTAAGCATATTTCTAATCAGCCATTCCTCTCAATAAGTGGATCTGTAAGACTGCAAACATAAAACATTGTTTTCTAGTCACCCCGATTTCCTAAGTGTGTAAATCCCCACATCTCTTCCCCTTTACAGCGCGCTCTCACTTGCATGCTACTAGTTTGCATTCTAAAATGCCACCTGTTGAAAATAAAAGTCTCATGATATTTGCAAATTTTGGTTCATCCTGGTTTAGCTTTACACAGCAGTCTAATTTCACCGTGCTTAGCAATTACTTTTATTAGTTACTCCACCCAACAATCATATGATGTCAGAAACTTCATCTATTTCCCTGTCTTTATCTCTCCCTCTCATTCATTTCTTTCTCTTTTTTCTCACATACTAACACGCATACACCCAGTTATTATCACTCAAATCGTTTTAGCAGATCTCTACATGTGTCTCAAAATATTCCATATAACTCAAAATAGCAAGTACTTGAAAAGATAGTTATCATCCCTCTGAACAGGCAAGAGCAACTGACACATAGAGATATTTCTCTGATTAGAGATTTGTTGTTTTAGAAATAAGTTACATAAAATGTCCTACTGCTTTTAGTTGTATCTGTTGCAACTTTGAGCAACTCAGTTTCTTCATTGGTTAATATGAGGGCAGTGGATGAGGTCCACAGTGTCTCTCAGGGATATCGTTGTACAGTTCTATTTCCTCCAGGGCACATGTGAAATAAGTGAGGGATCTTTACGTAGACACAGCTTATCAGTCCCAAAACAGTGTCCCTCCTGTAGATCACACATTTTCTGATAATAACCTGAGGGGAAGAGGGGCAAGGTTGCCTGTTTCCTGACATCCTGCTTTGCATACTCAAGACACCTACTTTATTAAAAAGTTAACTTTGCTCCAAAAAAATTTTTCCCTAAGTTTTTCAAGATTGATTGTTTCCTGTTATTGTTGGAGGTTTGCTTTCTATGGTCATTTGGTAAATAAATAGCTTTATAGGGGAAAACAAATGGCCTTGTTTTGTTTTTCTACTGCAGGGTTTATGTGTTAAATTTCAGCTACGTCGTGTACTCACAGCTTAGTGCTTCAGATAGTTATGGGGAACTAGGAATTCTTAAAGGGGTAGGACAGGATGTCCTTTTCTATCGCTCAATGAGTCATGGAGGATGAATGCCGTTTCAGGGGTTCTGTAGTTGTGATTTCAGTCAAGTTCCAGTGGCTTTCAACCACTTCTCTAAATCTGAATGAAGAAGCAGCCACAGGGACTGTGTGAATTATGCTAAGATGCATTCCCGTTAAGTGCTGAAGTGGCCTTTGCAGTGAATCCTTAAACTTTACAATGCCAGCAACAGCCTATCCAGAGACAGGGCAGAACCCCCACATATACCCTCTTCCATGCCCACATAAGACATTTGCATTTATCTCCATTCTTATTGCATTGAGCATCTCTGTCTCCTGGTCAGCAACCTCTGTGTCTTTGGAAAGTCAGGCCTCACTCAGAGCATGCTCCCTTCTCAGGCATTGTGACAAGATTGTGTTTCGGTTCCAAAGGGTTAATCCCAAAGTGAATTCTTTGCATGTGTAATTCAATACTTCATAACTGCTGAAAATTGGAGTCCACATAATTTATTTTCTTTGGTCGGGCACATTTGCCTCATGCTTGGCCGGGGCTGACTTCAGAGAGACACACCTAAAACTCTCAAGTGTCCCAAGTGGCCCATGTCAGTTGTACAGAGAGATTGTGGTACTTGGACACAGCCCAAGGATTAGGTGTTCCTGAGAAGGTTTTTTTGGCTCTACAAAGCCTTAGGATGTCATGGGAATAGGCTGCACTCCCTTTTCCCCCTTGAAGGCCACATATCAACGGGGTATCTAACCACTCAGAGACAGGCTCTACACAAAGGTATACATTAAAATAAATAGAACATGCAAGCAGAAAGAACTGAAAGAGAGGGAGGAATTGCTAAGTGGAGACAGGAAACAATTGCTTCATTGTTGAGGCAGTGATCTTAGAATTGCAGAGTACAGCTCCATCTACAGGACAGTTTGTAAAGTTGGTGCTTTTGGCTTAAAACATGAGACAGAACTTTACATGCAGTTTTTAATCCAGCTCACTTTGCATGGGCTTCACCTCACTGACAAAAATCCCACATTTTTACGGAAAAATAATTGTCCCTCTTTGATGAGAGGGATTCAGAGAGTGACAGAGAGACAAGAAGTGAGGGAGAACGCGGCTCAAGGGTGCTTTCATTTAGCTCCTTTTCTTATTTTGGCAGTAAATATTCTTGTCCTCGCAATACTCATTTAATCTCTTTCTTTGCTTTTCAACAACTTCCTCTCATTTGGTTTCCTCTCATTATTCCTTGATTTGGGAGGGGGCATGTGTATTTTCACCATTCAAACAAAATAAAAAGCTGTGCTTGTTTGAACACCATTTTTGTGCTGGCTGGCAAGCATGTGACTTTAAAGAAGGTTCAGGTTTTTAGGTTGAAAGGAGCTAAAAAACTTTAAAGTAATAATTAAAGCCAACTCTCTACGTGCACATTCCCTCCCCTCCCTTTATTTTAAAAACCTTGCCTGCCAACGCAGTGGCTGCTGTCTTAATGCTATTTCAACAGGAGACCTGGGTTTCAGGACAAGATCCAGGCCATAGGGGAGACTTGATGGCTCGGGGAATTAGTAATGGGATTTGGAGCCCTTCATTTCTAGGTCACTGGTTTGAATAGAGCCCAGGTCAGTAATGACTGAAAGTTGTTACCACCCGATGCCTGCTCTTCCTTAGCTGATCTGAGCTTGCCTGCCACTCCATCCCTGAGTGCCTGTGGCCCGTCTGCACTAATGGCATTCATTGACAAGTTGGCTAACTTAGGCCTTAAATGTGAGGCAGCCCAGTTTCTGCCATGTGCAAACACGGGGTCCACACTCTACTGCAGCTGCTCTTCAGGGAATAATGCAGAGAGAGAGAGAGTTACAAAGCTATTTTGCCTTTCTGATTACTCTGGGACCTAGCAAATCTATCTCCACTCACCTTAAGTCTCTGAGGCATTATATCTTCAGCCATTTAAAGGTAAGATCCAGGGAGAAGAAGTAACAGGCCTCAGAGGACCAAGTTTTCAAATGCTCCAAATGTATGCATTCTGAGAAGACCGATTTAAAAGATCTGAATTAGGAGCTGCTGCTGCTGTTTCTAGTACCAGATAATCATGGCCCTTTTAAAATACCGCTTGCTGGACCCCAAACCTGTGCTTACAAAGTGTAGAAAGAAGGCAGGTGTTTCCAGAACTTATATTAGGAAAGTGTTTGAAAAAATAATTACTGCTTTCTTTTTGTTTGTTTGTTTATTTACAAGAGGAGAAATGCTTGCTGTAAAAGGATGGAGATAGAGAAGGAAGGACTGTGGAAACTCAAGAACAATGCACTACATTGGCAGTTCCTGCATCCTGCTACAGCCGGAGGCCAGTCTCTATGTGCAGAGACAAACTTGCTCTGGAGCTGTGGTTAAAGACGGGGAGGAGCTGGAGTGGGGACTAGGCGCCTCCGGAAAGGATCTGAGGCCTTTCACATAGCTACCTGTCAGTCCCTGGGCCCGGCGCTGCAACCTACACATGCTTCACTCTGTCTCTCCAACCAACACCCCTTCCCTAGAGGCAGGTGAAGCCCGTTCCCAATAAAGAATTACATTATGTATCATCAATTAAGAAATACAATTGTATAAAGACCCATTTGTATCAGTCTTATATTTAGATTTCCTTTTCAGACAAGGGGGTTTTTAACAGCATTGATTTTCAGTAATAAACCAATTACAGGTTCTTACCACATTGCTAAGATACTGGATGAAAAGTTTTAACTATAGAGTTCGGTTAAAGTGGGTAATGGAAAACACAGCACTATGTTTCCATTTGTTTCTGATTTACTACTTCCAGCTCTACATTTATTCCTTTTAGATTTCCTGGATTTTTGTTTACTTGGTTTTTGTTTTCATTTTTGTGTTTTCATTTCATTTCCAAGACTATTTGCCTGCTTTTTACCTTTGCATTCTCTTATTTTGTTTAGGAAGCACAGTCTTCTACATTTTTGCTGGAAATATGGAAAAGCACTATGGCTAATGGAACGACTTGATGCCAATGATCTACCCTTCAGCTAAGCCATCAGGCTCTGCTCCTCACTCTGACGGCAGTGGACTCAGCCCATGGCACCACCCCCACTTTTTCCGAAGGGACCCAGCCCATGGCACCGCCCCCACTTCCAGCATCACCTGCAGGGCCTGGGCCAGTGGTTCTTTGTATGCCATCCATTTTCTGCCTTTTCTTAGATGAATCCAACTAGTAATTGATTTTGTTATTCAGAGAATCCTAGAATCCTAGTGTTGGATGGAGGCTTACAGATCAGCCTCTTCACAAATTTCTCCTAGCATGGAGATCTGAGTATTGCTTGAACATGTTTTGAAGAAGCACTCTCTCCTCTTCTAGGCTTTCTATTCCGTGTTTGTTTATTGTCTCACACCAGTCAGGAAATGGGGCTACAGCGGTAAACAAAATTGCCTCTGCAGAGCTTGGAATTGAGTATAGAAGAAGAATCCCCCCGTAATTGCAAAGATGTTGAAAGTTCATCAGCATTGTTCACTACCGTCTTTCCTAGGTTGAATCTGAATCAAACCCACATGTCATGAACACCCACTCATGTCTTCATCTGCCTGCTGAAATTCCAGGTGGTATTCTTCTTCTATATGATGGCTCTTGGGCACAGTAAATGAGTTCTTGCCCATTTCAGGGGTTGTATTTCTTTAACTCTCACAGCCCTGAGACCTTGACAGGAGTTGACTGCTCCATAAATGCCTGGCTCTATCAGGAATGTCAGCTTTGGTCATTGTAGCTGGACTTTGGACCTAGCTGAAGTTGCAGAGACTACTGGCACCCAAACTAGCCCTTTAATATGTTGAAGAATAGATGAGACACACTTTGCAAGATTTCAAATGAGAAAAAAATAATGTGAAATACCTGCCACTATGACTGATTTCATATGAAAAACTGTAGCGAGGGACATGAGAACTAAAAGTTTTAAACTTTATGATGGAATAGTTTTACATAATACTTTTGTTAACACTACGAAGGTACAAAAAACTACACCAAAACTCATAAACGTGATTACAAATAGGGAAAAGAGGGACCATAGGTAGAAAAAAAATATGTTGTAATGTGCAAATGTTATATTACTTTTATTTTGTACCATTGAATGCATTAACGATTCACAATTCCATGAATTTAAAAAATTGTGTTATCACCATCTAAAATTGGTTTTAAAAAAAAGTAAAAATAGGAAAAATAACAAGAGAAAAAGATGTTTTTTCAGTCTTGAATTTTGAGAGTCATGAAAATATCTGCCAGAGTTTCGCAGAATTTTTAAGCTTTGATTCTTGTATGAAACCCAAATCCCTCCCCTGGGCAAACAAAATTACACAGTTTGGAGCCAAAAAAACCATAAAGAAAATAAAAATAAAAACAAACCAAAATAGAAAAATTTCTGAGTCTGCAAGGAGAGACTTCAGGCTCCAGTGTCTTCAGACCTACTATCTTGAGCTAAAGGCAAAGCTCTTACAGAGGAACAGGCTTATGAGGAAAACATCTTTGTACCGAGATCTTCATGTGTTCACCTTTGACTTGGCATAGAATTGAAGATCTAGAATTACAACTCTGCAAGACTTTTTTTTCAGATGTTTTTTTCATAACATCAGATGTTCAGAGCTGAATGTGTGAGAAATGGAATATTCTGTACATACTGTAGAAGCTAATTAAAAGATGCTGATGTTACACAGTCCTGAGATATATTCCCCCCTTTGTCACAGACAAAGCAGTTTGCTTAACTTCTTTAAGCCTTAGTTTATTTATAAAATGAAGATAATAATATATACATATCATATATATATGATATATATATGATATATATATCATATATATATCATATATATGATATATATATCATATATATGATATATATATATCATATATATCATATATATGATATATGATATATATATATATATCCGGGTTTTTTTTTTTTTTTTTTGACAGAGTTTTGCTCTTGTTGCCCAGGCTGGAGTGCAGTAGTGAGGTCTCGGCTTGCTGCAACCTCTGCCTCCCAGGTTCAAGTGATTCTCTTGCCTCAGCCTCCCGAGTAGCTGGCATTACAGGTGCCCACCACCACACCCAGCTAATTTTTTGTATCTTTAGTATAGACAGGGTGCCATGATGTTGGCCAGGCTGGTCTCGAACTCCTGACCTCAGGTGATCCGCATGCATTGGTCTCCCAAAGTGCTGCGATTACAGCTGTGAGCCACCATGCCTGGCCTCAGGGTTCTTATGTTAATAAAATGACATATTTTAGGTTCTTAGCAAAGTGATTTATCACATACTGAGTGCTGAATAAATGTTGGCTATTATTTTCAGGTTACTGCTCAGAATCCGGTAGTAGTCTTGTTCTAATAGTTCTTGCTATCTCAAGTTATAACTCTTTTATGTAGTCAGGCTGTGTTATTTTCCCCTGCTCAGTGTCTATTGTGTGGCTTGAAGTAGCAGCATAACCACTCAACCACTCTCTGTTTGTAGGGTTCTGTGGTGTTGACCCCAACACCCTGTTCCAGATGTGTCCTCCAAACCAGGACTGCCGAATTAGCATAGTCCAATCCTCTGGCAATAATAATTAGGCCAAGGTTGAGCACTGGACCAAAGTCTGGCCAATAGGATATAATTATATGGCTTTGCTTTTAGAACTTTTGTCTGTTAATGTTTTATTGGACTTTCTATTAATTCTTAAAAGTCTGATGGTGCTGGTTACCACCCAGTATTCCTCTTAGATGTGGGTTACTAGGGTCCCCATCCAAGGCATACTCTTGCTCCCCTGCCCTGCCCTTTCCTAAGGAGCAAAGGAGACATGACTACCGGAAACATACCCCTGCCTTGGTACAAAAACACTAGAATTTTCTGCCAAACAGTTGTCAGTTTCCAGGGCCCATAATAGTCCCCTTTTTAGGCTCCATATTCAGGGAGAGGGGAAGGACTTCAAGCCAGGCATCCCTATTTTACACAAGCCTAAAATGTACATTTGCAGGCCCTGAAAGCGTTTGGAGCATGCTTAGGGCAAATATTTGTAGTCAGTATGCCTAAAGTGAAACCAAGGATGAGACAAGCAATCAAGGGACTGAGACAGAGTCTTGATGGACTTCTTTGAGTTCTAGATCCAGCTATGTGAGAAGCAAGACTGACCCTTGGATTTTCGAGCTCCTGAGTCAATAGGTTAGTTTAACATGTTTTCTTTCATTTGTAACTCAGAGGGTTCTGTCTGAGACACTTTTCCTTTGTACTCCATCCTGAATTGACATTCCTTTATCTGTAATCATAAAACTACTTATAATATTCAGAACTTTATTATATTCTCTAATTATTTAATGCAGGAGAATTTTTCTTTCTCAAGATTTCCAAAGGATGTTTGCAAGCTGTGCAAGAGGATGGAGTTTGGACTCAGTCTGATGTGACTAAATGTATGACCTTGAATAAGTTAGTTAACTTCCTTGATACTTAGTTTCTTCATCTTTAAAATGGAAATAAGCCTACTCAAAGTTCTAGGATTGCTTAAGAGATTGAATGTAATCAGCCTTGTACGCAATAGTCATTCAACAAATACCTTGATCATTTCCTTGAGGGCCTCGGCTGTAGAAGGTAAGAAAACCAAATTAACTGATTTAAGTAAAGTGTCTTTTTAATTTAAATATATATTGCTTTTAAACATTTTTGTGGGTACATAGTAAGGTGTATAAAATATGATACAAAAAGTGTCTTCTAAAAAATCATTAATGTAATATCTCATGGAGAAAGACGTAGATAGGCAAGGGTTAGCTGGTAGCAGGGACACAAAAACCAAACTATTTTTTTTCAGCTCTCCTCCTTATTCCATTCTTTCCTTTTGGTGCTATCTGGCTTTGTCTCATTCTCAGTATACAGTGAGGTACAAGGCTTCCAACAGACCCTAGGTTTGTTTGCATCTGCTTCATTCAAGAGTGCATCTAAACTGAGCTAGAAAGTTTTATTCTTATGTCAAATTTTTAGGAAGTACTCTGATTTCTTTAACTTGGACCAATCAAATGTGGCTATGCAAGAGGTTAAAAATTGTATTAACCTTCTGCGGTAACATAAGGTTGAAGTCAGGAGAGGAGAATTCCCGAAAGATAACAGCACTGGTGCCACAAAAAAGGGAGATTAGGCTAGAAGAACATGTGATATTAGACTATAGCAATAGTTTTTAAGAAAATATTCTGAATTTCCTACCTTTCTCACAAAATACTAAGTACATGTTAGTGTACCATAAACACATGACTAAATATTTTGTGTTTTGAAACTCAAAACTGAACCTACAAACAGAGGGGCTGAGTGGTTTCTTAATCACCACACAGCAGGGGAAATAAATCAGCAATGAGACTTGACCTCTTAGTCCCTTAACATGATCCCAAGAATCTTTAATTCAAGTATTTATCAAGGCTTCTTCTTTTAAAGTGACCATGTAAATCTTTAGTAGATGGCTGTTATAATGTTGATATGGACGCATTATGTATGAAAAATGGTTAGCTGAACACTTGCAGTGACTGATTTCCAAGCATTAATAATCTGACCATTTAATTAAAATATAATGCCCTAGGGTCCCAATCTGCAACACAGAATGACCTAGAGAATGTCCTGTCATTGAGAGGTAGGAAAGGGATAAGAAAGAAGTAACTCAGCGACAGACTGGTCACCTTTGTATCTTTGCATGACTTACTATAACTAAAGCCTAACTATGTCTGAGCCCAGAACTCCCACCTAGTAGGCTTTCTAGCTCTGTGTATGGTGTTTGGATTTTGTGCATTCCTTTGAGCTCCAAGGCTGTGAGTGCACCACAATGCAACAGAAATGTGCAAATTCCAGTGGAAGTCACTGGCACTTCTTTGGCTCCTGAAAATACACCATCATTGTGATGTCCCAGAAATAGCCACACTCTGAAGGCTGTTTCTTTGGCCAGTGTAAGCCAGAGACTCTACTGCATAAGTGGGACATGCTAGCTCAGAAAATTATAATGTAAAGTTTTCATGTTCAGCTCACTTCTTAGTTTACAAAAACCCGTATCAAAAGAGCATTCTAAATTGGAATTAGTTAGTGATCCAGGTCTCTAAAGCCCAGGACTGGAAGAAAAGATTTCTTAATTACACCAGCAGGGGCTTGGTTTCTATTCTTAGTGCATCTGGGTAATGTGGTTATGTTCATGATGCGTCTAGTTTCTGCACTGCCAGGGATAGCCTTTGGTTCATTCTATGTTAGGGTGCACAAATGGAGGGTCTCTGAGTTTGTTCTTTTTCCTGGATAGAGGTAATTCAGGATTCTCAAAAGCAACATATCAATGTAATTTTTATTGTGCTATGTCTTAGGTCAATCAGATTGAAGTTTATGTAAAACATAAAATTATTAAAACAAAGGATGATTGATAGGAATTTTGAGTTATTTGCATATCCTGTTCAGTGAATCTCACTACACAGCCCTCACTGAAAGTAGATCAGATTGAAACTTCCAGGCTACCTTGAGGGAGAAGTAAGGGTTACTATTATTCAGAGAGTATCTATGCTGCAGTTTTCTGCTAGTAGGCCATCTATGAAATGGGAAACTCAGGGTGTCTTTCTTTGCCAATAGAGCACCATCTATGTGCTTCTGTTTCTGAGAGGAAGAGTAAGTGTCAGGAATCAGTTTCCAACAATCTCTCTTTTTCTGCCTGAAAGTTGAGTTATGTGTTCTGAATTACTGTAAATTTTTATACAAACCTATGTCCTTGTGATATTGTTTGATTTATAACTTTTGGCTACCTTCAAAGTTCTGAAAAGTACAACAAAACACAGCTTAGGGAGAAAATACAGATTTCTTTTTAACAGAAATAGTTGGTGAGTTAAATCAAGGGCCCAAATATTTTTAATTGCTATACTTTTTTTATTTAAAAATATACAATAGTCTACCATGAGGTAAAAAATAAATAGCTTGGTGTCATAAAGTTAATAGACACTATTCACAAAGTTGGGTTTAATACCAAGGCGTTTATTTTTGATCATTAAAAATCTACTTCAGATGGCAATATTCTTTTGTACAAAAACTTAACAGAAATTCATTTACATTCTTCTCCATTTTATGTTTATCTGAGGAAAATGATGCCATAAGTTCTTATGAAACAGAACAAGCCAAAAACTTTTCTTTTAACTAATCCTGATGAAGTTTGTCAAAGTAAGATTTAAGGCAAGAAGGTTGCTTCTTGGCAGGAGAATTCTGGAAGGGAAAAGTGGCTGAAACTTTGCATGGTTGCATTTGTTTCTGGTCAAGCTGCCTTATCACAATTCAAACTCTCATGCTGGGAAATTGCTCTTTCTTTGGTACCTTTTCTGCCAGAATTCAACTCTAACAACAAAAGTTTATAAACAATGAAAATTCCAGCTGGTTGACATCAGCATCACGAAGCTTTCTCTTCACACTGATACAAATATTTACCCTGAGCTCTGGCAAGGCTTTCCTTGCCCATGTCACCCTTAATCATACATTTTTCCTTGATTGAGTTATGCTTTCCAGTATGTGATTTGCTCTGGTTTACTTTTTAACACATCCCAGAGGCTTCGTCAAAATCAACTCTGGGCAGGCCATGTCATTTGGTAGCTGCCAAACATGTTATTGAGAAGAAACTTGGCAAATATCAAACCAATCCTCTCTAACTGCTCTAATAAATGTTTGTTCTTTTTGACCACCATTTACTTTTTAGGTCCCTCATATCCATAAAGCTATGAGCCAAGAAAGTAAGCAGAGATGCACTCAATTCCCTATAATCTATTCCCTTGAGATAACGCACCAATTTCTCTTCCAGGTACCTTATTGCAAAGAAGTTGAAAATTTCAAAGGTTTCATCAATGACTCTTTATTTCCTTCAAGAAGACACAAAGGTTATTTTCAAAAGGTTAAAACAACAGATTGATGTACTCTGTTACTGTAGTAAAGTCCACTAGAACAAATATTTGCCACACTAAAGTGACTAGTGGAGGGATTAGCACAAAATATTGCAAATATTTCTACAAAGCTTCCCTTGCCAAAATAAAACATTGGGTTCTCTGCCCTAGGTGCTTGCAAAATCATTGTGAAGTGCATTGATAATGCAGAATTTGGGGAAATTTTTCTCTCAATATTGAAATAATTGTATAAACAGGTGTCCTACCCGATAGAAATATAAATAAATATCTCAGTTACACTAGCTTATACTTATATTGCATTTATGGTTTAGAAAAATCTGGTCATTATACAAAAGCTATATATGGACCATGTGCCACTCTACTAACTCATTTGAAAATAACATGTAGTAAGCTGTGAGAGTTAAACAACTCTTTATTTTGCCTATACTGGCTTAAAAATTAATCTCAAAAGTGAGATGGAACCCCCACCTCTGACGCATTCATCATTCTTGTTGTTACTGTTGTTGTTTCTCTTGTAGTCCTCAGGGAATGCATGTGAGCATGCACACACACACACACACACACACACACACACATTCCTTATACACACAATATACTTTGCTTACAGGGTCGCATTCTTTCTCTTTGCCAACATACAGCTTCATCTGTGTTGAGGTGTGTACTTTCCAGAGCATATTGAAATGCAGTGATGTGTAACAAAACTTACCTTCTGTGATTATTAATACATAAACATATCTGAAGACCATAGTAAATAATTATTATAATCTAAGGTGTGGCCAACATATTTGAGAAAACAGGAATTTAATAAGATATTCTCTTCAGTTCCATGGAAGAAGTTGTAGCAATTTTTTGTTAATGGAATCCCTTATTCTTTTGTATCATAAGAAGTAAATGTAGTGTAGAGACATGAAAGAAATAAGCTCTGAATAGGCCTGAAGGAGTTAGAGCAACTTCGCCAATTCCTAACCTGATCAATTCCCAAGAAAGCAAGAAGAGAAATACCAAGCCCTAGTCTTTATGCTAAAGACCAGGTGGAAACCAGAGTGAATGGTAGAATTTATTATCCCTACTTTACAGGCCATGGGAAGAAGACCCTGGAAATTTCACTACCTTGCTCCTGGTAATTTAACTGGTGAATGGAGATTAGAGGTTTGAACCTAGTTAGGTTTGACAAATAGGCTTGTGTTTTTTACCTCACTTGGAGTGTCCCAGTGGAGTGACCCAGAGGGCCAGATTTGGCCAAGTGTGCACTTAACTGGCCTAAGGCACTGGGGGATTTAACAAATGGATAGCCAGTTAGGGACTAACCTCACATATCTATAGGGAATCATTATAATATTCGAATTGTGGGGATTTTCTTGGAAATAAAGTTAAAAATGGGATACTCTTTGTTTTCCCTCTGTACCCTGTGAACTCCGGAGTTCTGCAGAGGGAGGTTAGGAGCTCCTACTGAGGCTAACATGGTGGCCAAAGAGGTAGCACTGGGACCCCACCCCTGCTATTGTCTAAAGGTCCACTCTTATCTTTTTTGATACATTAGTAATCTGCATAAGACTTTATTTATATAATTAAAAAATAATGGTTTAAACCCAAGAATTTTTATGACTCAGATCTTTGAGCATATTAAAGATACTTGAGAAATAGTTTGATCCAGACCACAATTTACATAAAGTTGCAATTTTTGCATGACATCCAAAGGCCCTTAAAGTCAAGACATCAAGTCACTGATGAGACTAGGACTCAATATAAACCTGATTTATGCTCAATTTTTCAAGTAGTAAGAAAGTATGAATTACTAATTATATATCTTTATGCTCCAGTTAATGTAATAAAAGATAATGTGTATAAGTTTGCTTTCATATACACCATTGAGATTGCTTATTCAAGGGACTGTATTAATGATTCAAAGGGAAGTTTTTTATTCATTTGAATTTTTCTACATTATATGCAAGTTATATCTGATAAGACAGTAGTTCTTTATTTAATTTTAACCTAACAAAGTCTATTGTGAAGCGGAAAACACTGTTTTTGAGATTTTAGTTCTTTTCAGAATTGTTCAGGACAATGCTTATATTATGAGAATATATCTGGTTAGATCCATTGAACTAGAATTTCCAGGAGTAGGGAGCAGAAAACTGTACTGTAAAATCATGCCTAGGAGGTCTTGAATAATCAATCAGATTTGAAACCACTGATGTGCCCTATTTGATTTTCAGATGTGAAAGGCTTCTTTGCAAGGAGATGATTTTATTTTTATATAAAGCTTCCTAATTTTTTAAGATACCATACCTTAGGTCCAGCTCAGTCATGTTTTCCAGACATAAAGTGAAGTGCAGCTGGGAGACAGAAGCAGTATCCGTGGCAGGCCTCCATTTACACAGAGCCCATAAGAATGGCACAGCACCCAGTGAGTCTGACATGCCTGGGGGCTCTGCTGCTCCTCTTACCCATCCTCACATGAAGATGTCTCATTCATCTTTACATCTCCAGTCCTTAGCACAGTATCTGGCACATTTTAGATACTCAACACGTGTGTGTTGTTTATAAGAAATAATTAATGAGGACATCATTCAAGTTCAGTGGTAAGAAACTCTCATCAAGACTTCAGTTTTTGTCCCCTTTTAATTTAACCCAATTGCTTCTTAATTTTCAGAAATTGTTTTATCTCTCTTTTTTTTTAGGTTCCACAATAGCATTTGACTTTCTTCTCCTAACTTTAATTTGATATCTTCCTATAGTTTCCATTTCTCAGATTCCCTCCTTGATCTTCTCTCACAGGCACAGCCAATCAACCATCCATCCTCTCCTCAACCTTCCAGAAGACTGTGAGTCCTGAGAGCATAGAAGCTCTCCTGATGTTGCTCCCAGACCGTGACCCGTGCTGGCAAAGCTTCTATTCCCATGTGGCTGCATGTTTCATAAGGAGAGCTACTAAAATGCAGGAAAGCACAAAGTCTTAATTGCTTGCTAGTGGGCACTCAGCCAACACGCTGTTAGCAGAATGAAATCCAATCTTAGAGAAAAAGTGCTGAACCTCGTCGCTGGATCGCCCAAGCCCCATATGGATTGCGTGTGTTTTGGGGGAAGATTTGGATATGGCAGTCTTTTTTTTCACTCTTTTGAATGTGAATGTCAATCTATGGGTTACTAGAACATTTCATTCTTAATGTAATAATCCCAGCTGCAAAACAACATTAAGAGGGAACACTGCACCTCTTCTCCCCACTTATGACATGGACAATTAATACATTCTCATTTTTTGTGCTTCTCTGAAAATACTACTTTCAATGCAATTTCCAACCAAATTATTACTTTGAAGAATTCATACATAGTCATTCTGAAACATCCCTGCCTTGTTCTGTTGTTTGCTTTTTGATCTTTGATAATTAATCTCCCTAAACCTCAGTTGACTTATCTTTATAATGGGAAAAATAAAAGTGCTTTCCTGACAGGGATGCTGTGAAGACTCAGTGAGATTCAAAGCTCTTGGCAGTGTGTGGCACAAACAATAATGTCCAATATATGTTAACTCCTAATTTTATTGCAAAAAATAATAGTCTAATAGATTTCTCACTGTGAGAAATCTCAATATATAGTATAAAATATTTGGCCCCATACGTTTTGGTGTTTGGGGCTTTGACAGGTTTTCTTTGATCTGTCACATGATATATTTCTATATTTCACAGGATATATTTGATATATTTCTATAGTATCCATTTTTTCTAAAATGATTAAAAACCTCTCTTCACATAAACATTACATGAGACAAAAAAACAAACAAGCAATATGTAGAGAAATATTGGTCACTACACTTCTTCTGTGAATTTTAATATGAATGCCATGCTCCAAAACATAAGCTCTGGATCTCTGTCTAAATCCTAGAATGCTGAAAATCTGCCATCAGAGTTAGATGATGATGACAGGGTTGAACATGAATTTTATTTGATCCAAAGTACTTCAGAGAATGTGACATTCAGAATAATTACTGAAATTTAAGGGTGTTAGGGTAAGATTGCAACCTCCTTTTTTTTTTTTTTTAAACTTATCTGAGACAGGGTCTGGCTCTGTCACCCAGTCTGGAGTACAGTGGAAGGATCGTGGCTCACTGAAGCCTGGACATCTTGGATTCAAAGGAATCCTCCCACCTCAGCCTACCAAGTAGCTGGAATCACAGGCATGCACCACCAAGCCTGGCTAATTTTTTGTAGAGACAGGGGTTTTCCATATTGCCCAGGCTGGTCTTGAACTCCTGAGCTCAAGTGATCTGCCTGAGTCAGCCTCCCAAAGTGTGGGGTTACAGGTGGGAGCCGCACGGCCCAGCCAAGTTTGCAACCTACTTTGGATAACAGTCCATCCCTGAAGTTTGTAATAATTATTTGTCACACAGGTGTCTGCAAAGGATTGTTCCCGATGATACAGACCCAAACCCATCAATACCAAATCTGTCAGTCCTCTCTCCTAGGAGTTTTAGAACGTTATGCAAATGAGATATCTTTTGCCTCACCTTAATATCCCAGAATTCCCTAAAGAGCATGAAGATTATACTCTTTATGGGATATATTTTATTATTTTTTATTATAGTGAATTAAAACTCCAAAGAAGCAATGTCAGTGGTGTCTGTGGTCAGTTTCTATAATATTAATCTGTTGGTTGATGTAGCAGTTTTTAGCACAGAGAGATCTCATCCCAGAACTCTAGTTAATATCAGATACTCATCCACATAAGTACTACGTCCAACATTAAAAATTACCTTTGTCATTTTCTTGGTAAACAATAAGAGCTAGATTTGATGAAAAAGACATCATCCATATGGTAATTTGATATCTCCAAAAATCAGGGTAGGCCATTTAAATTGCTAAGTTCAATAAAGCGCCATTAAAGATATCTTATTCCCCTGCTCCCCAACCAATTCTGCACCCCAGGAAAGGGTTACCAAGAAAGCCTGAATGCTGTGTCTTGTTTAAGTTTGAATCAGATATGGCTCCATTTATTTCTTCAAAAAAATGGTAAGAATTAATTAATATTAATCTATAATCACATTGATGGAAAAATTAATGGAAATTTTAATAAAAATATAACCTTAACAGGATTTGAAGGTGTCCTTTAGAATATAAAGCTAACACTTTGTCCACCAAGCAATGAATCCTCTGGTACCAGTTGATGAAATTATAAAAATTAGCTGCAGGATGGTTCTTCTTTTGTTCTCTATGTATCAAAAGTTTTGAGAATTACAAAGAAAAAGACATTAAAAATTAAAGTAAATTTAGAAATTCAACAAGCCTACTCATTATCTCTATTTCTTTAGAACATACATTTTTGGGGCGAGTTGATGTGGTTGTTTATTCAAACAGACTTAATTTTCTTTCTTAACCTATCAACACTTTGATTTGTGTTTTTACACTTATAGTTTCATAAAAGACTTGATAAACTTACATGAATAGGTCAATTTTTTAAAATTATTCAAGTTGGGAGAAATATACAATGACGAATAGGTGTTTGGCACATTAAATGTTTTTGCTTAAGGAAAAATGTATATATGCAGAAAATTAGTTCAATATTAAAATCACAATTACCAATGTTAAGCATGCATTTTCTGAAATATCAATAGTCTCATTCCTTTTCTCTGTTTACTACATACTATGTAATATTTAGCAAAGCAACTTATACATAGTGCTAAGAGCTTATAGAAAAATGAAAATTTGATCTTTTAAAATATTTGTTGAACGTTTATAACATTACACACTATGAAAAGTACAGAATTACATACACTATTATTTTTGTCATTGTACTTGTTTAGTGCTTATCAATATTTCAATGCCAGTATGGGATGTTGAAAGCTATTTTTCTTGGCATTATGTTAGCCAGAAATCCTTATCAGAAGACACTTCTTCATAGCTATTCTTCATAACTATGGAATAATGATAACTTAGCTTTATAGTGATAACCCTAAAGCAAACAAAATATCCTGAAATCCCTTTTGAATTATCAAAGAAAAAAGTTTAAATAATATGAGAAAAATATAGTAATAAGTAGACTTTTATTATATTCTACTAATTTGAAAATTGATAATTCATATATTTATGGTTACTCTTCGCAAAGCAGAATTTTTGATTAACTAAAATGATGAGTTCCTGACTACACCTAATGACAGAATTGACAGTCTTAGCATGATAATTAGATCCAGTGGTGGACACTCACAAAGATGAAGAAGCAGGGATACTGACTTCTTTTCTGTTTATTATTGCAATTCGAATCATGTTTATAACCAGTGATGTGGTAAATAATCTTGTCCCTTTCTTCCTTCCAACTACTCGATTTCCTAGAACCAGCCTCTTTATTCTAAAAGCATAAGATGAGAAAAGTAACTTTAAAAAACACAGATACCAGGAGGAAGCAGCTTTTGTCATGAAGTATTCCTTAGTTGAGATATTTTCTTTAACACTGGGCAAAAAATGATCTCAAAGCTGCAGACCTGCAGGAGCCCATGACCTAATGGGGACCTGCAGAAGCCAATTCCCCTCCTTAACAAAAGACTTGAGGCCTTTGTCTTAAAGATGTTTCCTTATATCAATATTATTTAACCCTTAATATTTCCCATCTTATTTTCTTGCTGACTACATAAGATGTATAAAATAATATTGTAGATGCAAAATGCTTACCCACTGTAACTGTGCCAGCAAATTAAAACAAACATAAATGAAACACAGGATGAGAAAAAATACATACCTTGTATCTGAAAACTAATAAAAACTGATATATATAAGGACAAACAATAATTGGTTCAAAGAGTATGTGTACTTTCAAGACTTCATTCCTTTATAACAGTAATTCCCATTTGGGAGGCATTTTTCTGTTGTCACAAATCTGAGAGGCAGGTACTAGCTTGTAGTCAGTAGAGGCTACCAATGCAGCAAAATATCCTACAATGCACAGGACAGCCCGCACAACAAAGAATGATCCACCATAGAAAGTTCAATATTACTGAGGCCAAGAAATCCTGCTTTATATCCAGTGAAATTGGACTAAATCCCATTTAATGTGACTAATCTCAAATTCTCTGTTTAACTTATTTATCTAATAAATTCAGATAAAAACATATGTATATATACATATATATGCACACATAATACAACACGTCTTCAAAATGAAAGAGCTTATGTGCTACTTATTTTGAGTGTAATATCGCTCTGCCTAAGAGCACACAAATCCACCAGAAACAGTTGTTCTATGTTCTCCACTGTCAGCACTCTACTACAGATACCCCATCTGGTGGGGTCTGATATGGATAATAATGGTGGAGTGTTCTTGCTGTCTTGACTGTAGTCATTACTGTGATGTTATTTTAGGACTAAGTAGTGTTTGCCCATTGGACCATAAAACTGCGTCATGTAAATACAGGTTTTAGAGCACACAATAGTCTGTCCATGTGTAGACATATGCAGAAAAAAAAAGCCTCATAAAATGCCTTTTAATAGTGTTTGTTGGGCATGTGAAGTAATTCCTTTTCAAAGTTAAATCACTTGGAAAAAAAGGAGCTTCTCTTTTCAAAGACCCCGTAAGTAATTATACTGCATTATACATCATTCATATGTCAATGTAAATTTTGTTGTTAAATGGAAGGAGTTTTGAGTGACATGGTACCAAGCGAGTGTCTGACATTAACCAAACCTTTTATTTATTTATTTACTCTCACCTGAGTTGCTCTTTGAAATTGAATTGGGGGTAGAGGGTTAGTATTTATGTAGCCAGCAACCTTATATTTGACACTTTATCCTAGAATTAAATTCTGAACACCAAAATAACTCACAGAAATGAAATTCCAAATGAAAACAACTTTCACAAAAGACATCCTTAACAGTGAAGCCAGTTTCTCAGTAGATATTATGTCTATATTGACAGCAAAAAATAAAATAAAGTGGCTACTATTAAAGGTCACAACAGTATTTTAAAATCTTCTATACATTGAATCCTACCTAGAAGTGTGTGATTATATTATGGGATGTTTGAAATCTATGTTTGGTTGACATTTTTTTCATTACCTGTAACAGTGATGAATATTTCCCTCAGATCAGCTTTTGATAATGATAGAGAATGAAATTTATAGTTATATATGAAGTAACTGTCCAAATTGGATGAAGCAACTTGATGCTACACAGAGCGATCAGAGTTACTAAAATGGTGGGTGGGCTGTAGATGCTTAGATGCTTCTCAGAACAAATCACCTTCACAGTCAGAATAAAAATCTCACAAAATGGACTTTATTTTCATCATGGTATTCACAGACATTTTAAGATTGAGAAACAACTCCAGATAATTACTGAAATTTTATTCTTTCAAAAATAAAGCGGGCAAATATTCTTAAGTGTTCATTAAACTCACCTATTATTTGATTCCAATATTTGAAGAAATGTGTGGAGATTTTAGATAGGAAGATTTTTTCTTTCTTTTTCAGATTTTTCTGCATCATTTAAAATATAGCTGAATCCACGTTAGTAAGAGTCAAGTTTACATTTGACTTCATCAACTGATGTTTAGACCAAATCAGCAACTACATCAAAATCATTACTCAATTTTATTCTGTAGGTGTTTAAATAGAAAAGAAAAAGTGATTTGAATATGACTTTATCTGACAATGGTGACATAGTCCTAGTTACAAGAAATACTGACCAGTTTCAAGAGTTTCTGTAATATGCATATTTTAAAAAAATTTTATGTTGTCACACAAGAAAAGATTATGGATGAAAATGTGACCGAATCATTTTTAGGGACCTACTCAACAATATGAGTGTTTACATGCCTCCAAATGGATCTTTTTGCATTAAAAAAAGTACCAATCAGTGAGAGCTGAGATTGTGGATTCTAAAACAAGACTGTCTAATTAAATTCCAGTCTACAACTTATTGCTGTGCATTTTTAGACAAGTTCAGTAACCATCTGTGATTTGGTTTTCTCATCTCTGAAATGGTTATAATAATAGTACCTCCTTCATAGGATGGTTACAAGGATTAAATAAGTTAATATATATAAAGAGTTTCGAACAGTGCCTGGCATATAGCACCACTATATGAGTTCATTGTTTGAAAATATTCCTAACATTTTTTTTCTTCATTTGAAGAAGAAATGCATAATCCTTGAATAGAAACATAATTCACTCGTGTGTACTTGTTATGTGGACCAGAGTCAGTGACCACCAGCAATGTGAGATTTAGCTATAAATGTATTTCCTCTAAGTCAGTGAAAACACAAGCCTTTGCTAAGAGACCTGGAAAATTAAATTTAATGCTAAAATCACAGTGAAGTGTTCCAAAATAAGCCTTAAGTAACCTTAAGTTTTACTTCATAGGATTTCTATGTGATAGGTTTGGTTTGAACATATAATAATACAAACAAGTGCAAGGGTACATAAAAGAAAAAAATCACAAATTATTTTCAGTTTACAAAGTTCCACTCAAGGTATAAGGCCATACATAAATATTAGACTTGTATATATTTGCTTCCATGTGATTTAATGCATCAAATACACTTTCTTTTCCATCACCAACTTTCCTTGTCTAATAGTGCTTTACCACAGATTAGATGTCAATTGGTCTGGCTGTAAAATCATTTGAACAATATTATCTCAATTTTGTCTGATGTGCATGGGTAAGACCTAATACCTAATAATGAATGGATCTCTCATAACAGCTGAGATCCTTTTAGGATTTGATTAGAGTTAAGCTGCAAAATCTCTTGATATCAAATAGCATCCCAGCAGTCAGAACCTAACAGACTCAGCTTTAGCATGACCTGCAACTTCATCTTAAGCCACTTCCTCTTTTGCTTTCTATTCTCCAGCCACACTGGCCACTCTTTAGTTTCTCAAGTGAACTAATTTCCATCTTTCCACAGAGACTTAAAACAAATACCGTTTCAACTGCCTGGCACATTTTTCCTCCATCTTTTCACCCACTCAACATGTCTCCACTGGGATATAATTTGAGTTGCCATTTTTTAACCCTTTAAAAATGATTGTCTTCTTATTAGGTTGTCTTATGCTTTCCTGCTTTTTTTGTGTATCAATAATTGAATCTTGTAGTTTATGATTTCTTTCAAATCTTCTTCCCCAGCATATCCTAACTTCCATGGGGACCTAGACCTTTGTATTTCTCATTTCTGCATGCCATTGAAATAACACTGATGCACTCACCTCAACAAAATGTGTATTGACATCCTTGTCTTTTCTTCTAAGTTCTTGACTAATTTCATATTGTCTGCTCAACAGTTCTACTGAACATGGCTCAGACTGAACTCTTGACCTGCTCAATCCCACTTGGTTTATCCTCTACTCTCCCTATCTCTTACAAAGGATCCCTCCATCTACCTATTGGTCAAACCAGAAATCATCTGGAAGCCATCTTTGATACCTCTCTTTTTCTCACCGTCCAATTCTAAACCAACACTAGGTCTTGTCTTCTTTATTATCAAATGCATGTAAGTATGTCCACATCTCCTTTCCTCCACAACTGCCACATGTATTATTCAGAGGCCTGCCAGGAAAGAGTAACCTGCTCAAAGTAAGTAACGTGAAGAGGGAGTTTAATAAAAACATATTTAAAAGATATAATTAGGTTTGAGGAAAACAAAAAGAAATACTTCAAGACCTCAAGGCTAGGAGCAACAGGGAACTATAACAATTTAGGCTAAAGGGACAATGGAAGGGAACAGTTACTGGAAACTAGACAGGATAGCCTGATGGTAAGAACTGTCTGAGATAAGGTGTTGCCTTTGAGAGAGAGACTAGAAAAGTTGAAGCAAGGAAGGAGCAGGGGGAATAAATATCCCAACTCATTCTGCTGCCACTCTCCTTTCTCAGGCTGGTATCTCCCACTAGCTCAACAAAATTGGAAGTTGAAAGACAAAAGAGCAGTTTTTATGCCATTCATGATTGTCAGCATTTTGGAGTCTGATTACCTTGTCTACTGCAGTTGCCTTATAATTGAGTTTCCAGCTTTCTCTCTCACCAAAGCCAATCCTTAAATCCATTCTGCACACAGTAGTCAGAGTTCCCTTCTTAGGATGAAATCTGTATTAAGTTCTTCTGATTAAAGTGTCTTGATTATTATTTATTTCTGTATGTTCCAAACTCCCCATTTTAAATTTGTAAAACTTTTATTGCAAAAATAAATTTTCTTAACTTGTTTTCCTTACTAGAGTGAGCTCTGTGAAGGCAGGCATCATCTATGATCATCTCTGAGTCCCCTATCAATGTGACTAGAATAAGCACTAAATAAATATTGGATGAATTAATGAATTTCAGAAGATAGATTTATAGCTTTAAAAGCTTCCCAGGTAATTCTACTGGTCCAGATTTTCGAAAGGATTATTGGAATGATTAATCTTCAAATGCCCTAGATTATGAAAAAAAAGAATTAGGATAATTAATCCTAAATCATGGAATTCACTTATTATATGTTAATTAAGAACTCAAGATGTGTTCATAAAATGTGTTGCTTTGCCCAAGGCTGACTACGTCTTTTTTTTTTTCCTTGAGTTTTTTAATCCTTTTAAATATCAAATTTAACCTTGATTAGGCCAACCAAGTATGTCTTCCTTTTTAAAGCTCAAACATGAACGACTTTATGGTGAATCTACTCACATCTAATCTTGCATTTGAGGAGAGGAAATATTTCCCAAGGAAGTGCTTTAGTGTATTCTCATTATTGGATACTATAGAAGAACAAATTATTTTCTACAATTTAAACATTTACTATTTTGTATATTTCAGCAGTTCTATAGGAATATGGTCATTTTCATTGAGTAGTTTAAAGTTAAATTACTTTTCTTTGGCTCGTAGGCCTTTGAGATTCTACATACCTGGCTCTGATCTTTTTCTGTTTCATTTCTGATAAAGTTTCTTTAATATCTTGTTTCCATTTCATTGGAAATGAGGCCAATATTTTCTCATTTGTACTCAGATGTTTATATACATTTGATGTGCATCTGCCTGTTGCAGTATGGAAGTAATTCCATTTCTGTGACACATTCTTTTTTTTTTTAACACCACTTTTGCCAAATAATTCTATTTTAAAATCTACTATTTTATAGATAAGTAATTAATAATAATAAATTACTCAGCTAAATACTATACCTTTGGGGGCATAAATAACTCTCATGATCTCTTAAGTATTTTTGATGCAATTTTTCAACAAACTGATATGACAATTAAGAATATGCATATGTATGTATGTAAAGATATTTATATATATGCATAAAGATAAAAGTGGCTATATATTTCATTCCTTCATTTAAAAATAAAATGTCGGTATAATTTCTAATTTACTGAAAATGATTTGGTAAAAAGCAATTTGTTAGGGGAATTCCTCTTGAGCATATAATTTTGAAAAGGCACTAGCTCTAACACGTAATCTCCAGCACTTTCATGAGCAGGTTACCCTTCCTTGTGTTTGCTATGTATTAACATCCATCCTACATTAATACAATCCTATGTATTAACATTCATCATACAATATTTCTATAATTGTTCTTGGCAAAGTTAAAGATGACAAATCATAAGATAAATATGAAGCTGTAATAGCATGTCTCAGTAAATGTATAAAACCTGGGGTATTTCTCGACAGATTCTCCAATAATGTGAGTTCTGTACTTAAATAAATGCCACCAAGGTTTTCAGAAAAATTATAATTCCCAAATCTTGATTCCTAGTTATTCATTTTCTACCTTCTCCCAAATGCAACCAATATTGATTTCTGTTGCTGCCCCCATTTATTTCACTGTCTTTATACTAAAGGTTTCTAATTGAGTTGAAGCATATCCACCTAGTTTTTCCAATATGACTGTATTTTCCCACAAAGGCAAGGCAATGTCTTATGTCCTTTGCATCTTTTATAATTCCTGGTGTTGTTCTAGATATGAATAAATATTCAATAATTTTATGCTTTTTTACTCCAAATATTTAGCAATCCCAACTGATCATTAAGAAATATTATACAGTTAATTTAGCAATGCTGGAGTTGAAAAACTAAAAGCAAAACTCTGGCATTTCATTACAGAAAAAATTAAGAATCATTTATTTAGAAAAACTATTTTGCCAGGTCTTCACTTCGTGTTAGATGTGATCAATATATCCTGATTGCTAATGGGAGTAATAAGATTACTACCCTGACTTCAGAAATAAATGGAAGTAGAACCCTGAATGCAGGTGCAGCAGGAAAGTTTGGGTAAAAGATAAGCACTCAATCTTGTCCTACCCACCAGTGGGGGGCAGGTAACAATGAAGGAGAAAGTCAATAGCCTCTAATAAAACACCAAACTCTAAAACATGGTTTCTTACCTTTACTTTCACTTGTGTTATCATAGACTTCATTATAATTTTAAATCAATAAATACATATTTATCAAGCATTGCTAAATTAAGACACTGTGCTAAAATTGTACGGGATATACTTTTTTCCCCTCAATTTTAGATCTTTTTGGATCTATAGATATTTGAAGAAGCACTTGCTTTTATCTTCAACTTGATCTTGATAATGACTGAGTAGCGGAAATTGATGATCTGAAGACATATCTATCTACACGGCCTTTCAATGCAAAATCCACTTTATAGTCTTAAGTAGTCTGCTGTGTTTTAAAATGAACCTAAATATTAGGTCCTGGGGGAAGATCAACATTTAGAATAAAATGCTAAAATACAGTGGCTATGCTAATACTTATTAATACTCACTTATCTACAAATCTTAAAAGGAAAAGGTTTTCCAACAATTTTAAGATGTCACAGTGTTAATCTACATTTCAATAAGATATTTAAAGACAATGCTAGAACTGTCAAGGACCTGCTCTTAAGCTTGAGAGAAACCTACAAAGGAATGCTGACAGTTTTATTTTATGTGACATGGAAGCATTATTTATCAAGAAAATGTTATTATATCTTTAGACATTTGAGCACGTTTCATTGCAGATTCTCAGGAAGTTCCACAGATACTTGCAGTATGTGGCGGTAGAATATTATCTATGTAAAATATCCTGAGCTATCAAATCAAGGAAGTGATTTAAATAAGCAAAGTTTCCTCTGTTTCTTTTTTTCCACTTGTTTCTATCTAGAAATCATAGCAAAGTCTGAAGCTTTGAATAACAGGCACTCATGTTTGAAAACTGCAAACTCAATGAAGAAATTGGAAGAGATTTAAAACTATATGCTCAATTATGTTTAGGTGCTTGTTAAAGCTTTGTAGTCTGGGAGAGTCACACCTTAAGCAACCTCATGGATTTTACTAAGCAGTCTTGGTAAAAGCACTACACTCTTTGTTATGATATATTTCCGAAAATTAGAAAAGTCTTTCTGAGTCAGCAAAGAATTAGTATTACCCTCTGAGATAATGGAAACCATCCAAATGTTAAGGGGAAAAAAATCAAAGAATTTCTGTTCCAATATAATGGCTCCTGTTTGCTTAGTATCTCTTAGAAACTTCTTTTGGAAAAAACAAACAAACAAAAAAACAAGTCCCATTTACTGGGTACCCTATTAGAATTTCTACATTTAGTAAACAATGCTAGTCTAATAGGGGAAGTATTGTTATTTCAACCTCTTGTCCCAGAGATT
The DNA here is from genome assembly GCF_029289425.2 of Pan paniscus. Classification (NCBI taxonomy): domain Eukaryota; kingdom Metazoa; phylum Chordata; class Mammalia; order Primates; family Hominidae; genus Pan; species Pan paniscus. Next base: position 29,140,565 of record NC_073262.2, on the reverse strand, counting down.
TCTTCCACTGAGATAACAAACTTCGGGAAAATATTTCACAGACCAACACTACAATAAACCAAGAAAACCAATAATAGATAAACTGCTCATTTGTAAATTTAAGAGGGATTAGGGGATGAAGGTGGGAGGTGAAAGAGACCAAGTCTGGGGAGGAGCAGAGTGAGCCATACATCTTGGCAGAAGGGTAGAGCCTGTAGTAAGATACTGCCAGTTGAGAGTCTCCAGTCATGGAGGAGTCCGGGTGATTTTAAGAACAGGAGTGTCTAATTATTCAGCCTTCACTGGTTTGCAATTCTCTCACATAAATTCCCCCTGCAGCCCTCATTCTTAAAGAAAAAGCCTTCTAAGCCAGCATTTTGTGTCAATAGAATTTGGAAGAATAACTCAGTTTAGGTACTCCCTGAGGCAAAGCCCATGTGGAAAAATAACTTGTGTCCAGGTAGTTAATTTATTTTAGATAAATAAATTCTGATTCTAAGAAGCAGAGAAAATTTAAAAAGGAAGGAGGAAAACAGAGTAAGAGTGAATCATTGAGATCTCTACTGTATACACTAGGGCCTTCATTCCTTCCTAGTCTCACAGAAATGTGCAGGATGGTAAGGAAAGACAGGAGCGTGGAGCACTCTGCCTACAGGTTCCTGTTTCCCTTTGGTTGAGGGTCATCTTAGAGGTGTTAGCTCTTCTTTATTTATAGATAACACTTGTGTCCAGGTCAATGAGCCCCCACATTGCCACAAAAGACTTTGTGACAGAATGCAGAAAGACAGAATGCCGGCGCCTAAAATGGGATGATCTTAGGTTTGGGGTGAAGCTGAATGGTCTACCATTCAGTGGCTAAAATCTGATGTGGACTCAGGGCACGTGATGTGAACCACAGAGGTAAGCTAGAAAAAGTAGTCATTATCATGTGATACAATATGGAATAAAAGTCTAGGGATCAGGTGATGAAATGAATTAGTTCAGAAAAGTCCAAAGCTCAAAGCCAGATGTGTCTAGAGGAAATGAGAACATCACAATACCCTAAGATCTATGGAGAGTTTCAGTGAAACACTGGGTCTTCCCTCCATGTCCAGCATGGTGAGTCATTGTAAATAGTATTTCTTAGGTGACATTCAAGTAAATATTCAGAGGAAGGCTCTTGTCAGATAACCCACACTTGAAAAAAGTAGTCTTTTCTGCTTGAAACAGTAGAAAATGTGATTTGGAATAATGATGTTACTAAATTTATTACATCTCACTGATAAATCTGAGTTCTAAGACCTTTTTTTTTACTCTCCTCTTATAGGATTGCCACCGCATAACTCTTTAAGGCACAATATAGGCAGTTCACACCTGACAGTTATTGTTTCTATTAAATAATAATAAATAGCTGTTGTGTATTTTACCAAGTGTTGTCACTCTTCTAAGTGTCTTGCGTGAGTTAACTTCTCCCAGCAATCCTGAGGTTGGTACTATTGTAACCACCTCATGGATACTTCCTGCCACTGCCCAAATAAAGACAATGGCACTGCAGTAAAGAGTTCAATTGACAAGAGGCCACACAGGAGACGGAGTTATTACTCAAATCAATCTCATCGACGGCTTATAGGTTAGGGGTTTTTCAAAGATAGTTTGGGGAAAGGAGTGGGGGTGACTATGAAATGGGTGCTTTCTGCTTATTGGTTGGGTTAGAGATGAAATCATAGGGGGTTAAAGCTGTCTTCTTGAGCTGAGTCAGCTACTGGTGCTATTGCTGTTAGACATGCAAAACCCAGAAGAGATACCTCAAAAGTCCAATCTACAATAGTGGTTATCTGTAGGAGTGATTGGAGAAGTTTCATATTTTACGACCATTCCACACCTAAAAAGAATTCATGCTCTTCTCCTCCCCCTAGCTTGGTAGTCTCTCATTAGCTTTATAAAAGCTGTTGAGTTTAGGGGAATGACTATTGTCATTTAAACTATAACCTAAATATCTTCCAAAGTTAGCTCTTCCTAAGCCCAGACATAATTAAGGCAGCTTGAAAGCTAAAGGCAAGAATTGTGGTTGGTTAGACTGGCTCTCCACCACTGACAAAATTATCTCACTGATATAATTTTTGCGAAGAGAGTTTCACTATTATTATTCCCACTTTTTTTTTAGATACACAAATTAAGGCAGATGAGGTTAAGAGTCTTCCCCAAATTCTCCAGCTAGTAAGTGGCAAAGCTGGGATCCAGACCGAAATTTTGGGGTGCAGTCAAACCTCTAAAACAAAGCACATAATGAAACTTGGGAAATCTCAGACACAAAGTTCTTAGAAATCAAGATCCAGAATACTGTCTACAATATTAGCTTATTATAGTGTTACCACGCTTTTAAAAGAAATACCTTCATCATAATTTTTGTTTCCTAGTCATAATATTGACCTTTAAAATGATCTACTATGTTCCATCAGATATATATGCAAAATCCGCTTTATTTTAGATTTTATTCATTTTTTAAAAATTTAACAATACAAAAAATTAGGTCAGGCACCTTTGTTAATTAGCTCTATTTCATTAAAATCATGACCTCTAGTTGAAAATGCCTTCACTCTTGTGTGTTAAATTTATATGGATGGCCCATAAACAGTCCCTAATTAGTCACATGTGTATTCAGATGTGGGCTCATGTGTTATAAACTAACACTGAAGTGTATAAGGAACTGTCAGTCAGATCAAAAGTCAACTGAAAATCATCCCGTTTGCAAAGCTGAGAGCCTGTCACAGTTAGTTAGTCATAAATGTTTAAAACAGCAACCAAACTTTTATTCTAATTGAGCATGAGTTGAAAGGCTACCCACTTTGATGTCTTTGCTTTTATCATTTGTATATAGCTAAAAAACTACTATTATGCCTTTTAAAAAAGTCCCCCCTTGGAGTGGTAGACATTACTTGGTTCTGAAAATATACAGGTAGATCAATCTATAATTGCAGAGCCTTTGTACAGTTTCCAGTGATGCCTATAATCTTTCACGTGCAAGTGTTCAAAAGTAAGATTCTTTCCTCCTTTTTCTCTATTTGATCTCCTTCTCCACAGATTTGTGATTTAAGACATAAGGAATACATCTTTGTAATGATATTTTGTGGGCCATCATTTAAAGTATAGTATTTGTCTTACCCGAGTTTTTCAACCTTGAAGAGGGATATATAATTATATATTTTTAATATTTCACAATTTATTAGTAAAATTCAATTGTGTTAAGGGTACCATTTGAGAGATTCAGGTGTGGAGACTGGGAAATGAAGGAACTATGAAGGATCCTACAGCAATGCCTCTGTCTATATGGGAGTGATCTCCAAGTACCAGTCCTGTACACATTTCTATTCAGTTAATTTAGAATTTTCATATAAGTCCCACATTCAGGACCATTTTCTTACAATTTTCTCTCCAACAATATTATTAGTTAGGCTGGCTTATGCTCGAAACACTCCCTAGATTATCCACAGAACCATAAAATGTGTGTCCCACATTTTACTCCTCATGTTATAAAACCCCAAATGATTTATTATTTTTGTTCGAAGAATCCATTATTATTTAAAGATATTTAGATAATAAGACAGGAATGTATATTTACTTATGTAGTTATCATTTCTAGTTCTCTTTCCTTTTTGTGCAAATCTGGATTTTCATCTACTCTCATTTTCCTTAGTCTGAAGGACTTAATTTACTATTTCTTGTAGGGCTGGTGATGAATTCCCTCAGGCATTGAAGGTCTGAAAAATAAAATATATTTTGCCTTCATTTTTGGAAAATATTTCTTGCCAGCTATAGAATTCTGGTTTGATAATTTTTGTCAAAAAAAAGTAAGTTTTAGACAAGAAATCTAATATCTTTTTTTTTTTAACCTTTGTTTCCTTGAACAGACCATGTCCTTTTCTTCTGGATTTCTTAAGGGTTGCTCCTAATACAGGTTTTGAGAAATTGTATCATGATATACCTTAGTATATTTTTTCTATTTTTTATGGGTCTTTTGAGCTTCTTGAATTTGTGAGTTTATAGTTTTCGTTACATCTGGAAGTTTGGGTGCAATTTCTTCGATACATTTTCTTCAGAAACAACAGTTACTCCTATGTTACGGTCAACTGAAATTGTTCTGCTGCTCACTAATGATCTTTTTATCCCTTAAAATTACCTTTTTTCTCCCTGTGTTTCATTTTAGATAGCTTTTTGCTGCTAAGTCTTCAAGTTCACTAGTATTTTCTCCTGCAATGTCCAGCCTTTTAAATTCCACCAAGTGTTTTTTGTTTGTTTGCTTGGTTTTGTTTTTCATATCAGACATTGTAGTTTCACCATTAGAGTTTCATTCTGGATCTTTTTAACTTTTTCTCTGCTCTATAAACTCTTTGAACATACGAAATAGAGTTGTAATAACTGTTTTTTTGTTCCCTTGCTTGTTTTGTAATAAATGTTTTAATGTCATTCCTATTATTTGTATCTATGTTCATTCTGGGTCCGTTTCAATTGACTGATAATTTTCCTCATTACAGGTCACATTTTTCTTCTCTTTTTGCATGCTTGTTAATCTTACATTCAATGCCAAACATTGGGACTTTTGTCTCTTTGGATGCTCTCTATTCTTCTTTTAAATCTTGAGCTTTGTTCTGGGATGCAATTTAGGTCCAGAAGTGTTCACTCAGGAATAATTATTCCTCAGTACTGAGGGAAGACCTTCCTGAGGATGCTGTCCAATGCTCTGTGAATTAAGAGTCTTTCTGGTCTATTTTGTAGGAACAAGCATTGTTCCTGGCCCTGTGTGCACACCAGGTACTGTTTCCTCTAATCCTTTTGAATGATTCTCCAGCCTTCAGTAGTTTCCCACAGGCATGTGCTGATTGGTACACTGCTGAATACTAAAGGAAGACTGCACTTGTGCAGGGGTCTCCTGTGCAGCTTTCTCCTTCAGGTATTCTGTCCCATGAAGTCTAATGGCCTTGGTTTCCCTGGGCTCCTGGCTGTATCTCCTCAACTCAGCAATTTCTCTGGGCTCCATCTCAGTTCCCTCTCTTCGTGCTGTGGCCAGGAAACCACTGAGGCAATAACCCAGGGGCAAACTTAGGGCTCACCTTGTTTGTTTTCCACCTCTCAGGTATTCATAACATGATATTACCTTCATAACCTGATATCCTGTCTTGAGAGCTACTGTTTATTTTGTCTGAATTTTCTTGTCATTGCTGTTGTTATGTTTCCAGTGGGAAGCTAAATTCAGTTCCTGTTACTCCATCTTGGTCGGAACGATTACTTTTTGAGGATGAAAAACATATAAATGTATTGAGCACCTACTACGTCTTAGACATGAATTTAAATTCTTTACGTATGTTACAACTTAATACTAACCCACTGAATCCATAAAATAACTCCTGAAGTAAGTATTATTACTCCCTACTGGCACTCATGGTTGGTAACCTGTCCAATAGCATTACTATCTTTTTCATTGATAACAAAAATGCAAATTAGTTCCGAGGACATTCTGTCTCTGATGTATAAGTCTAAAGAAAGGACATCCACTCCTGATTAAATTTTGTACCTTCACTCTTCTCCTGGAAACTCCACATCACATATTTCACTATCTTAGAAAAGACAGGATAATTCCTTCTAAGTCTTTTTATTTTTTTTATTTTTTTGATGGATGGAATAAAATTTCTAAGGAAGTAAATTTCAGGAAATAGAAATGGCTTTTGATGGTCTTTAAAGCAATCTTTAACAGTAGTCCCATCAAAAACCGTTTCAATTATTTCTTAAGAATTATCTGTGAATGACATATACAACTTGCTTTCTTGTTTTGTAATATACAGAATCAATTATTTCCTTGGTCTATTTTTTTGTCTTTTAAAAATGTTTTACAAAACAATACTTGTTATCAAAAGATGATGTATTGGAGTGGTCCGTTCCAAGATGGCCAAATAGAAACAGCTCTGGTCTGCAGCTCCCAGCATGATTGACACAGAAGACAGGTGATTTCTGCATTTCCAACTGAGGTACCTCTTTTGTCTCATTGGGACTGGTCAGAAAGTGGGTGCAGCCCACAGACAGCAAGCCAAAGCAGAGCAGGGCATCACCTCACCCAGGAAGCACAAGGGGTCAGGGAATTTCCCTTTCCTAGCCAAGGGAAGCCGTGATAGACTGTATTGGGAAAATCGGGACACTGCCACCTAAACACTGTGCTTTTCCAATGGTCTTAGCAAACGGCACACCAGGAGATTATATCCCATGGATGGCTCAGCAGGTACCACGCCTATGGAGCCTTGCTCACTGCTAGTCCAAGATCGATCTGCAAGGTGGCAAGCCTGGCTGGGGGAGGGGCATCCGCCATTGCTGAGGCTTGAGTAGGTAAACAAAGCAGCCTGGAAGTTTGAACTAGGTGGAATCCACCGCAGCTCAATGAGGCCAGCCTGCCTCTGTAGACTCCACCTCTGGGGGCAGGGCATAGCTGAACAAAAGGCAGCAGAAACTTCTGCAGACTTAAATGTCCCTGTCTGACAGCTCTGAAGAGAGCAGTGGTTCTCCCAGCATGGTGTTTGAGCTATGAGAACGGATGGACTGCCTCCTCAAGTGGGTCCCTGACCCCTGTGTAGCCTAACTTGGAGATACCTCCCAGTAGGGGCTGACTGACACCTCATACAGCTGTGTGCCCCTCTGAGATGAAGCTTCCAGAGGAAGGATCAGGCAGCAATATTTGCTGTTCTACAGCCTCTGCTGGTGAAACCCAGGCAAACAGGGTCTGGAGTGGACCTCCAGCAAACTCCAAAAACCTGCAGCTGAGGGACCTGCCTGTTAGAAGGAAACTAACAAACAGAAAGGAATAGCATCAACATCAACAAAAAGGACATCCACACCAAAACCCCATCTGTTGGTCACCAAAATCAAAGACAAAAGGAAGATAAAACCATAAAGATGGGGAGAAACCAGAGCAGAAAAGCTGAAAATTCTAAAAACCAGAGTGCCCATTCTCCTCCAAAGGATTGCAGCTCTTCAACAGCAATGGAACAAAGCAGGACGGAGAATGACTTTGACGAGTTAACAGAAGTAGGCTTCAGAAAGTCTGTAATAACAAACTTCTCTGAGCTAAAGGAGGATGTCCAAACCCATCGCAAGGAAGCTAAAAACCTTGAAAAAAGATTAGATGAATGGCTAACTAGAATAAACGGTGTAGAGAAGACCTTAAATGACCTGATGGAGCTGAAAACCGTGGCATGAGAACTACGTGACACATGCACAAGCTTCAGTAGCCAATTCGATCAAGTGGAAGAAAGGATATCAGTGATTGAAGATCAAATGAATGAAATGAAGCAAGAAGAGAAGTTTAGAGAAAGAAGAGTAAAAAGAAATGAACAAAGCCTCCAAGAAATATGGGACTATGTGAAAAGACCAAATCTACTTTTGATTGGTGTACCTGAAAGTGATGGGAAGAATGGAATTAAGCTGGAAAACACTCTTCAGGATATTATCCTGGAGAACTTCCCCAACCTAGCAAGACAGGCCAACATTCAAATTCAGGAAATACAGAGAACACCACAAAGATACTCCTCAAGAAGAGCAATCCCAAGACAATTGTCAGCTTCACCAAGGTTGAAATGAAGGGAAAAATGCTAAGAGCAGCCGGAGAGAAAGGTCGGGTTATCCACAAAGGGAATCCCATCAGACTAACTGCAGGTTCTTGGCAGAAACACTACAAGCCAGAAGAGAGTGGGGGCCAATATTCAACATTCTTAAAGAAAAGAATTTTCAACCCAGAATTTCATATCCAGCCAAACTAAGTTTCATAAGTGAAGAAGAAATAAAATCCTTAACAGACAAGCAAATGCTGAGAGATTTTGTCATGACCAGGACTGCCTTACAAGAGATCCTGAAGGAAGCACTAAACATGGAAAGGAACAACCGGTACCAGCCACTGCAAAAACATGCCAAATTGTAAAGACCATCAATGCTAGGAATAAACTGCATCAACTAACGAGCAAAATAACCAGCTAACATCATAATGACATGATCAAATTCACACATAACAATATTAACCTTAAATGTGAATGGGCTAAATGCCCCAATTAAAATACAGAGACTGGCAAATTGGTTAAAGAGTCAAGACCCATTAGTGTGCTGTATTCAGAAGACCCATCTCACATGCAGAGATACACATACGCTCAAAATAAAGGTATGGAGGAAGACCTACCAAGCAAATGGAAAGCAAAGAAAAAGCAGGGATTGCAATCCTAGTCTCTGATAAAACAGACTTTAAGCCAACAAAGATCAAAAGAGTCAAAGAAGGCCATTACATAATGGTAAAGGGATCAATTCAACAAGAAGAGCTAACTATCCTAAATATATATGCACCCAATACAGGAGCACCCACTTTCATAAAGCAAGTCCTGAGAGACCTAAAAAGAGACTTAGACTCCCACACAATAATACTGGGAGACTTTAACACCGCACTGTCAATATTAGATCAACTGGACAGAAAGTTAACAAGGATATCCAGCACTTGAACTCAGCTCTACACCAAACAGATCTAATAGACATCTACAGAACTGTTCACCCCAAATCAAGAGAATATGTATTCTCCTCAGTACCATATCGCACTTATTCCAAAATTGACCACATAGTTGGAAGTAAAGCTCTCCTCAGCAAATGTAAAAGAAGAGAAATCATAACAAACTGTCTCTCAGACCACAGTGCAATCAAATTAGAACTCAGAATTAAGAAACTCACTCAAAACCTCACAACTACATGGAAACTGAGCAACCCACTCCTAAATGACTGCTGGGTAAATAATGAAATGAAGGCAGAAATAAAGATCTTCTTTGAAACCTATGAGAACAAAGACACAACGTACCAGAATCTCTGGGACACATTTAAGTAGTGTGTAGAGGGAAATTTATAGCACTAAATGCCCACAAGAGAAAGCAGGAAAGATCTAAAATTGACACCCTAACATCACAATTAAAATAACTGGGGAAGCAACAGCAAACAAATTCAAAAGCTAGCAGAAGACAAGAAACAACTAAGATCAGAGCAGAAGTGAAGGAGATAGAGACACAAAAAACCCTTCAAAAAAATCAGTGAATCCAGGAGTTGGTTTTTTGAAAAGACCAACAAAATTGATAGACCTCTAGCAAAAGTAACAAAGAAGAAAAGAGAGAAGAATCAAATAGGCACAATAAAAAATGATAAAGGGGATACCACCACTGATCCCACAGAAATACAAACTGCCATCAGAGAATACTATAAACACCTCTACTAAAATAAATTAGAAAATCTAGAAGAAATGGATAAATTCCTGGACACATACACCCTCCCAAAACTAAAACAGGAAGAAGTTGAATCCCTGAATAGACCAATAACACACTCTGAAATTGAGGCAATAATTAATAGCTTACCAACCAAAAAAAGTCCAGGACCAGACGGATTCACAGCTGAATTCTACCAGAGGTACAAAGAGGAGCTGATACCATTCCTTCTGAAACTATTCCAATCAACAGAAAAAGAGGGAATCCTCCCTAATTCATTTTATGAGGCCAGCATTATCCTAATACCAAAGCCTGGTAGAGACACAACAAAAAAAGAGAATTTTTGACCAATATCCCTGATGAACATCAACGCAAAAATCCTCAATAAAATACTGGCAAACTGAATCCAGCAGCACATCAAAAACCTTATCCACCAAGACCAAGTTGGTTTCATCCTTGGGATGCAAGGCTGCTTAAACATATGCAAATCAATAAACATAATCCATCACATAAACAGAACCAAAGACAAAAACCACATGATTATCTCAATAGATGCAGAAAAGGCCTTCAACAATTCAACATCCATTCATGCTAAAAACTCTCAATAAACTAGGTACTGATGAAACATATCTCAAAATAATCAGAGCTATTTATCACAAACCCACAGCCAGTGTCATACTGAATAGGCAAAAACTGGAAGCATTCCCTTTGAAAACTGGCACAAGACAGGGATGCCCTCTCTCACCACTCCTATTCAACATAGTGTTGGAAGTTCTGACCAGGGCAGTCAGGCCAGAGAAAAAAATAAATGGTATTCAAAAAGGAAAAGAGGAAGTCAAATTGTCCCTGTTTGCAGATGACATGATTGTATATTTAGAAAACCCCTTGTCTCAGCCCAAAATCTCCTTAAGCTGATAAGCAACTTCAACAAAGTCTCAGGATACAAAATCAATGTGCAAAAATCACACGCATTCTTACACAGCAATAACAGACAAACAGAGAGCCAAATCTTGAGTGAACTCTCATTCACAATTGCTACAAAGAGAATAAAATACCTAGGAAAATAACTTACAAGGGATGTGAAGGGCCTTTTCAAGGAAAACTACAAAACACTACTCAATGAAATAAAAGAGGACACAAACAAATGGAAGAACATTCCATGCTCATGGATACTAAGAATCAGTATTGTGAAAATGGCCATACTGCTCAAGATAATTTATAGATTCAATGCCATCCCCATCAAGCTACCAATAACTTTCTTCACAGAATTGGAAAAAGCTACTTTAAAGTTCCTATGGAACTAAAAAAGAGCCCGCATTGCCATGAATATCCTAAGCAAAAAGAACAAGGCTACAGGCATCATGCCACCTGACTTCCAACTATACTACAAGCCTACAGTAACCAAAACAGCATGGTACTGGTACCAAGACAGAGATACAGACCAATGGAACAGAACAGAGCCCTCAGAAGTAACACCACACATCTACAACCATCTGATCTTTGACAAACCTGACAAAAGTAAGAAATGGGGAAAGAATTCCCTATTTAATAAATGGTGCTGGGAAAACTGGCTAGCCATATGTAGAAAGCTGAAACTGGATCCCTTCCTTACACCTTATACAAAAATTAATTCAAGATGGATTAAAGACTTAAATGTTAGACCTAAACCCATAAAAACCCTAGAAGAAAACCTAGGCAATACCATTCAGTACATAGGCATGGGCAAGGACTTCATGACACCAAAAGCAATGGCAACAAAAGCCAAAATAGACAAATGGGATCTAATTAAACTAAAGAGCTTCTGCACAGCAAAAGAAACTACCATCAGAGTGAACAGGCAACCTACAGAATGGGAGAAAATGTTTGCAATCTACCCATCTGACAAAGGGCTAATATCTAGAATCTACCAAGAACTTAAACAAGTTTACAAGAAAAAATCAACCCCATCAACAAGTGGGCAAAGGATATGAACAGACCTTTTTCAAAAGAAGACATTTATGCAGCCAATGGACACATGAAAAAAATGCTCATCATCACTGATGAAATGCAAATCAAAACCACAATGAGATACCATCTCACACCAGTTAGAATGGCAATCACTAAAAAGTCAGGAAGCAACAGGTGCTGGAGAGGATGTGGAGAAATAGGAACACTTTTACACTGTTGGTGGGACAGTAAACTAGTTCAACCATTGCGGAAGACAGTGTGGCGATTCCTCAAGGATCTAGAACTAGAAATACCATTTGACCCAGCGATACCATTACTGGGTATATACCCAAAGGATTATAAATCATGCTGCTATAAAGACACATGCACATGTATGTTTATTGCAGCACTATTCACAATAACAAAGACTTGGAACCAACCCAAATGTCCATCAATGATTGACTAGATTAAGAAAATGTAGCACATATACACCATGGAATACTATGCAGCCATAAAAAAGGATGAGTTTATGTCCTTTGTAGGGACATGGATGAAGCAGGAAACCATCATTCTGAGCAAACTATCGCAAAGAGAGAAAACCAAACACAGCATGTTCTCACTCATAGGTGGGAACTGAACAATGAGAACACTCGGGCACAGGGCGAGGAACACCACACACTGGGGTCTGTCATGAGATGGGGGGGTGGGGGAGGGATAGCATTAGGAGAAATACCTAATGTAAATGACGAGTTAATGGGTGCAGCAAACCAACAAGGTATATGTATACCTATGTAACAAACCTGGACGTTGTACACATGTACCCTAGAACTTAAAGTATAATAAAAAAGATATATATTTTAAAAAGATGGTGTATTGAGGGACTATAAAATATTAAAAAGGATAAGTAAGCTTTAGAGTACGTACTACTTTAGTTCTATAAAATCTGTTCCCAGCCAATCCCATACTTGGTTAATATAACTCACAACTATACAAACTTTAAAAGAATAGAAGATTATACATTGAACCTTGCACCACTCCAATATCTATTAAAGAATAAAAGTGGAGAAACAGAGGTAGTAAGAAAATTATGAAAAAGTACACCTGTTTATGGTTGAGGATACTTTTCTGGTTTCCTCTTTGAAACACATCTATCACAAAGAAATCTAGAATAGACAGAGAGCAGCTCAAGGAAAAAAAATACTGTGAAAAAATATAGAAAAGGATAATTTGTTATGACAATTAAACTTATGGATAATCTTTCAACCAAAACCTTAAGGTCAAAAAATGTTAAATAATAGTTTAGGAGTGTTACCCACCAAGGTTTTCTGTGATTTAAGTCCCCAGCATAAACATATTTGTTGAAAGCTTTAATACTAGGATTATATGTGTTGTATTTAAGTAAAGTACACTGAGAAAACAACATATAATTCATGAAAGGAATTCAGAACTGCAATTAAAATGACCCCTAAAAGAAACTGTATTTTTAGAAGTTAAATTTTAGGCAGATACAGCACAGTCTTATTGCATTTGGGATAAAACTGAAAGACTATAAGCCTGTGAAGTAATATAGATGCAAATAATAAGATGAGAAAAATGAATAAATGAAGTTATTCATAGATTCCTTATCATGAATCTATGTTATTTATAAATGTTGGCCTCCAACCGTCTCCATCTATACAATGGCACACCATGATCTAGAGTGGTTTGGAGGTGACCACATTATTCCACTTCCCTCCAGCTTCCAAAGGTGGTTGCATTACCTAAGCAAGATAAATCAGTTTTCTTTCTAGAATGTTTAATTTTAGTGTCACTAGAGGATAGAGGTTCTCTTGTGTCTCTCATTACCAAAGGAGGATATATGTAGGGATACCTGCACTTTTTTACTCTGCAAGTGTGTGATGGCTAATCGTCCTGTGGACAGTAACAAAAGGAAAAAGGAGAAAGGGAGAAAGAAGAAGAAAAATATCAGAAGATAAATAATTTTAGCAGTATTGAATCTCTGGTTCCTGGTTCTGAGATTCTTAAGGTTTCCGCAGTGTTTTCTTTGATTTGGAGAGCTGCCCCATCATTTCTACTTTATATGAGGAATTATTATTCATTCTTACTTTATTTGGCTGAAACTGGCCTAGTATAAGTTGAATTTCCATTACTTAAACTGAAGGAATTCTGGGAAAGGGAAAGCATTAGCTGAGTTGATTCTTCTGTGATGCAATAGCATGAAACTTTCTATTTTACATTTAGGAGTCAGAGTTTAATAGTAAGCTGTGTATGAAATCATATTATGGACAAAGTCGATTCCAAGTGCCTAAATTCTAACCTACTGATTTTATTTTACACATTCCTCTGAAATCTGAACATTTAGTGAAATGCAAAACATTTGAAAAATAAAGGGAGATGAGACCTAAGAAAAAATTATTAAAAAAAGAGTAAAAGAAAACTGTGTGTCAACATTGTAGGTGTGATGTTTAGGATCAAGGACATATTTTTAGTGAAGATGATGAACTTAATTGTCTTAGTCTCCCACATAAACAGGACAATTCTAATGCCCAGGAGAGGCCCTATCAATCTACTTACATGGTCATAGGATTTAAACATTTTTCAGAATTAAGACATTTTGTCCTCATTATAATTAGTTAAAACTACCTGCATTTTCCACTTGTTTCCTTCATCATATCTCCTCTTATGTGGGCTGGTGTCAGAATGGCCACAGGACCATCGACATTTTTGGAATCCGACTAAGGATAAGTTGTGTCCCAGTTACACTTGTTTTGGATTTATTGGGTGTAGTGCTGTAACTTACAGCCACTATTATGTACAGTTACATTATTGCTAGCTCTCTTGCTGTAAGAATGCCTTCGCAGGATATTTCTGCCATCCACCTTATCAACACTGGTGACGTGGAAGAAGAGGACCCGAGACTGTATTGCAACCTGAATGTGTCCTACAACACTAACCACCAGAGGCATATGGGCGGGGGAGAGGTTTGAAATGCCTGGAGCCAAAAAGTGCTCTGTGGAAAATGAATGACAACAATCCTAAAATTTTATATAAAATAACAATAAGTTGTGAAGCTCAAAGTGAATTATAAAATTATTATTAAAATCAATTTCCATCGACCATTCCTAAGGAAAGATCTAATTATCTTTTAATACTGGTGTAGAACATATAAACATTAACAAAATTAAATAATTATTTTGTTTCACTGGATTTTGTGGGTTTGTTTCATGGGTCAGATTTCTGTTTTCTAATTCGTAATCTGTTAGAGATTCTTTTCTCATTCCAGATAATTATTTACTTTCATAACTAATTTTGATTTGTGATTGGTATTCTGACCCTTAAAAGATTCCTCCAAATAATATACTCTTCAGGCCCCACAAAACCTTGAGTTTTTGCAGTCTGCACCCAGGTGGTGTCAGGACCTAAGATGGAGGCTGGCTTGTGGGTTCATGTGGACGCCAAACAAGAGAAAAATGGTCATGCTTAACTGTGGTTAAAATCTTGTGAGTGAAAAAGAAAAAAGACAAACAAACAAACAAAAAAACTACTGTAAAAAGCAACTTTGAGGCCAACCAGGGCCTTTACATCTAGTAACGGGCAGTGGTATTATAAGCCAGAATGAGTAATGCCAGTGAGAATGACCAATGCAGAGAGTTGACCAGAGATCCAGAGATGCTTCCCTTCCCCTTGTTTTCTAGAACAGCAAAAGCTCCAGGCACTTTTGTGACCTAAAAAGGAACAACTGCTCCCCCAAAAAGAATGCTGTGAGATTTCTCACTGTCTTTGGAGATAGGGTATCAGTAAAGGATTTGATTAAAAAAAATAAAGAGCAGTTGGAAAAAAAGAAAAGGAAGAAGAAGAAATTACTAAAATCGAAAAGAAATTGCCAGGCTCTGTTACAAGTGCTTTAATAAAAAAAAAATTGAACATAAAGCATCAATAAGAAATGCATACATGTTAAAAGAGAACTAAAGAGGTGACCTTGGGAACTTTGAAATAATATTATATACAGTTCTCACTTTTATCCAATTAGTTATACAATATGAGCTCAATGCTAGTTGCCTTTTTTCCTACAGTATAAAATATCTTCCAAGCAATTCCTGTAATTAGAGTTTAATCCCCCCAATTTTTTTATTATTCTTTGACTCTTAATATAATAAATATAACTTATATGTAATATATAAATATATATGTATTTTAAGTTCAGATGTTCAGAATTTACAAATTTCACTCACACCAATTTTTATCTTCTAGTATAATACAAGCAACTCCTCTTTAAGTAAGCCAGATATTTGAAAATTGGGTTTATAATACAGGTATATAAAATACAGACACAAGCAGAATTTTTTCTGCACATTTAACATAAAAAACATTACCACATAGAGTTATACACAAGTGATTTAATCACATCTCAAAAACATTATTTCAAGATGGCTCTTGTATTTTTTAGCTTCATCACAAATGAAATTCCATGTAACATATGAATTATGCTTCCTAATAATAATTACTTCTTTCTAAAATGAAGTTAGTTTTATACTAGATAATTATTTTAAAATGTCAGCATGTCCTGTGGGTAGTTTACTCTGAAAATAATATATAATGGTTAAGAGAAGACCAAAGTCATGTGGTCAGTATTATTTTATTTCTCTGTGCCTTGCTTTGGTTTTATGTAAAAGGGTGCTCTATGAATATTAGATATGGTAATGTATGTAACTCTTGATGCATGATAATATCTCGGTAAATGTTATTTTCTCTTACTTATTCTACTACTATATACTACAGCAGTCCCTATTGGAATATGGTAGTTGGTAGAGAACAAGAAGAGATGGTTGAAATAGAAATAGAAGTGTTATTGCCAAACTTTGTTTCTAAGTTTTTTATATACTGAAGTTTTTCATAGTAATTTACTAATTAAAAAAATGAGTTCCACTACTGAAACTGTATTTGAGAACCTCTCGTTCTGGTCTGACCTTGCTTCACCTGTGAGATTCCCAGCAGCCCTCACTCAAATTATCTGTCATGACAGAGATAGATTCTCTTAACTTCCCACTCAAGCCACATTCTCACCATCAATTACAGTGCATCGTAGGACTTAACCTTAAATGCCCTTTCTTAATCTTTCAACTGGCATATATAATATAATAAAGAAGTAACTCCCAAGAGGCGCCCAAATATGTTCCAAGGACAATGGGTCAGTGTTAGAAGAGAGGGGAAATTTTGAATCCTGTATGGGTTTGGGTATTGCTCACTCAGATTGTCCCCTGGCTCCATTGGCCTCGTGCCTGGCTCCCAGGGAAGTAGGGGGAAGATTGCAAAGACTGACTAAAAGCTGAAAGAGCTCTTTCATTAGAATCTCTGAAAAATTTTGGAAGCCCAAGGCAATAGGACTTTGCAACCTCTGTCCTACTGAGATTAGGGGAACAGGGGTGAGTAGAAGGGTGGGGTCCCTATTCAGGCTTTCTATTGAGCATGAAAATGTCACAACGTCTGAAAAATGGATCAGCTGACAACTGGAATCCAGAAAAATTGGGAATAGTATTTCACTGTGGTCAGTCTTAGAGATTTCTTTGCAGCATTGATGATTTTGGATAAAATGGAGAGTATACTTGGCAGATTAGGATAGGAGACCTTAGGTTTTGATATCACTGGTAAGATCCAGACCAGGAGAAAAGGGGAATTACAGTAGCTGAAGGGACAACTTCCTGAGCACAGTAAGACAATCCTGGACCAGTTTTGGCAGGGTACTATGTTATAAAAAATCTGAGATCCACTAAAGTCCCCAGCAACTTGAACTATATAGGTACTGTGAGAAAAAGAATAAGATATCATGAATATTCAAAAGCAAAAGCTTTAGTAGATTTTTGCAGAGACTGGAGGGAGTTACAAGGATACTGGGTCCCTGGTGACTGTAAAGACCTCAATTCAGTCATCTTCATAGTAGGGCTTCACAGTTTAAATTAGTGCCTACATTCTGAAGAATTTCTTATTTCTATCACTATCGCTAAATAGTTTCTCTGATACAGTAGCTTATAGTTTGTTAAGAGCTCAGTCTTCTCATCAGACAAATTGGGTTTTGAGTCTTAGACCTTGGGCTAAGCTCTTCACTTCTGTAAGCTTCTATTTCTTCTTCTCTGCAGATAAAATAATAATTTTACCTACCTCATAGGATTTTTGTAAAGATCAAGTGAGGGAGAGGACGTGGTCAGTACTCAATCAATGTCAATTAAGAATAATTTTCTATCATTACTTTGTAACTATACCTATGTTTAACCTGTGTTTCACTGGATCCTTTATAATCCATCCGTATTGTGATCTTTCCATTTGTTACTTATTCATGAGTGGCATAATGATTATTTATGTGTATATATATGTATATTTATTTATGTGTATATATATGTATATTCATTTTATAACTTTAAGAGAGATTCTGATTGGTCTGAATAATCTTTTTCAAGACTCAGTCACTTGTTTCTGAATCTGTTGGGTCGTTTTCCTAAATTCATGTAATTAGATATAGGAGTGATTAAGTGAATATATTTATATATTATCATGGCTTACCTTTATGGTCAGCAAGACAGCCAAATGACATATATTTACTAGGTCCTTACTTTGTATCAAGCAAGATGTTGAGTTCAAAAGATTTAGCTCTGAGCGTTAAATATAGAGTTTCATTCTCTAGACTCCCGGAACCATTTGGAAGACATTTATTTTATTTTTATTTGTTACTTTTTTTCAAGACAAGGTCTTATTCTATGTCACCCAGGCTGGAGTGCACTTGTGTGATCATAGTTCACTGCAGCCTTGAGCTCCTGGGCTCAAGTGAACCTCCTGCCTCGGCCTCCCAAAGTGCTGGGATTACAGGCGTGAGTCTCTGTACCTGGCCTGGAAGAAATGTTTTTACGGACTACAGCTTCCATAGGACAGGTGGGGATACACATATATATAAAAGTAATTTTTAGTGTTGTTATTTTTATCTTATAACCCGCAGGCATCCATGGCCTGGGAAAACATGGGTTTCACTTTACAAGACTGAGGAAGAGAGAATTTTAAAGAAAGAAAGCCTATGTTTGGAAGATCAAGATGGGAATGTAGGAAGACCTGGTTAAAACCTTTGCAGGAATGGGAACTTGTACCAAATAAGGCAGAAGACTAGAGGCTCTAGAGAAATCTTGTGATGAAATTGAAACTTGTGATAGATAAAGCTGCAGAATTGTGCTACTACTTTGATACATATAAAAAGTCTTTAAAACAGCTTTAGCGTCCAAGAAATAAGAAAAGGAATGTATTTTGTTGTTTGCTCCACCTTTCGTGCCCCTCAGGTAACCAGGGCCTTTCTACAACTTTCAGTTTGCCAGAATTTACCAGTGGAATTAACCATCCAGCCCTCCTGGTTACTCAAGCTCTCAACTTTCCCATCCATCCACTCTCCTCTGAAATATGATCCACAGCAGGCACGTTAGTTAACTTTCAGTTTGGAAATGATCTATAGACTTATTCCATTATAATGAGAATGATGAGTAAGATTGTTCTAAACTGGTACTGAATTTAAAGGGAAGAAAATAAATTATTCGAAGAAAGGAAAACTTAATGGTATTATATTCTGAAATGGGGAGTGAGGAGGTTGAGAGATATTTATAGTGTTGCATGGACCTTACATATGGCACTTAAATCACAAGTAAGCCTTGCTCATTCTCCAATGTGTGAGAATGATTCTTAATTCTTTGTTTATTTAAGTATTGCACATTAAGCAGGACTATTTCCCATTAGCCAGACCATGCATTATGGGTGGTGAAGCTATAGTCATACCACCCTAAAGAACAAAATTCAAGAATAAAGTTTTCATGCACTCTGAACGTATTTGCTGGATAATTAGAAAGTGTTCCACTGCTTCAAAGACCTCCTATATAATACACAGTTAAGTGATTATCTCGGAGCTTATTTTGGAGTATTATTACCTTTGAGAAAGCATTGTTATTGGGCACTTTTTTCTAGCAGACATTAATGCGTATAATTAAAAACATACAATTTACAATTCAACCTCTCTGCAGGACATCTATGAAACCATTTATGGGTTGTTTTTCCTTGTCCTTCTAGGTGTTGCTGACTGTGTGTTCATAGTAATGAGAAGAAAGTTATTTTTAGGTTGGCATAAGTGTTTTGGTTGCTCTAAACTAAAAAGCCTTATTTAGAATTTGTATACACTACTACGGTACATTGTGTTTTATACAAAGCTAATTGCTTTCCTAAGTTTTGCCATTATCCATTTTTTTTTCTAATAAGCCTTTTCCCACTAAAGAAATGAAAATGGAGTAGATTTATATTGCTGGTTGGAAAAAAAACAAAATGTTCAAAGAAAAGCAATGTATTAAAAACATTTTCCCACCACGACCACCCCAGTTTAAAGGGATTTTGCATCTTCATCTATTTTGAAAATAAGAGAGAAAATATATGTGTTCTATATATGCTCATATAATCAATGAGATGACCCAAATGATCATTATCTGCCTGCATATTTGCAAAGACAGTGGATGAGAGAAATTTTAGCATAACTCTTCTGCTCATAAGTATTCCAATATTCAAAATAATTGTTAGGTATTCTTATTAAGCACTTACCTATGCCCTCATCTCTGTTGGTTGCTGAACAAAGCAACATTAACGCCCCATGAACATTGTACTTAGCAGCTTACTATCTAAAACAGTAAAATGAGAAGCCATTGGTTCAATAGTTGCTTGAAGTCTTGCCATCAAGTTTCAAGCCCAATTTATCTTGACAAATGAATAATAAGTTGATTATAAAACCCAAACCACTGTCCCCAGGCCATTGAACATTTAATAGTATATGGAGATGTGGCTCTAAATAGCTAATTCAGGATATGATTGGACTAGCCATTCAGATCTGAATATGTTGTGATTGATTTGAACATGAAGCTTTCTTATGTCTGGCCATAAGAGGATGAGAACTATCTGAGCCATAAGGCAGGAACATAACTTTCTATTGGACTGAGTTCAAGCACTTTCGGGTGAGTTGAGGAGCCAAGCGCAGGTAATCAAGTGTGTACATATGGGAAGAGGGGAGCCAACAAGATAAAAGGAGGATTAGGAAATGTGTTCCTGCTGCCCAACATCATCCCTTCATCAATCTCCTGAGTACTAATTCATTTTGAAAGATTATTCATTATGTGTTTTTGGAGTTTCCTCTTAGGTTTGTAACCTCAAAATGATAAGCCAGATGTTAGAGCGAGTGAGGCTGGGCCTAGACAGAGGTAAAGTAGCCAGAGTGGGCCTTTGTAAACATATGCCCCCTCTCATCTCTTCCTCTCCACGGCTGCTACACCACCATGAGCAGGTAACTCCGTGCTGCCATTTCCTCCTGTTCCAGGCTCTCATTGGGTACTTTGCCATGGTCTCTGTCTCAGTCTGTACCTCAAGTAGTCCCAGGAGACCCCAGGGGTAATGACTAAGCCGGGTCAGTCCACCCACCCGTGCTCCAAGACCAGCCATGCATTGCCTCCCAAAGTATCTTTATGCCTCCAGTGGAAGAAAACAAGATTCTGTTTCCTGTCATCTCATCCCAGCTGTATCTGAAATGCACTAAAGTGCCTGGATTTAAATTATTAAAGAAAGGGAAGGGGGAGAGGCTCAAGGAAATTAGGAGAAAGTGTCTTTGAAGGCTGTTATGGAAATTAGGTCTCCACCTGCTTTATTATCTTTATAAAAAATATTTTAAAGAACGTAAGAGTATTCCATAAACATAGTGATCAAGGACAAATGAGAGAACTGGCTGTGTGAGAGCTCTAGTACTTGAATCTTTTTACTTTTCAACCCACTCTCCCTTCCTAAGTTAATATGTACTATTTGTTCAATTAAAATTATATTTATTCAAACACCTAATATGAGCCCAGCACCAGAAAAGCCCATTTACTTGCTCTTCACATATAGTAGTCCCTCCTTATCCAAGGGGAATATATTCCAAGACCCCACAGTAGATGCTCGAATTTAGTAGCTTGTACAGAACACTACATATACTGTGTGTTTGTCCTATGCATTCATATCTATGATAAAGATATCTACTTAATTTATAAATTAGGCACAATAAGAGATTAACAACAATAACTGTAATAAAATAGAACAATTGTAACAATATACTGTAAAAAAAGGTAAAATAAAGGTTAGCAAAACTCAAGCATCAAGATACCATTAAGATCAGCCTGATCACTGAGTCACTGACTAAGTGACTAAGGGGCTAGGAGCATAGATACCTTGAATACATTGGACAGGAGGATGATTCACATCCTGGGCAAGATGGAGCGAGACGATATGAGATATTATTATACTATTCAGGACAATGTGAAATTTAAAACTTATGAATTGTTTATTTCTGAGATTTTCTATTTAATATTTTCAGATATTAGTAGGCTGCGGATAACTGGAACCCTGGAAAGAGAAACTGCTGATAAGGGTGGAATACTGTATTTAGGGCACTGATTTTATTGCTTGAAATTATCAGTGCAAGAGAGTAGAAGGGAGTCTTGAGGCAAAAAGTTTTCATTTGATATTATTGAAGGCAGAACTTTTGTCCCCATGATCTTTTCTCTCCTGGTTATGTCACACTATATGGAAAAAATGGATTTTGCAGAAGTAATTGCAGTTACTAATCTGCTGACCTTAAGATAGGAATCTTTTCCAATGTAGGCCCAATTTAATCACATGAGCCCCTAAAAGCAAAGAACTTTCTTTGGCTGGAGACAAAAGATATGGCAGAACAGAAAGTCAGAGACTCAAAACATTTATGACTCGCCTTTGCTGTCTTGGGATGGAAAGGACAGCATGACAAGGAACACAGGTGACTTTAAGGAGCTGAGAGATGCTGGTAGAGCATAGCTAGCCAGGAAATAGGGACTGCAGCCTCCCAGCCACTAGATATTGAGTTCTACTTATAAGCGGATTCCTCTACCTCCTCCCCATCAGCCTCCAGATAAAAGACCAGGCTGGCTGACACCTTATCTTCCACCTGGTGAGATCTGAAACAAAGGAATCATTGGAGCCCATTCAGGCTTCTGAGCTACAAGAACTGTGAAAAATTCAATCTGTTTTATTAAGCTTCAAAGTTTGCAGTAATTTGGTATGTCACTGATAGGAAAGTAATAATACACATGTAATAAATCATTTCTCCAGAAAACACACACATGTGCATGCACACACACACACACACACATACCCAATGACCATGGATGCCACACCACTCTGCTGTTTGAATTTTACAGTCAAGTGGGCATAATAAGAAAAAATAAGGTTTGGAGTGGTAGCTCACACCTGCAATTCCAGCACTTTGGGAGACCAAGGCTGGTGAATTCTTTGAGCCCAGGAGTTCAACGACAGACTATGCAACATAGTGAGACCTTGTCTCTACAAAGAATACAAAAATTAGCCAGGCATGGTGGCATGATGGCATGACCCTATAGTCCCAGCTACTCATGAAGCTGAGGTGAGAAGATTGCTTGAGCCCAGGAGGTGGAGGTTGCAGTGAGCCATGATTGCACCACTGCACTCCAGCCTGGGCAACAGAGTGAGACCCTGTCTCAAAAAAAATCAAAACAAAAAGAAGAAAAAGAAAAAGAAAGAAAGAGAGAGACAGAGAGAGAAACGAAAGAAGAAAGAAAGGAAGAAAGAAAAAGAAAGAAAGAAAGAAAGAAAGAAAGAAAGAAAGAAAGAAAGAAAGAAAGAAAAAGGAAAATCAGAGGACAGCCTTTAAAAACTCATCTGACTTTTAATCTGAGCAGAGAAAGAGTGGCAGCAAATTTCTTTTTTTCCCCATCATTAAATGGAGTAATAAAGTCCACATCTAAGCATTTTGTGAGAATTAAATGTAATTTTCTCAGCACATTTTCAACGCTCTGTATGTGATAGTATCCCTTTTTCCTCCTTCCACTCCCCAACTGAGGCTGTCACTTGATTTTATTGTACCTGTATATTTACAGGGTTACACATCCTAAAAAAAAATCTGTAATATAAACAAGGAATTGGCAAACTTGGCAGTGAATCAGTATCATCTCAAATGCTTGTTAAATATAGACTCTTCCAACCCACACCACACCTACTGACTGTGAGTCTCCAGGGGTTGTCTTCCAGGTATGTGAGTTTCTAACATGTTCCCGAGGTGAGTCACATGCAGGGCACACTGAAGAATCATGCAGCTCAGGTATGGCCAGACTTGATCAGAATGGAGTTATCAATGCTGAGTTATGTGAATCTGCCAGATGGGTAGTGTGGCTCCACATCATGGCTGAGGACAGAATCATTGCTCTTTCTGGCAGTCAGGTAGGCTGCTCCATCTGCTCTTCATAGATTCTGCCAGCGAGCTAAAGGAAGAAAAAGAAACTTTGTTCTTTCTACCTCTTAGTTTAGAAGGTTATGTAGGAGGGCATTACTATAAAAGAAGAAGAAGAAGAAGAAAAGATAATGCCATAGTGGGACTACTCAAAATCAGACCCAAAGCTGCTGAGTTGATAGCTGTCGTTGTAATTCAGCTGTGGTTGAAGTTGGAAAACCTGCTGGGTTTGTGGGAACCAGCCTCTAGTAGCAACTGTGACCGTTATTTTTCTCTTTTATGGTGTTTCCTTTTAAACTATGTTTGAGATCTTTGTTGTAGACGTATACCCTGTGGCACCAGCCTGGTGTGTGGAGACATCAGTGAGATACAGTACATAAAAGGATATAGTGTAAGTGTGACGAATCGCAATGACAAGGCTGAGTTGGAGGTAACTTGTGAATGATAAAGTGAATTGAAAACTCCCTTCCTGTGACAGTGCAAAGGGAAGATGGGGGGCAACCTGAAGATTTGGACTGTGTTCTTTTCCCTGGAAAGTGTGGCCACACACACTATGTGCCACCACGTCCTGATCAAACGTCCAAGGTCTGCATTCACTCTGTCCAAAATAAATATCATCTGCCATCAAGTGCACACATTATTAGCAACAGGCTACATGAGTTAATCATTCATGAAGGTGGGGAATTTGGCATTGATCCAACGTTGAGCAATGTGTGAGTAAGATGAAAGAGCCTTGCCTAGGTATTCAGAAGAAAGACCAGTGCAATCAACAAAGCAATGCAGTTATTAAAGCCCTCCCATGGTGAATAAATACAAAATCATCAATGACAGCTTTGGAAAAAATACTTTCCCCTGTAGTGACCTCTTTGTACCCCTCCTGTGTTTGACCTAAGAAACAAAATTTTAGTTTATAAAAATAAATGAAAAAATCAAGTCATATCCCAAACATCAAACAAAACGAATTCAAGTAACACACTGAGTTTTACTTCTGGCTTGTGCTTGACATGAAGAAATGGTCATGGCTGCTTTTTGGCATCTTTTCAACTGGCCTTCCTTAACGGGACTTCCAGGATGATGTTAATTCAGAAAAGAGTTACAAAATAAAGGTGCTTTGAAGAAAAGAAAGCAAGGCTGTGGTTCAAATACAATGGATTCTTCCAAGATGTGCTTTGTGGTCACTGTCAGTTGTATCATTGTCTGGAGCATCGCTTATGAGCCAGGTACCGAGAACATGCACTAACTGGCTGTACGACATAGTGAGTTCTTCTGTTTTACAGTTGGAAACATACTGCTGTATCCCTCTCCTTATCTTGTACAAATTTAACTTGATTGGTTCCTTTCTGCCACACAAATAAAAAGAGAAAAAGACTCTTTCAGAATTGTCAAACTTGCTGATAAAATATTTCAGAATTATGAAAAAAGTAGCGTATTGAGCTATATTAGATGTACAGTGTTCATTGAGCCACAGAGGGCACTACAGTGTCCCACAATGATTGGAGAACAGTGGTGAGCACAGTCCTGGATCCCGCAGAGTCACCACAGCCACGGTAGGAATCCTCCAGACTCTGACACTCAGAAGTTGTCTTTCCCTGTTATCCCTGCTGCCTAGATGCTCTCTGATGTGGTGATTTTCTCAGCTGGGACTCTGATGTTTTCTCAGTAGCTGGTGGTCCCTTTGGTTGTAGTCAAGTATGGCATCGAGAACTACTTCTGAATGCCTGTTCACGGGAAACTTCTCAATTCAGCACCATGCTACCCACCTTTTATTTTTATTTTTTTTAAGACCACAGCATTGTTAGAATTTTGAATGAAATATCTCATCGAATGTATTGATCCTTTCCATTACTATTTCCATTTGTAATCTTGGCCCCTATACCAGTGATATCAGTCAAAATTATACACACACACACACACACACACACGTATACATATATAATATATACATACATAGACATATGTGTATATATATGTGTGTATGTATATATATATGGAGATAGAGATTGATTTTTAAGTAATTGACTGATATGATTGTGGGGTGGCAAGTCAGGCAAGAGTTCATGTTGCAGTCTTGAGGCAGAATTTCCTCTTCTCTAGGAAACCTTGATTTTTGCTCTTAAGCTTCAACTAACTGGATGAGTCTACCCCATATTGTGTACAGTAATCTCCTTTATTTAAATAAATTGATAGTAGATATTAACTATACCTACAAAATATCTTCACAGCAGCACTAGCTTAGTGTTTGATTAAGTCACTGGGTGTTATAGCCTAGCCAAGTTGACACATTAAACTATTCGTCACAATCTCCACCTATGGACAAAAATGCTCCACCACTTTGGTTGAATTCTTAAGAAATCTGCTTTATAATCTTACCCAGAAATATGGATAGAACTATGAACCACTTTCTATCTTTAGCTCTCTTTAGAGAGCATTCCTGATTGAGAGTAATGACTTCTAACCTCATTCTTTTTCATGACTCTTCCTTTGAGAATTGTTGAAAACTATGGGGAGTTCTTTAGGGGAAGAAAAAAATTCACATATATAAATGTAATATTTCAAGTATTTCCTTTAGTAGACCTTGTACCTCAGTTTACACATCTTTGCTCCAGATTAGGGACTGGAGAAACAAAGCAATCTCTACTTTATTTTGAAGTTGAATTTATTTTCCTCCTCACTGTGTACATGGCTCAATCACATATCCTTGCAAGTTGAATTAAAGTTAATTGAAAAATAGATAAGGTCAGTTGAAGCAACAAGCAAAGCTTATACTGTATCATTGTAGATAATTTAAGACATGAGGAGGTCAATTACTTTAAAAGAAAATACTGGCTCAAAAAGTTATTTTTACTCCCAAGGTTCGTAGGAAACTTTTCTTAATAACTGTAACCTCAACAAAGGAGAATCCTATTTTAATATACCCTAGGGGGTATATAATTTTAAAAAGATTCCTTTTAAAATCCAGATCAGTAAGCTATATCTGAAATATGGAATCACCAGAAACTTCAATTGACCACCATGCTTTGCTTAAGAGTGCAGACATGAGACATTAAGAGTTGGGTTACTGTGAATTATTTGCATTATTTGAATTATTAGTGTGGAGATAAAATGAGTCTTTGTATCATACCTTTAAAAACTCCATTTATAATGAATTAAAAATTTAATCTTAAGTATATATTAGAGGATCTTCCACCTAAATTCAAGAGTGGTTTTATGTCAATACTATTGGTTTTAATAACTGTAGTGCTGGCCAGGTGCAGTGGCTCAATCCTGTAATCCCAGTACTTTGGGAGGCCGAGGCGGGAGGATCACGAGGTCAGGAGATGGAGACCACCCTGGCTAACATGGTGAAACCCCGTCTGTACTAAAAATACAAAAAAAATTAGCCAGGCATGGTGGCGGGAAACTGTAGTCCCTGCTACTCGGGAGGCTGAGGCAGGAGAATGGCGTGAACCCGGGAGGCGGAGCTTGCAGTGAGCCGAGATCATGCCACTGCACTCCAGCCTGGGCAACAGAGCAAGGCTCTGTCTCAAAAAAAAAAAAAAAAAAAAAAAAAAATTGTAGTGCCATTCAGTGTAAGGTGTTTTATGAACAAAATGTTGTTTTTAAATGTCAGTTTTGTGTAGACACTATATAAATACAATATTGTATCTAATAGCTATATTCTTCCATCAGAAACATAGGAAATTTAATTAATAGACATGTGGTAGTATGTATTTTTGAATTATTTATTTATTAAGAGCTGTGTGTCAGAAAATTCAAAAACATCTCATAAGTTCTTGTAAAGTAGGTACTCCTATTCCCATCTTAAAAAGTTATATTGAGACTCAGCAAACTTAAGAACCTATTTCATGTCATTTCTATGATACAAAATCAAGGTAGAATTTGATCCCAGGTGTGTTTTACTTTGAGCCTCCTGCTTAAATCTCGTATTTGGCGGCAAGTTGTAGCAGATGATCCCTAGAGTCTATTTCAGTCCTATTGCCCCATGACTTTTGAAAGACTTGAACTGAGAAAGATGGTTTCAAGTCTTTTTAGTTATTGTTTTAAAGTCAAAAAGCTCATCTGGTAAATAAGCAAGTAGCTCTTTGGTTTTGAAAATTGAGTGCTGAAAATGCTAAGGTTAACAAGAGGGAAGCTAGAAATGGGTCTCAATACAGAGGTTGAGAAAGCTAGTATATGCATGTAAAGATTTCTCAGCAAATAGCCTATATGGGCATTTAGAATTAAGACAAAAGATTCGAGTTACTTGAAAAGATAGAGGGTCAGTGAAGATATTCAGGGAACAGGATGAAGTAATTACAGCTGGGAAATAGAGAAATGAGCTCAGGCTCTTGTTTTGGATATAAGAAAAGAAGGGAAGCAGAGAATAGCAACAATTTCTGTGGTTCGCATGGCCAATCCATTACTCTTCCCAACTTCTCTCCTAATTTCATTCACATTCTCATGATTTCTTCCAAACACTTGGCTGATTATAGTAGAAATGACACATTATTTCATTGAACTCCCAGCACACTCTTGTTAAATATATTCCCTTAACAATAACTGTTTTAGTGTTTGTTGGAAAAATTATAGCTACACAAGCTAGTCAATTACTATATCTGATAATATTCAAGACTGACCAGTGGATAAACATGCTAAACTACAGCCGAATTAATATTTTGCTTCATATTTATTTGTTATACAAATTATAACATGGTTCCCAAAGCTTTGTTTAGACTAAGAGATACTAATTGGAGCTGATTGATAGAGGCCTAAAAAGTATTATAAACTTATCTGAACCTCCTGTTAATGCAATGTTTATTGGGCTTATACAATAAAATAAATTAATTTAGATGATAAAAATTTGGAATTTGAGATAATCCACTCAGAGTCTGGGCTAAGTGGGTTTCATATGTATTAGGAAGGAGTGTGCTTTCTGAGTCAATTAATAAAATAAATATTACATTGGGGAGCATTAAAATAATCAATGCAGAATGAAAGCTATTTTCAAGCATCTTCTAGAACAGTATTTCTGTACTAGAAGATGGGGGTAATTTTGCTGTAAGGGTACATTTGAAAGTGCTGGAAACATTTTTTTGGTTTTCACAAGTATTGTATTTTTTGGTGGGTGCGACTGGCATCCAGTAGGTAGAAGCCAGAGATGCTGCTAAACATCCTATAATACACAGGATAACCCCCCGACACCAAAGTATTATTCAACCCAAAAAGCCATTAGTGCTGTGGCTGGGAAACCTCTAAAAGCACCCATTTATCTTATATCAGTATGTTTATTATAAACTATGCTTATCCTATCACTAAAGTAGGCCCCCTAAAACTTCTACTAGGAGGTTCTTTGTCGGTCTAGGTTAGTTATTGCCTTAGAAGTCATTAATGAATCCATCCATTATTCTTTTAGTATATTAAGACTGTAACGGAAGACGTTGGCGTTAGTTTATGGGAGTATACAGAAATCATTCCTATATCATCAACTCTAATATGGAAACCAAAAATACATAAGAATGACTAAAGTAAATTATTTTGAAACATCTGTATCGTCACAAAATTCATAAATTTAAGCTTGTCTTTTCCTCCTTAGACTACATGAATCTAAATGAAAATTTGATTCAGTTTTCTCAATTTACACAAATATCTGTCTTGAATTTGAAATAGTTGGATTTATTTGAGAAAACAACTTTTCATAAAATTGAATAGTCTTATAGTTGGGTTTAAAATAATTATATGTTATGTAACATATACTATGAGAAAATCAATGCACCTTAATGATAGAACCACAGTTATTACAATTATTTTTGCTATTTATTGTTTAGTAACCTGATTACATTGTCTAAACTCATTGTACTCATTTCCAAAATGTACTTTGTGTTAAGTTGCAAAATTAAAATTGAATAAAGAAATCAACATGTTTAGACAAAGGAGAAAAGAAGTCTCTAAGTAATTTTGCTAAGGCCTCCAAAAGCTGCTAGACCCCAAGGCAGCTTTGCATTAATTAATATAGCTTTGCTTTAATGATATACATTTGTAATTATGTACTCTTAGGTATCTAAAACATTTAATGTGTTTCACATGAAAAAAATCCAGTCCTCACAACACCCTATATAAAATAATATTTACTTCTATGTATTATAAGTAAATATGAAAATAAGCCAAAGTAAGCATTCTAAAATCTGGAAGGCAAATACAGCCTTTTTCCTTTCCTTTCAAAAATTTTTTCAAACGTCTCCTAGAAAGAAACAATTATTTTGTTACTATTCATGAAAGTTAAAAACAGAGAAACAAATAATAAAAAATAAACAGACAAACAAAAAAAACCCGCCACCACGACAAATTTTCTCCTACAGGGCAGGGCCAGGGATCAGAAGGCAAAACAGCAACACAACCTAGATTATCTAATCACTTCTACCACATAATCAGTGTCATTTTAGTCCCTACTAAAAACCCCCTCCTCCCCACGTGTTTGAATATCTAGAATGGATTTTTATTTGTAAACTAAATTTAAGGTAATGAATGGAGATTACAAACTAGAACACCTAGTCGTTGATGTATCTACCTTTGGTCTAAAAAGAAGCTTAAGACAGAGTAGGAAGACATAAAAGTAAACAAAAAGATAAAAATAATCAAGTTAAGATCAGTACTTAACCCTTCACAGCCTTTCTTCTGGGTGCTCTTGCTAAGTATAATAATAAAACACAGGACTTTTTGACCTAATTCTGCTACTGGCTTTCTGAGTGAACTCAGAAAATCACTTAACTACTTGCTACCAGTTTCCTATGCACAGTGATAGCATCTGTACCATATGTCTTGTTTCTTCAAAGTGGAACATCATTTATCAGCCAGAGAAAGATTAAGCAAACAACACATTCAATGCTTGCCCAACATGCAGTACTGCATGTGGCTTTTCACAAACACCAAGCTGTGTTCTCTGTAGTTCTAATGGGTATAGCCATGTTCTGCCTTAGTCAAAATGACTGTATGGCATATTTGGTTTTATCTGAGGAATGTCAGCCAGATTTTGGAGTAGGTGAAATTTGTTGAATTTTATGCAGCATGCTTTAGAGGTAGATACATGTACAAAATGGATGTCTTACCTGAGAACCTTATAAATGATAGCTTTTCAAGTGAATTCATTAGCTGAACTCCTGAAATTCTTTGAACTTTACACGTCATTTATAATAACATTTATAAAAACATTATTTTCAGTTCTCCAAGTTTGACTTTTCTTCAGAAGTGCCTGTCTTCTCACACACAGATGGCTACTGGCTTGCTATGCATAAGCAATATGAGCTTAAGGAAAGTAAAAGGTTCTCTCACTGGAAATCGGTATGCGCTTAGGAGGATAATTAGAAGGATAAACAATAATAAAGTCTTACATTGCTCACCAAATTTGTATGAGTAGCATACTTAGCTTTATACCCACACTTGGGGATAATACATGACTTGAGAAGTCTCCTCTTATAACACTAGTGTTAAAACCAAGAAGGAAGCACCTTTAAAAACAATAAACTTCAGTTTTCAGTATTCTATCCTGTTTGCCTAAGTCTCTTCCCAAAGTGCCTACAAATGTGGCCATATTTCTCTCCAAATTCTAAGGCTCTGATTTCCATTTTCTCTGAATCCCAGCAGACACTCCTCCCCACTTAGCATCCCTACCAACTTGTGAGAGGTGTGTTGTATAATAAAGAGTTTGATCTTGGTCCTGGTTCCTACCATGGAGCTTCTAAAACTCTTGGAATTTCCCAAATGATAGAAATGTCTTTGGTACTCACGAACTTTCTTATTCATGATTACATGATTACACTTGAGTTTAAGCTAATGAAGTGACTCATGTTAGGCCCTTAGGTAGAATCAGATTTGGAGCAGGTAACCAGAAAGATCCATCACGTAATTCCAGAGGTGGGATTTTTTTTGTTATCACAACCTCCTCAGAGGGGAGGGAGCCTGGATAGTGAGTTCAATCATGTGGCGATTTATTTAACCAGTCATGTCTCTGTAATAAAAACCCAAGACAAACTTTGGACATGGAAGCTCAGTGGTGCATTTTGATTGGGTTTGTGAATACATTCATGTGCCAGGAAGGTGACACACCCAGATTCCACAAAGAGAAGGCATGGAACCTCTGCATTCAGGCCCCTCCAAGATTTGCCCTGCATGTCACTTCACTTGGTTATTCCTAAATTGTATCCTTTGCTGTGTTCTGTGAGTCATTCCAGTGAATTGTCAAACTTGAGGGAGTCATGGGAACACCTAACTTGCACTGCCATCTGCAGTATTGTGAAGGATGAGCCCATGACTTGTGGGATCTGCGCTAACTCCAGTTAGCTGGTGCCAGAATTGAATTGCAGTATACCAGTTGGGATTACAACAGCATAAGTGCTCTTGGGATTGTTGCATGAACATCAAGAATAGATGAATGACCTGGTACATCTCTTGCACTTCTTCACCCTCTCCCCTCTCCCTGCTGTTTCTGCTGCTAGGAACATTCCAAAGATACCTCTCTTCTTGGAGATGCTGAGCTGTGCTGCCTGTTTGGGTTTAAGGGAGGACATACTGCTCTCCCCTTTGCTACTCAGTCCCAAGAAAGGAAGAGGTCCTCTTTAACAAGGTGGACTTTTCTGAATGCTTAAGATGAATGGAGGGGTAATGCAACCCAGAGGATCTAAGAATGCTCTTATCTTCTGGACTGTTACCTAATGGCAAGGCCAATGGAAATGCCCTCAAGCAAGCTTGCTCTTCCATTGATCAAGCTCCAACCCTATGAGGTTCCAGAAAGATAGGAAGATTTCCTGCACATTGCAGTATGAAGTTTTCCTCTCAAGTCCTTATTTCTTAAATGCATAGATCTTTTCTTAAAATGATTGGTAGTGGGACTCTTCACTCATTTCATGCAGAGTGGTAAGGTGATACAGCCCCAGAAACATAAAAAGTTAGAATAGATATCTGGGTTCATCAGTCTAGATTTCCAAAGCAGAGCATTCATTGCTCACTTGGGGCTGAACTTGGCCAATCTTAACCCAGATCTTTCTTTCCTATATCCTTCTTTCAGTTTCTGGTAAATTTCAGACCTTCAAATTTTAAGCAAGAATACAACAGAATAAGCAATATGCTGTAGAATAACAAATACCCTATAGTCTCAGATTAGTCTAAATTCAGAACAAAGAAACATTATAAACTTACAAAGCCTGCAGAAGCTCTGCTAAACCTATATCTAATTCTCATTATCAAATAGAAACTTTACCTTCTTCAGATGAATGTCTGTTTTCAGTTCGGTGGTCATTTAGGGTTTTTTCTCAAGGACAATGTGCTGCTAGTCTCTTCTTAGTTGTATAAGTAAAAGTCCCACTCTAGTGCTTTTCTCAGAACAGAATAATTATTTCCCAAACCTGAATTAAATTCTCACTCTGGGAAGTTTAAACTGTTTTCAGTATTGTTTAAATGATATTTGGTCTACTTGTTACATATATATTAATACATACATGGTTTGATAAACTGTGATCTAAAGAACATACTATAAGAAGCAACAACCTAATTACTGAATATGTCATCAAAATACATTGTGGTCATATGTATAAACGTGATATATTTTACCCATTACAGCTGGACTATACCTAACTTTAAATATCCCTTGCCCCTTAGATATTCTGCTTCCTATGCAGAAAAAATTGTTCCCACGCTCCAGGCTAGAAAAAAAAAATACCACCATCTGGATTTAAGACCATTAATGCAGAAATAATAGTTTGTTTTAAAATTGATCTTACCTCACAAAAAGAATAAATTTCAAAATTGCTCAATTTCCCTTTATTTGTAGGTAATAATGGACAACACTTTTACCTTGTAAACTCTTGTATATTTTTATTAGTTGTTTATTTAACCAAGCACAGCAGCATTTCAATAATGTGTATCTAAAATTGTACTGTTGATTTGCTTGCAACTGCAGACCCTGGAGGTTCTACATACCTGGCCCTGATCTTTTTCCACTTCATTTCTGATAAATAATTCTCGTCTATCTTTGCTTCCATCTCATTTGAAGCAAGGCCAATATTTTCTTATCTGCTTTCAGATGTTTATGTACATTTGATACGCATCTGCCTGTCCCTAGCATTAAAGTAATCATATCTCTCCAGCATATTCTTTGCCTAACAATAATCTCACCAAATAACATTAATATACACATTCTGATGTACAGATATTACTAATAAAAAATAACTGGCTAGTTCCTTTGTTCTTATTTGGTTAGGAACCAGGATATCTCCCGTGCTATGAATTACATGTAACTTTAGTGGCTATAACTTAAAAAAAAGATTTTATTCTTCAGTGAGAACATTAGCAATGATGTTCCTTCCTATCTGGGAAGGAGGTAATAAGATAGTATTTAGGCTTTGATGGGAGAAATTTTACTTCCTTTCCACCCACTTCCAAGTTCTCTTGTTCTCATGGCCAGAGGGTAAGCCTGATTCTCAGTCTGAGAGTGGCGACATGGCTGATAGCAAAAAATATTTTTGTGATTCAGCAGTGTCTTACACTAGGCTACGTCTGTGGCAGTGGTGTGGTCCTTGAGGGAAAGGAAGAATGACTGCTCATGGTGGGGCCAGTTCCACCTCAGGACACCTAAGTTGTCCCTGCCTTCAGGGTAAGTGTCTACCTGGGTGAGTCTCAAGTGTACTGCACTTGGGCAGAGAGGGGAACATTTGTCCACACTACTCTACAACAAGCAGGGAGGCCAAATATGTGATGCTACCATTGACAAGAGCCTGCTGTCCCTCCAGCCACACTGCCTGATCCTCCTCCCCAATAACAGTCCCCAACACAGGAGTCCACCAGGCTGATGGCCCAATCCTTATCGAAAATACTGACAGAGCCAAATGGAATGTGGGCACCTCTGCTCATCTTTACAACAAGCTCTTTTGTGTTACTTACTACCTTTTGCAATAAGCAAGAAAAAAAAATACAAAACTATCTGGAGTGTTTTTATTGTATTTGTGATTCAAATAAACTCACACAATTCTAAAAGTCCCTCAAGAAAAAAATAGTTCACCCCTTTAAGGGGTTCAACTAAGTTTAGAAAAGAATATGGTCTCATGATTTTTTCTGAACAAAATAGTCATCTCCTATGAATTCTATCAAATCTATCTATCTATCTATCCATCTATCTATGTATATATATATAAATATGGATGGATATATAAAATATATAAAAAGTATATATACATATATGCATTCTATATTTTTATATTTCTTCCCAACTTATCAAAGCTTAGAAATCTGCATCCTTTTGCATCCTTCATTTTGAGTAAATACATGCATACATGTTCCATACTAATGATTCCCCTTTCAATTGTCACAATATGGGATAATCGCTGGCTATTTTTTCTCTAAATTATCAGTGAAATTGCACTTTCTCCTTTCAGAGAACCTGTCAATAATTTCCTAAATATATGTGGTAGTTGTGTTTCCGTATGATATGATTTGCTGTGAGACAGGAAAGAAGAGCTGCAGCCCATCCCTTTTACTCTTCACCAAAATGATGAAAAGAACCGCTTTCAGTTTTGCCTTGGGTCCTTGAACTTTTGCAACTTCTCTAATCATTTTTTGTAAGGGTTTTCACGACTTAAGTGAGTTTTGGGGCAAAATAACAATCCTGAAAAGCTGTGCACAGTATTGGCTTCCCTTTGAAAATCCTAACTGCAAATGTCTCCATCCAGCTAGTGAACCCCAGGAAGTATGAGGATATGAGGCAGCTTCTTATCAGAGAAATGAGTGGGAGAGCATTTCCTTCTAGTGGCTGTGACAGCAGTGGTAATTCTGGGCTAAAAGGCCATAATGATAACATCCACAAAATGGCACGCTGTTCTCTGAAATGCAAAATGAACATTCCCAAAAATGAAAGACAACCAAGCTGAAAACACCACAAACAAAACATACGAATTCACAAAACCATGGAGTTGTTTTTTTACTTGTCTTTTTTTTCTCCACTGCTTGAAAGAACAGTGTCAGAAAGAAGAAACAAGCAGTTTAAATTACGTTTCTTTTCTTTCTCTTCCTTAACAATTCTATGAGAAAGCTACAAGAGGAAAGACAACTCCTATTGCACAAGCCCTGGTTTTGTAAGAGAGGAGAAGTTGATGAATTAGCAGATAATATTCTAAAAAATGAAAATCAAGAGGAAAAATTGACATCTAGGTAATCCAGGGGCCATGAACATGAGTACAGGGGTGCAGACATCCAGATATTTTCAGTGAGTGAGGGGAAGGAAAGACCTACAATAGTTTGAAGAAAACAATAGAACATATAGGAATTTTATGAAAGGTATATGTCTATCCAGGAAGGAGCTAGGGAGGACACAGGAGAGCTCTTTGCAGTTGACTGATTCCAAATAAGCCACTCACACATGAAGCATCGTGTCCAGGTTTGCTTTCTACTTCTAGGTCAGCCATGACCAGCGGAGAACCATCAATCACTCCCACTCACAAAATGAAGTGAGAGTGATTGATTGTTCAAGGCTGAATTAGCCCTGCCTGATTCACAGGAAATCTTAATGGAATCTGGGAGCCCTGAACTGGAAACTTGGGTTTTGGCCTGGAAACAGACCCTAAACCTTGGGGCTAAGTCCAGGTGTGCCCTAGTCAATCCAAATCCACAACTTTGGGAGGAAAGCATTTGGATACCATTTCACTTATTGTCTGTTTTATTTTATTTTGAACACTTTTAAGATTTTCTTCTGAAAAATATGATATAAATAATATGGCCTTTTCTTGTTATTTCTGGATCATATTCTATTATTATTTTCATTAAGAACCTATGTACTTCTCTACCCCAATCTTGATAATAATTGCTCTCTATTTTAAGTATCTATTTTTAGAAAATAGTTCTATTCACAGAAATATGATATAGAAAAGTATACATTTCAATAAATACACACTGAGCTGTGATGAAGTGTTCAGCACTTTGCTAGATGTTTATACAGTCAATCCTAATTCAAACATGCTGAGGACTCCTTGCTCATTGCCAGACACAAATTTTCTTACCTATTCACAAATAATGAAAACGTTATTTCTCACCTTAAGAACATTAACATTGCATTGACAAGAATCAATAAAATAAAATAAATTGGTGTATTCCTTTAAGTAGTAGAAAACAGAAACTCATATCTCATTCTCATATAACACTATATAATAGCCAACAGGATATTGAGTATGAAATATTATTTATGTATGTAAGTCACACAACTCCCCCCACACACACATGACCTAAAAGAATGAAAAATCCCAGGGTAATAATATTATACCATACAGCCGGTATGAACAAGAATATTGTTATTTCTGATATGTTGCTTCAAAACTATTTAGACCTGCTCTGCTCTGAGCAATCATCTTCTGTACTTAAAAATGAAGCTAGATCCTTTCTTGATTTTAATTATCTTATAATGCATAGGAGTATGTTTAATGTGCTGATATACCACAAGATAATAGACATTTCAACAGACTCCTTTTCCCCTCCTAGATTATTTCCACCTTTCTTTATTATTATTTTTAACTCTGAAGCACATTTATTTTTGCTGAAATAGTAAATAGTTTAAACACAAGTTTGGTTCTTTAGACGCTCTCTCCGTTAGGAAGAGGAAATGCTTGACATTTCTTAAACAGGACAATGGTGACAAGCTATATATGGCCTGAACATGACAATCACTCCTTTCCTCTTGAATCTCTGACCCTTGAGTTTTACAGACCAGCTCGAGCTTGAATCTGAACTCTCTCAAGACCTGGTAAGAACATTTATTTTTAGTGGAGAGCCCCCTCATTCTTGGAATTCCTCCTTTCTCCAAGTCTGACAGTATCTCAGTTTAAGCCTCTGAGGAAATTGTAGGGAAATGTTTGAGAGCAGAATCTTAGTTGCTTGTGGGTTGTACTCTTTTTATTAGCAATGGAGGTCCCTCCTTTGGTATTCATTCTATTTAGGTATAACATTACATCCATTTTAGCACACACTTTAAACAGAGAAATAATAAAGAAACTGATGTCAAGCAATTTATCTGATTCAGATTACAGTCTCCACAGACAGCAAGTCCAATCCAAACTCTAGAGCACATAGGGCTAGCCCAAATTTGCCATGTCTCGAACTAGGTTGTCTGAGGTTGCTCCTTGAGGAGTCAAGTCCGGGATTGAAGTAGTATGAAATGTTTCCCTATCAAACAGACAGGCTTTGACATAGACAAGACACAATAATAAGTCTCTCTTACTTCTAAATATATTCAGCATTCATTTTGGTGCTTCATGAAGACAGTGTATTTAATAAAAATAAGTTTGGGGACCAAACTACTAAGCATACATTGATGTGATAGGCAGCTTGTTTAGGAGGAAATAATGTCGCGTACGGAGTGCCTGAGCGTGTCTTCAGGTCTGATTCAGTGGGAAAGAAAAGAAAGTCCTGTATTCCAGGAGTTGGCAAATGCATAGGGCATGATGTAAGGTTCCCTGAGCTTCAAATCACTTGCATCTCTGCCTGGCTTTTCCACATGAAATGCTTGCCATTTGTTTAATTAAAAGCTTCTTTAAATATATTACAATACAGAGCACTGAAGGAAGAAAACATACTCACTTTGTTCTTCCATTCACCTTGATAATTTGACATCATACTAACTAGCCAAGAGACCTGAGAGCAGGGTACCACAGTGAAGACTCAGAAGCCAAGTGCACATTGTTGGTGGAAGGGTAAGGAAGTTTCACAGCATGTGCTTCTGTCAGAAAACACAGCAGTCATCATAGGAGTGCCTCTACCCCAGAAGAGAGGTATTGAAATGTAAATGAAAGAAATAGGCAGAATAACTTTTCTAGAGTTATAAAATACCATATTTTAAAAATTTACACATTAGATATAAAAATTAGACAATTTTTTTTCTTTTGGCTAGGATCTAGTTATTCTCATTTTGTTTCTGTGATTATCAGCTGGTCCAGTTATCCCAGTTTTGTTTCTTATTAGACCCCCAATTGCATACTGAGATTATGGATGTAGGAACAATCTGTTTACCTATCACACTTCCGCTCAATGAGTCTACCATATTTCTGCCCCAAATCCTATCTTAAGATGATGTTTACCACGCATCTTTCAGCAATACTCTCCTGTTCCACAGGTTGCCACTGAGATTCACAGTCTAGGAGGTGGTTAGGTGATACTTTTATAAAAAATAAATAGATAAGGCTGAGGAGGTTGTGCAATTGTAGGACAAGCTAGAAGATTTGGGAGCTGGAAAATGGTGATTTTAGAGACATCCCCCCACATTTATTTCTACTTTCAAAGATTTTGTCTACCAAATAAGTATATTAATGTAAAGAACTGTGGAATGAGAGCAGAGATATAACTAGAAAAATAGTACCTTTGAAACAATTCAATTGTAAAGACAAGGAAGGTCACCCAAATAATGTCTATGGTGTCCACTGAAGTACTGATAGAGCATTTGTGATGAAAGACTTTCTGTTTCCAGGCAAAATGTGATTATAAGGCATCTCTTTTTTTATTGTTCAGCATTTGTCAAAACACAAGTCCAGATTTGAGAGTGACTTCATCTTAGGAATGGTTTCATCTGGGATCATCAGTGAATAAGGACCAGTTAGCTTAAAAGTAGGGTCAGAAGCCATGAATCCTAGGGAGTATGAGGTGCAAACTTAGTAGAAAAAATGTTCTCTCTGAGCTATGTTTAAAACCATACAGAGGAAGACTGTGGTGCCTGGATTATGAATAAATGTCAGAGAGAAAGAATCCTACCACAAACACCTTCAACCATATTTTGCTATATCAAATGTCAAAGTTAATGTCCCAATACAGTATGCTAAATGAATTCTATCTGAACACTAGTGGTGTGTGTTCCTGACCCAGTATGAGAGAGAGAGAGAGACAGAGAAAGGGAGAGAGAAAGAAAAAGAAGAAGGAGGAGGAAGAGGAAGAGGAAGAGGAGGAGGAAGAGAAAGAGGAAAATAAGGAGAAAAGAGGAAATAAAATAAGAGGCAGTTAGTCCCTTTTAATTAAGAGATCAGATTTTTTGTGTCCATGTGTCACCACTTAAGAGCATATGATGATCATTTAAAAGAGTACTCGATTGTGATGAGACAGATGCAACAGGGATATGTGGCATGCACAAGACAGCATGATGTCATGAAAATGACAAAAATAGTGACTGGTGTTGTGACTCATTCACATTATAAAAGTAATAAAACCCTTGGTGTATTAGCACCCTAGAGGCTATTTCACTTTTTATTATTATTATGAAACAAGGCCTTTATTTGTAGCTGGGCAGCAGCACCTCTTTGTGGTTACAGCGCCATGGACTTAATGTCATGCTTACAGAATTCTACTTTCAATTGGTTCTATAAACACAGCCATGGTTTGGAGTATATATAGCTTTTATAAACACATATGTGATAATCTTTATTATCAATCCACATCTTATTTTCCCCTTTCTTTAGACTTTAGCTTGATGACAATGATGGATATGAATTCCAACGTGTTAGTTTCCTAAATTTTTTTTCTTAGCCTAAAATAAATATATATTTAAAGTACTTTCCTCCTTAGGCAATGTGTTTCTCATTTGCTGTGACACTAAGTGTGTAGGTATGGCTGACCGCTAACCTGACATGTGCCTGTCACCAGGGACTGCTGGTTCTTTCATCTTCTTAATGGACATTTCTCTACAGATGTCTGTGGCCTACCTGACTATAATCCTTTAAATTTTAATTCACTTTACATTTAGCCTGGTCATAAATACCATTTAGGTACCAATACTCTGCTTTATACAATCCCTAAGGTAGTGCTTTTATTTTAATGAGGCCATTTGCAACTTAAGAGCAAAAAAAAATTACATCTTTGATTGAATATATTTGTCAGTTTTATTCCCGATTGGCATTTTCATGGGAAAACTTGGATAAAACTAAGGGATGGCTGCTTACCAAGTGGGAGAAAAGTTTCAGTATGTTT
Organism: Pan paniscus; assembly: GCF_029289425.2. Classification (NCBI taxonomy): domain Eukaryota; kingdom Metazoa; phylum Chordata; class Mammalia; order Primates; family Hominidae; genus Pan; species Pan paniscus. The sequence goes on along the minus strand of NC_073262.2, from coordinate 29,100,137 downwards.
CTACTTTCAAAATTAACTGAATAAAGTCTTTGAAATTCATTTTGAAAACATTAAAGTAAATCATGGCTATAATCAAAAGTAAAATTCAGAATTAAGTTATGTTACAAATGAAATTTCCACTAGCATTTTCTTTTCTACTTGAAAGGAAAAAATAAAGTGAAACCCCAGTTAATAAACTATCCAGGTAACTAATGGGCCAGCATAAAAATACATGGAAGTTAATATAGTAGAATTCATGCAAATAGTGGCTAATGATAAATTTTGTGATTTTGTCATCCCATTTTTATTTCAGTGCTAGTCTTTTTACAAGTAGCACAGTATCCACCCCCCTCTCCCCAACCCCACAGCATTTAGGAGCAGGTAAATTGCTACTGATTTTTTAGTTGATTTATAGTTTGGTATGAAAGTCACTTTTTTCAAAAATCTCTAAGGATGATATGCATAGTTATCTCTGATCTTGGAGCAAGCTCTTTGCTCTAGTCCACATGCTCTCCTGAGTGTTATTTACAGATGCCCTCTATATTCATAGAAACTAATTTCTATGTATATGACATCATAAATATTGTATTAGAATTTTGCTGTGCATAAGTTAATGATAATTGTGTAGTTTTATTTGGGGATGGGGACAACAGACAAATGTTTAATTTGAAAAACAACAATATTGAAATATTTTCTCAATATGGAAATAAGACCCTGACTATTTAAAATGCTGTAATAAGTACATTTTTTTGGTTATGAGTTTAATAACCCTTTTCTCATTTAGAAAAAAAAAGTGCAGCTCGCTGCCAGTGATTATTTAATTTTACATAAATACCTTCTTTGAGGCTGAAGTAAATCTGACTGATTTTCAGTGTGAAAATAAAATATAAAAACTGTTTTTGGAGTTATTTCTAAACATCAGAATTATATGAATCATCAGAATTCTCTATTTCGCAAAATTCAGATTTGTCAAATAAATCCTTGCCTAACAACTGTTCGAGAAGGATGTTAACATCACACACAGGAATGTCACGGTTTCTAGGTTTTGACATTTTCAATGATTAAGAATTACTATATTTTGTAAATGGAAATACCATCACTAAAAACAGAATGCTATAAATAGAATGATGTCTTTTGTTTCCAAAGTTGATATACTAGAGCGATGCAAAAATAATGATAAAAGTGACATATTTCATGGCAAAGTTATCTAGGGGTAAATGCTGCAGCTGCAAGAACTGCCAGTGAGAGGCAAGTATTCTTGGTGCAAATGGGGAAAGGGTTTTGTTAGATTTTGTTTTCCATCTTTGGTTTACAATATTCCTTAGATAAAATCATGGCAGTTATTTTCTTAAATAAGATGAATGGTAGTTCACCATTTAAAACAACAGAATAATACTTTGTACAGAGGGTTTCACTTTCTTCTTTCATTTAATCATTTCATCCAATTTTAAAATGTCATAATTATTTGATAAATATAAAAAGGAAGGTTACATAAATTTTAAATATCACATAGTAGGATATGAAACTGGATTTCAAATCCACATAAATCAGAATTCTAACATTTTAAATTTAGTCTTCTACACTGCCTCTCCACTGTCTGCTAAGTATATTTTTTGTTTGTTTTAGTTTTTTAAAAAATATTTTTAAAAAGCTAGTATCTTAATAGGACTAAGCCAAGACCAAGTATGCAAGCTGACATTCTAACATATCTTTAGTAATCTTTTTTATCAAAAGCACTGTATCTTTCAGAGGAAACCTATACCAGATGAAGTTGAGAAACAGGAGTGAACATTTTAGCTATTGTCTATGTAATTTGTTCCCAGATTTGAATATTTTCATTCTTAAAAATCATTTACATGAATGAAACTCACAAAAAATGTGAATTATGAGTCTAAATAATATTTTATACCAAAGTGGGGCTTTTATAAAAGAAAATGGCACCACTATTGTCTCCTAATACACGGTGACACAAATGTTTCAACATTCTATGAGAAGAAGCTTTAGTATTTTATTGTTTTATCAAGTAGTTAAACCACTCAAGAGACTGTGCTTGCATTGAGAAACAATTGAATTTGTCATGGTAATCCAGGATGTCAATTACAAACTGATACATGGTAAATTTATGAGGAAATAAAGAAAGTTCTATAAAAATAAATGTATCCATAAGTTATTTTTTAGATTTGGGAATCTTGATACTCAAAAACCTATTTCCTATTCACTGTTACCTTCTTGCTTTTCCTTCTTTCTTCCTCTCCCTCCTTTCTTTTCCTCCATCCCTTCCTCCCTCCCTCTCTCTCCCTCCCTTCCTCCCTCATCCCTTCCTTCACTTCCTTTCTTTCTTCCTTCTTTCCTTCCTTCCTTCTTTTCTCCCTTTCTTCCTTCCTCCCTCTCTCCCTTCTCTCCCTCCCTCCCTCCTACCTTCCTTCCTTTCTCCCTCCCTCCCTTCCCTTCTTCCTTCCTTCCTACCTCCATCCCCTCCTTCCCTTTCTTCTTTCCTCCCTCCCTCCCTTCCCTTCTTCCTTCCTTCCTCCCTCCCTCCCTTCCCTTCTTCCTTCCTTCCTCCTCCATCCCCTCCTTCCCTTTCTTCTTTCGTCCCTCCCTTTCTTCTTTCCTCCCTCCCTCCCTTCCCTTCTTCCTTCCTTCCTTCCCCCCTCCATCCTTTCTCCCTCCCTCCATCCCTCCATCCCCTCCCTCCCTTCCTTCCTTCTTTCCTTCTTTCCTTCCTCCCTCCCTCCCTTCCCTTCTTCCTTCCTTCCTCCCTCCATCCCCTCCTTCCCTTTCTTCTTTCTTCCCTCCCTCCCTTCCCTTCTTCCTTCCTTCCCCCCTCCTTCCTTTCTCCCTCCCTCCATCCCTCCATCCCCTCCCTCCCTTCCTTCCTTCTTTCCTTCCTTCCTTCCTTCATTTCATCCTTCCTTCCTCTCTCCCTCCTTCTCTTCACTCCTCCCTTCCTTTCTTTCTCCCTTCCTCCCTTCCTTCCTTGTGCTAGCAGTTAGGATTTAATCTAACTACCTCTAATGTTAAAAAACAAACAAACAAGAAAGAGTGATGCCAAGACTCTTTGAAAGGCTTGTATTTTTAATGAGTAAAAATACAAAAAGCAAATTTTTTTTTAAAGATCCAAGAGTCCTTTTCTTCTTGGAGTCTGAATAAAATCTTAGATCATAATTTTGTAGAGTCAAGAGGCTTGGTTAATATATTGAAGACTCAGCATACTCCTGGATCCCTTTAAAAATGTGTTCCTTTTCATAAACTAAAGTCAAAAGGTTTGAAGCATACTTATTTTCTACATAATGTATAGTAAGAATAATATCAAATATTTACTGAACATACACTATTTGCCAGGCATTGTGCTAAATGCTTTTTTAAATTGTCTCATTGATGCCTTGCAACTTTCATGACTGATATGTTTCTACATCATGTTTAATGTAGATGCTTTATCATTAAGATATAGAGAAATTAAATGACAATAATTATCTGTGTTTCCATTAAATTGCAAAGCCAAGATTATATCTCATGTTTCTGTGTCTTATTTCAATAATCCAAAAGTTGTGTATAGTCATGACTCCATACAAATTTTCCTAAGTAAAAGGAAGTTCTGGGCTCTACTCTCACCATTGCCATACCTGCCTATTGATATCTGTTAGGTACTCAGGAGGAACCAGGCATCAATTGATGTATTTCTTATTTCTTAGTAGATATCTCAAAAGCGACATTTCCAACATTTTATGGATTAAACACTAAGCTATTGATATGTGTGTGTGGTTTCAAAAAAAATCCTTTACTTCTCATTGTCTTTCCCATTCCAGTTGCTACGCAGACACTCTTATGCTTGGCTCTTCCTTCTCTTTTACACTATGTATTCAATCCATCAGGAAATAATGTTAACAGTACCTTTGAAACCCATGCATAACCAAGCTACTTTTTGTCAGCTAGACCACAGCCTAAGATCTAACACACCATCTTCTCTCACTCAAATGACTACAATCACTGCCTAAATCATTCTTGTTGCTCCTTGTCCCCTTCAATCTATTCATACAGCAGCCAGAAAGATCATTTTGAAACCTGACACACCATGCACTCCTCTTTTCAAAATCTTTCCCTGCTTTCTGTATCACACAGGAAAAACCCTCATATCCTTACTCTGCTCTCAAGTCTCCAAATCACAGATGCCTGCTCACTTCTCTCACTCCACTCTACCAACACTCTGACCTATTGCCTGATCTTTGATGACATCAGACAAGCTCCTGCCTCAGGGCCTTTGCACTTTCTGCTTCCCCTGTCTGGAAAGCTCTTCCTCTGGGACCCATATGACTGGCTCTTTTATTTTCTCTGTTGCGTTAGGTAAATGCCACCATTTCAATGAGTCCTTCTTTACCCTCATCCCTGACTCTTTCTATCTTCTTTCCTTGCTTTATTTCAGGAGTCGGCAAACTTTGACTTAGCAGGCCAAATCTTGACTGCTGCCTATTTTTATAAAGTTTTGTTGGAACACAGCCACTCTCATTTATTTACAGTTAGTCTATGCTTCCTTCTGTGCTACAAAGACAGAGGCAAGTAGTTGTGAAATGGACCATGTAGCCCCCAAAGCCTAAAATGTTTACTATCTATTGCTATTGAAGATTTTGCCAACCTCTGCATTTTTTTATTGCTATGTAGCACACGATGCATTTTATTTGTTTATCTCATTATTGTCTGTCTCTTTGTACTTGAATGTAAACTCCTCCAGTACAGGAGTTTCCAACATTGTTTATTGTGGTACCCCGAGCACCTACAACAATGTGGAGAGAGCATATAGGGTGTTCAATAAATATTTGTGAATGCATGAAGAAATTTACTGGCTGACATATTTTGACTCTATACACTCATCTCATGTCTCTTAAAGATGTCAATGTTCTCTATAGCAACTCTCTGAGATACCTTAATCTAAAAAAGAAAACTTCATCTTGCTAATGACAGTAACATTTATGGCGATGCAGTGATTGCCGACCATCAGTTTTGAATTTAGTTTTGTTCATAAAGATAACTTTACTCCACAGGAATTTCGATTTTAAAAATTATACTCATGAACAAATTTGATAAGAAAATGTGCTGTGTGTAACACCGTAGAACAGTGAGGATAGAACGTATGGGATATATTTTTTCTGTATTCATTATTTTAAAAAAAATTTGAAAGATCTTATGAGGTCTTTAAAAATTCCTCATTGAAACATACACCTGAAGTGTTATGGTTTATTCAGAGGAGTCCAGAATCTAAAATCAGAAGTGGGGTTAGAGCCCTGGCTCTATCATGTACCAGCTATACGAACCTGAGGTGGAGATTATGAAAATATCCATCTTACAGGGTTATTTTGAGCATTAAATGAGATGAATAGAATTTAACTTATTGTACAATAAATATTCAGTAAATGTAAGCTTCATCTGGAAACTCTGAGCTAAATTTATTTAAAAAACAACAAATGTTATAACTTTATGGGCTACCACTACCCCAGGAAAAAATACCTGATGTGCATAAAATTGACTTTGTGCTTTTCTCACCATTGGTTCAGTGTTTGTTTTTTTCCTGCATATTTCTCAACGTGGTTTCATAGAAATTTGAAGTGAGCTGACTTAAATTGGCTCATATTTTCCACTGACTAGCTGTGTAGCCTTAAGCGAGCTATTTAACATCCTTGAGATTCAATTTCTCCTCATCCTCCTTACCTAAAATGAGGATGATAATAATACCTACCTAACAGTGCTCTTATGAGGATTAAAGGATTACGTATGTAAAGTACTTAGCAGGGCATCTAGCATATTTTAAGTTCTTAAATTCCAATTCATCAAGGTTCTCCTCTGTCTCTCCTTTTAAGCCTTGCTTCCCATGGTCAGTCAATCATATAGGGTGTGGTTATGCTAATTTTCAGGTTTCCTCGAAAATTTATTTAAAAATCTACTAAAGAATATGGCAGAATTTGTAATACTCTATGTCCAAGACATTTACATTTTATTGGTTTTGAAATCACCTTCCTCCTACACACACACACACACACAGACACACACACACACACATGAAAACTTAAAGACATTTGTCTTTGGTAATAAGCTCAAGACCCCCCTTCCAAGAAAAAAAAGAGCAGAAAATCTTTTTCTATCTTTCAAATCATGCCATGTAGATACTATGTAATTATCCTAGTTTTGACATAGTTGTTCCCTTTAAATATATCTGTACTAACATCCTGTCTTGCCCCTAGTATCAATTCAGTCTATAGATATTTTGGAGGGGAGGGGAGAAAAAATGTCTAGGTTTCTTTTGTTTTATTCTCTGAATTGGAAAAGTAGTTGTGTTACTGTAAAAATCTGACATGCAGCTCAAGAAGAAAAAGGTGTCTGTTCCCATAACTCTACTCTGAGCTCTGACAGTCAGTGTAAGTCTGCCTTTTTTAGCATTGAAATTCACCATCTTTTTTTTTTCTATTTGTTTCCTTTACTGCTGCTGTGTACAGGCGGAATGAGTAAAGCTCTTCCCACATTGCATCTGAAAGTTCTTTCCTGCCATACCTAGCCACTTAAAGAAGCATTTCTCTGTTTATTAGTTTCTCTCTTGCTCATTATTTTACCTTTATCTACATTCTTCTGCATTTCATCTGTGTCTTTGATCAGACTGTACTCTGACCTATTTCTAGCTTGAAAAGGTTTTATTCACAGACTTTTCCCACCTTTCCTAACCTTTCTCAGAGTCAGTTATTTTTCCAAAGGGTCAACAGCTATGGAATTCCCTATGCTAACTTCAAATAGTGACCTCTTTAAATAAACATTGCTAAAAGGAGTTGTTCAAAGACGATTGTGTGGTCTAAATAAAGCTGGGTTTAGTCAACCTTATGAAGCAGTTGCAGTTTATCTTCCTCTTCCTTCTCTTCTATAAGAATATGACTATCCTATATTTCATTATCCTAGAGCTTGGCTTTAGCTGGTTGACATCAATGCTTAAACATTGAGTTAATATGGGTCTTCATAGTCTTCATTCCCAACTCTCTCTCTGTCATTACTAGCATTTTCACTTACCTTATTTTAAGAATTGAAACATATTTTTAAAAATATAATTTAACATCTTTGAAACTGGGATAAATTTTAGAGTTGATGATCTGCCATGGTTAAATTGGTAATACATTTTTTCTTTAGTTGTACATATAATAGTGACAGGTTTTATAATTGATGATATCTTAGATTCAATGAAGTCAGAAATAAGTAAGCCCTAGAAAGCACAAGACATTGATTGGTGGGAGTCAATCCCTAATAGTGGAATTTCAGGCACAATTGAATCTTAATGGGAATGTTAATTTTGGCCAGGGAGAAACACCCTTACTTTCTCCAGAGTCTATTCTGCAGGTGACTGCTGACTTCAGCTATAAACCAGCTGACCCTAACTCCAAAAGAAGCAACTCAGAACTTAACTGATGCAAGCAGCTTGCATTGCAGGGATGGAAAGGCTGACATTATTTTCATAGGAAAAGTTTCTGCTATTTAGGAAAATGCTAAAATAGTTAAAAGGAATGTAAATAAAGAGGAAGAATGAGTATAGAGTGTGTTCCAGGGGGACTCGCTCTGCTTAGTTTAGCAACAGGTCAGCAGGATTTGTAAAACCTTTTAAACGAAAAGCTATACAGAGCTTTACACTTATTCCTAGCATTAATTCTTTCTTCCCTATGACTATTGCATGAAATTTCTCTTCACAAAGTGGAAGTGTGACACTTTGTCAATGTAAATGGGATAAAATAACATGCACAATCTGTTCAGTTTTTTGTCATTAAACAACTCGATTTAATCATCATATAGCCTGTGTCCTCTACTTCTTTTCTAGTTGTTCATTCATGATTTGGAAATCTAGGAGAAATATTTCATGATTGGAAATCTAGGAGAAATATTTGAAAATCTAGGAGAAATAATGAGATAAACAAATAAAATGCCTCGTGCTACACAGCAATAAAAAATGCAGAGGTTGGCAAAATCTTCAATAGCAATAGATAGTAAACATTTTTGTGCAAAAGTGACACTGCTATGTCTTCCATCTGACATGGGTTTGACTGACCATGTACATTTAGAAATCGTTGGGCTCTAGGGACTATGTGCTTGCCATAGGAAGAATTTGCCATTAGAGCGTAATCTTGTAAATTAGCAGCAGAACAGAAGCCCACTTCTCTTCCCAGTAAATTCTGTAGTCAGAAGACAAAAAAAAAGTTATTTTTTTCTAAAATTATAACCATATATTTCTACCAAAATATAAGTAATTTATATTATTCTATTAGTCAATTATTGTATTGCTATAAAGAAATAACTGAGACTGGGTAATTTATTTAAAAAAGAGGTTTGTTTTGGCTCACAGTCCTGCTGGCTATACAGGAAGCATAGGACCAGCATCTGCATCTGGTGAGGGCCTCAGGAAGCTTCTAATTATGGCAGAAGGTAAAGGGGGATACAGTTATGTCACATGGTGAGAGTGGGAGCAAGGGAGAGGGAGGAATTTCCAGGCTCTTATAAATAACCAGATCTCATGTGAACTCATAGAGTGAGAACACACTCATTACCATGAGGACAGCAGCAAATTATTCATGAGGGATCCACCATCATGACCAAACATGTCCCACCAGGCCCCACCTCCAACACTGATGATCACATTTCAACATGAGATTTGGAGGGGACAAATATCCAAACCATATCAATTATTAAAGTTTAATTATTTAAAATCATGAATCAAAATTAGAATATAGGTTAAACTGTATGCTGTTACTTTCCAGACAATCATAAAATATTTATTAATCTTATCTCAGAGATGAGGTCAACATTCCCTGAATTTTTAAATCTTCCCCAATTATTTCTGCTGAGGTTGATTGATGAACCACATTTGGATATGATTAGACTTGATGACGTTTATGGTTCCTTTGATATTTTTTTTTTCAGATCTGAAAATATCTTTTTCTTTTTAGGAAAAAGATTCCAGGCAGGTTAAAAATTAACAATAGAGGGTATCAATGCAGAATTGTAGTCATTGTAAGCATTCAAGAAATACGGGAATATAAATATCTGGAAACCGTCTCTTAGTTTTCAAAACAAAAGGTGTAAGTCATTCCTAACTAATCTGAGCTTTATAGCATTTTCCTAGATAGGAAGGGGAAAAACAGTTAACATTTGAAAGTCCTGAAAGCTTTTTCTTTGGTTCATTACGTTAGACTGTTTACCTTTGATCAAATTCCTTCTTTTTTATTATTTTATTTTTACTTTTTTGAAACGAAGTCTTGCTCTGTCACCCAGGCTGGAGTTCAGTGGTGCCATCTTCGCTTTCTGCAACCTCCGCCTCCTGGGTTCAAGAGATACTCCTGCCTCAGTCTCCCGAGTAGCTGGGACTACAGGCGCATGCCACGACGCCTGGATAATTTTTTGTATTTTTAGTGGAGATGGGATTTCGCCATGTTGGCCAGGCTGGTCTCGAACTCCTGACCTCAGGTGATCCACCCACCTTGGCCCCCCAAAGTGCTTGGATTACAGGTGTCAACCACCTTGCATGGCCAAATTTCTTCTTTTTTAAACACAGATAAAAATATTATACAGGTCCACTGTTAAAATAGACAACATGTTGCAAATTAATTTGGTATGTATTCCAACAAAGCTTAGAAAATAAAGGTGTTAAAGTTGCTTTGGACTAAGTTTAATAGTCATCTCCTCTGCTGACAACTTCTTTACATGTTGGATGCAACAGTATGGTATGTTCAAATTGCACTGTGTATGATCCTTTACTGTCACACAATGGTGGATACAATTTCCAAGTCACAGATTCTTCAGAGCCATCAAGAATTTCCTTTCTCCCAAACAATCCAGCCATCTGTGGCAGAAGGTGAGGGTGCCAAAATTTTCATTGATGACATTTAATAATTATTTTGTTTGGAAACCTTACTGGTACATGTCCAACATCAAAATTTTTCATGTAATGTGAAAATCCCATATCATCATATCTTTTCCTGTACTATCAATGGTTTCAATTGCATACACTTCCTTTCCTCCATTCTTGTTGCATCTCCTCCTTTCGGAATGGACACTGTATTTCCAGCATGTATTCTATATTTCCCGATTGAATGTCCATTTAGGTTATGGATTGGTTTCACTTGTTATGTCTTCCCATCTATTTCAACTTCATAGGACTCCATAAATTTTTGGATGGACTCACCAACATCACGCAGATGAACATCAATTCCAGCACACTTCATTCCAGCAGTAGTAGTATCTTTTACAGCTTTTAATCATGTATCATAATTGGGATTAAAAGTGACAGTAAGACCACAGTCAATAGTCAATATTCCTACCACTTATACCAATTCCAAAATCTATTTTACAGATGTTATCTTACTGTAATACTGTTGTGTCACCAGCAATGGGAGTGTAATGGGCAGCACAGTTATTGTGAGAACATCCAGCAGGAAATGCCAGGCATGCATTTAATCCATTTTCGTTTATTAGATTGTGTGAACAGTTTTTCAGCTTTTCACAGATTTCTATCATCCCAGGCTTGATCCAGCTCATTACATATATTCTCACTTGTCAATGTGCTTCTGCAGCTTATCGAAAATCATTCCAAATCTCTTCCCTAGCCTGATCTAACACTTTCTTTTCTTCACACATAATTCTCCATCCATCTTGTGTGTGTGGGGATTCACATTCTTGTCCTTTGGGAAATACACCAGTAGGATACAGCCACATATTGGAACTGAGGGAGGGTCTGTTTGAATTTTGGTTGTTTCTTCTTCCTCTTCTTCTTCTTCTTCTTCCTCTTCCTCTTCCTCCTCCTCCTTGTTCTTCTTCCTCTTCTTCCTCCTCCTCCTCTTCTTCTTTTTCTTCCTCTTCTTCTTTTTCTTCCTCTTCTTCTTCTTCCTCCTCCTCCTCTTTTCCTTCTTCTTTTTCCTCTTTTCCTTCTTCTTTCTAGTTGCTCCATCTCCATCACCATCTCCATCTTCATCATCATCATCTCTTTCTTTCTTTTCCAATGCTTGTCTTTCCAGTTGTCTTGCTCCTTCATCCACTGAGGCTCTTAATCCTTTATCAGTTTCCTGCTGCCCTGCTGCAGCCCCTTTACTCTTCTTTTTCTTCCATCTGTTTTTCTTGGCTGCTTCCTCAGTTGTAGAGGCAGCTTCCTCCTCCCTTTCATCTGGATCCAGGTTGCCATTCATGTAGCTCCCAAAGGTCGCTGCCTCCTCCATGCCTGCCGTGTTGCCTAAAAGGTTCCTCTGAATTTTAAGGGTAAATATTTTCTAATCACTTGAATTTAGTATTGTCTCTAAGTGTATCCTCTATATTCTAAGATTTGATGCAATGGACAAAGAATCTCTTGGTTGAATGAGAAACATTCTAGTACCTTTCACTTAACTTTGAAAATCAATGTTAGTCTATTATGCAAGTTTTAGTGACAGTATATCTTTCTACCAACAAACCAGAACTTAACACTTCTGTCTGCGAATTCGAAGTTATGGTTGTTCATGCTGAAGGAAAGCAAGGTGCTAGAATAATAATTTAAAACCCCCTTTTAGTTAAATTCTCTCTGTTTACTTAATATTTTTCTCTTACAATAGACTCAGGGAACTAAATCCCTAAGTGGTTGTTGAAATCTTCTTTTTAAAAACACGTAACACTTTGCATTAATTATAGTTACACAAACAGTATAGTATTTTCTACACATGCAGTCTAAACGTTAGGTTGATTGGACAAGACCTTTGAGAAATGCTTAGCTGAGTCACAGTTATTTACAGGAACCTAAACCTAAGAAGAGTTGAACCCATTTTTAAAAAATTTGTGTTAGTGTCACCAAATATTTCTTTCTGGGTGGTCCAGGATCACATTTTCTCCTCAGGTACGTTAGCTGTTCGGTGTTGGCTAACACCAATCAGCATCTAGGGTCAACAGGAGGAATTAAGTAATGCATAAAATAAAGAAGTAGTTTCCAAAAGTTGCCATAACCACCATCTATGCCCTGTCTTAACATATATCTGTCTTCTCTGTGTACTACTGATTTCACCCACACATTTGGTTATTTTAATCTCTTGCCTTCTCAGACTACCATGGTCTTCACATTTGTAGCTTGTCCCCTCTCTTTTAGATTCCATTTGATCTGGTTGTGTAGAAAACCTAAGTTAGTAATGTAAACCAGAAGATCCAGGTAAAATCTCACCAGCCAACCAGCCTCTGCATTTAAAAATTTGACATTTATGCTTTCAGTTATGACATTCTGTTGCTTTCACTTACAAATTCTGCAACAATTCCTAGAGATTTTCAAATTTATCAAAAAAATACCCAACAATTAGTCAACAATGTGAATCATGAGCAACATTCTTTATTAAAACTAAATAGGCCAGGTATGGTGGCTTAAATCCATAATCCCAACACTTTGAAAGGTCGAGGGGGGCAGATCTCTTGAGCTCAGGAGTTCAAGACAAGCTTGGGAAACATGGTGAAAATCCATCTCTACAAAAAATACAAAAATTAGCTGGGCATGGTGGCATGTGCCTATAGTCCCAGCTACTCAGGATGCTGAGGTGGGAGAATCACTTGACCTTGGGAGTTGGAGACAGCAGTGAGCTGAGATCGCACCACTGCACTCCAGCCTGGGTGATAAGAACCAGAATCTGACTCAAAATTAAAAATTAAAAAAAAAACTAAATTTACAGAAATTACAGTCTAAGTGATATACACAGCACTATAAAGATAAAAAAATTCATTTGAGGCCGGGCGCGGTGGCTCACGCCTGTAATCCCAACACTTTGGGAGGCCGAGGCAAGTGGATCACGAGGTCAGGAGATCGAGACCATCCTGGCTAACATGGTGAAACCCCGTCTCTAATAAAAATACAAAAAAAAATTACCCAGGTGTGGTGGCGGGCTCCTGTAGTCCCAGCTATTCAGGAGGCTAAGGCAGGAGAATGGCGTGAACCTGGAAGGCAGAGTTTGCAGTGAGCCGAGATCGCGCCACTGCACTCCAGCCTGGGTGACAGAGCGAGACTCCGTCTCAAAAAAAAAAAAAAAAAATTCATTTGAATGTCACCTTCTAGGACTTACCAACTAATTCAATATATTTTTAAAAGAGTTCTCATGTTCATTTGTATTTGATCACTAATTTCACAATATACAAAGAAGACTATTGATTCATCAAAGAATCAAAGAATCTAAGGCCTTTGAGCACAATTTTTAATTATTCTCAAAATATTTTCTCCTCCAGTCTTAATGACATCTGGTTTCTGCTCCAGGATATGGAAAGCTAGAAGGAGTATTTCTTCTACACTTATAGAAACAAAAAGGCTAGAAAAATAGTAAACCCACAACTTTTCTTGGACCCATTCAAAAGTTGAGATTACAACACAACCAACTAACCAGAAAACTGGGGAGAGACAGGTGCCTACAGGGAGAGACAGGATATATGCATTTGCTTTGCTAAGGTGGATGTCACCTGGACACTACTAAGTGTTCAGAATAACTGATAAATTGGAGGCAGAGTGCAGAGTGCAGACTGGTAGAGAGGGTGAAGCCTCTGAGGTCCACAGATATGGGAGAAGGAGACTCCCACACACCAGCATTCTTTTTATCCATGAAGCCCACTAGGTGTTAACAGGAAGGTATGGGGGTGAGGGGATCAGAGAAGTGAATCCAGAGACAATTTCTTTTATGTAGGACTGGTGGACAGGAAGAGCAGGCATAAAAAATGAGCTGGAGGTATGAGGGTTAGAGGATCAGAAAGGTGAGTCAAGAGACAGCTTCTTTTATTTAGGACTGGTGGACAGGAAAAGCAGGCATAAAAAATGAGCTGGAGGTATGGGGGTTAGAGGATCAGAAAGGTGAGTCAAGAGAGAGCCTCTTTTATTTAGGACTGGTGGACAGGAAAAGCAGGCATGAAAAATGAGCTGGAGGTAATGCTCCTGTATGGAACCAAAGCCTTAATCTACCGGAAAAACACAGGGCATAAGGCACTGATGTTAACCTATGGCACCTGACAAAGAGAACAAGAAAAACAAAAGGAGCAGAACTACGTTCTTAGCAAGAACTATAGCTGGAAAAAGAGCAGTAACACTTTGAGGGCCACATCCCTGAGACCCAGAGACTTTTCCCAACTTCACTACCCACCACCAGGCTAAAAAGCACCAAGTAAGGTGATAATGGAGTACTGCTGGTTAAGTTGCAAGTGACAGACACTCTTTGTGGTACAGCACGAAAGGGAAGGTTAATGGGGAAGGTGGAGTAGAAATTGAGAAAAAAATTTTGGGACGCCTCCATTCCAAACACACAGTATATTGCTAGAGAAATTTGAAGACTGGGGTTTACTAAAGGCAAACATAGCAAAGACAATTTCAATACTGAACAACTCCTGGCTAGATTAACATAATCCTATATACAGAAAAGGTATGCCTATTTAAAAGCCTAAACTCTAAGTACTTGAGTCTATGCTTTCCTATACAAAATACATGGCTTTCTACACACACACACACAACCCCCACAATGTAATCAACAGAACCACCAGATTCAGATATGGTGCAGATGTTGAAACCACCTGACTGAGAATTTCAAATTACTATGATTAATATGTTATACACTCTAAAGAAAAAGGTGAACATATTTAACATTATATAGCCAGTTTTATCAAAAAGAGGGAAAGCAAAAGGAAGAAACAAATCCAAATGGTAGAAATGCATAGCATAGTAATAGATAAAGCATGTATTTGATTGACTTATTAGTAGACTGGACAGAGTGAAGAAAATATTCAGTGAACTTGAACATAGGTCAATAGAAATTACTTCAACTGAAACACAGAAAAAATAGTGGGAAAAATAAAAACAAACGATAACACAGAAAAAAGCATCCGTGAACTGTCAGACGAAATCAAGTAATCTAACAATTGCCTAACTGGAATTCTAGAAGGGGAATCAGGACAGAATGGAGCAGAGAAACATTTGAAACAGAATGGAACAGAGAAGCATTTGAAAAAAATAATGACCAAGAATTTTTGACATGAATAATAGACACCATCACATAGATCCAGGAAACTCAAAGAACATCAAACAGGGTAAATACTTGCCTTAAGGGATGAGACCTGGTGGGATGGGACAGTAAACACACATAGGTATCATATTATATTATAATATTACATATAATATAATATAATATTATTATGTTACATATATTATATATTACATGTAATAGAACGTTCTATTACATGTAATATGTTATATTACATGTAATAGAACGTTCTATTACATGTAATATGTTATATTACATGTAATATAATATAATATGATATAATGTAATATAATACTATATATAATATAATATTATATTATATTACATGTAATATATTACATTGATTATATATTACATTGACATGTATATTACATTGACATATACATACTCAATATATTACATTGATTATGTAATATATACATGTAATATAATATATTATATTACATATATTACATATAATATATAATATGATATATTACATTATATTATATGTAATATTATAATTATATATTATATTATATTATACTATATTAAACAATGCTGCAAACAAAAGACAAAAAGAAAACACTTAACACAGCCTGAGAGGGAAAAAAGACAAGTTACAGGGAAACAAATATATTATAGCTGATTTCTCATCAAAAACTGAAAAAAATAAAATACTGTCTTTCCATAATTCTTTACCCAGCAAAAATATATTTTGAAAATGAGGTATAAATATAGGCTTTATAAGAGAAACAAAATCAGATAATTCATTTTGAGAAGATCTACGCAACAAGAAATGTTAAAAGAAATTCATCGGGCAGAAGGAATGTGATATCAGATTGAAATGTGAATCTTCTAAGGAAATAAAGAGCACTGCCAAGGGAATAACTGAAAATAAAATAATTTAAAAATTTGCTGTAAAAGATAACTTGATGCCTAAAGAAAAATACTAGCAACATATTGTGTTTGTGGAGTGTTTAAAAGAATATGTATGACCTCAATAGCTCAAAGAATGGGGAAAAAGAATTGGACATACACAGTTATGAGGTCCTTAATCTGCTTGTCAAATAGTACATGATTTTATTTAAAATAAGATTCTGATTAATTGAAAGTATATATTGAAAGCATGGATCACTGGACTATGGAAAAGTACAAATAATTTAATAACGGAGATAAAAATTGATTATTATAAAATGTATTATTAACACAAGATACATCAGAAAAAGAGGGCAAAATAGCAAAAACAGATAGAACAAATAAAACACAGTGTGGGAAAATGGTAGATCTTTATCTCCTAGGCTTTTTATTGTTGTTTCCTCTAGAGTCACTCTGAAAAATCTTAATTCATATACATAAATAGAGTAATTTGTGAATAATCTTACTGGGAAGCAAGAGGCATTTATAATATGGGTATGCTGTGTTTTCCCTGCAGGAAACTTCCGGTTTTCTTTATACAAAAGCTTGTGGTTTTATCCTTACAAAAACAAACACGTGAATACAATCATTATTTCATCAAGTATTCGTTGAGCATTTTTTTTTTTTTTTGAGACAGAGTCTCACTCTGTTGCCCATGCTGGAGTGCAGTGTGGAGTGCAGTGGCATAATCTCGGCTCACTGCAACCTCCACCTCCCGGGTTCAAGTGATTCTCCTGCCTCAGCCTCCTGAAGCTGGGATTACATGTGCCCACCACCGTGCTAAGCTAATTTTTGTATTTTTTTTTTTTTTTTTTTTTTTTAGTAGAGATAGGGTTTCACCAGGTCAGCCAGGCTGGCCTCGAACTCCTGACCTCAGGTGATCCACCTGCCTTGGCCTCCCAAAGTGCTGGGATTACAGGCCTGAGCCACCACACCCAGCCGATCATCTTCTTTATGTTAAGGATTGTGGGTACAATGTTGAACAAAACAGGTACAGATCTAGTAGAGTTCTTCCACTACTGACAAACTTGTAAGTTCTTGATAGGTCAGTAGCTGTTCCCCAAATTGTTTTCAAAGTTCTGTCATTTTAAATGGCTTCTTTGTGATACAATAAATACATTCCTCTTAAAATATTTTATTTTCATGTTTGTTGCACTGCTAAGAATAAAATCTTTGAAATATATCTGTAGTGAAAAAATGCAATGGACAATTTTGATTGTCTACTCAACATTCATTGTCTCCTTACACCTTCCTAAGAGAACCTGGGATGCTCTTCAGGAACACATTCCTCCTTCATACTACCTGGGTGACTCAGGGAAAACTGATTCTGTTTCTAGTTCAGATGCCACCCTTGATCAATCTAAATTATTAATCATAATCTAATCCCCATTCCACACTCGATCAAGCCAGTGATCGATTCAGGAACTCAAATTTAATCCAATCAGCACAGAGCATTCCAGCCTTTGGTTATTTTTATTCTGTGAGTTGACCCAAGACATGATATAGCCCAAACACAGTGGAAGAGAGGTGTTTTATTCCACAAATAGAAGAGTGGCTTTTCCTCTCTCCTACTACATGAAGACTAGGAAACGGGCTGTCCTGGAGGCTACTGACAATCGTGTTTTGGCCACAAGAGAGGCCAGCTTGAAAACAAAGTTATACATGTACAAGAGTCGACCTGGAAGAAGCACAGGGGAACTGAGTTTGAGTCCTCATTTTAATTTGCCTTGAGCTTGTCCTCTCTTGGGACTTCCAGTTATGTGAGAGTCACTTAACTCAATAAATATTTATTAAGCACCTACTTTGTGTCAGATATTCTTCTACTAGGAATACAGCATGAACAGTAGAGCTGTGTTCACAGAGCTTATGTTCATGTGAGCACAGAAAATCAGAAAGAAAATAAATATAGAATAGGTCAGATGTTAAGAAACGTTATTATTTGTTATTTTTGATTGATACTCTATAACTTTTAGTGACTCCAACTAAACACATGGGGTCATTTCCTTTAGCCTCTTTTCTCAGGAATCCTGCCCCCAAATTGCCATCCATTTCACTTTAGCAGCCCTGGATTCTGATCCAGCCCCACTCACCTCATTCAGCTCCTTCTTCCTCTTCTAAGTTTGTAAAATGTTACGGTGGTCCTGATATTCAACACATATTTCTTTTCCCTTTTGGATCACATTTTGTCTGTTGTCCCGTATCTAAAACCACCTGCCTCATGCATTTTTTGTTGGAGGAAAAGTCCAGTACAAATCTCATGAGCAGAAGTGTAAAGAGACCTGAGTTTTCATAGTGAATAGGAGTTTAGAAGGATGAATAATTCACATATAAGAAATCATCTGTATGTAGATATGGAAAGATGAAATATATATAATATATATTTTTTAAGTTGACATATACTATATAGTAATCAGATCAGGGTAATTAGCGTATCAATAATCTCAAACATTTATCATGGCTTTGTGTTGGGAACATTCAATATCCTCCTTCAAGCTATTTGAGACTATATAATACATTGTTAACTATAGTCATCCTACAATGTTATAGAACACTAGAATTTATTCCTCCTATCTATCTGTAATTTTATATCCTTTAACAAATCTCTTCCTATTCCTCCTTTTCCCAACCCTTGATGTGAGAGCAACATTTATTTTTGCTTCCACATATGAGTGAGAACATGTAGTCTTTAACTTTCTTTTCCTGGTTCATTTGACTTAACATAATGTCCTCCAGGCCCATCCATGTCGCTCCAAATGATAGGGTTTTTTTTTGTTGTTGTTGTTGTTGTTGTTGTTGTTGTTGTTGTTGTTTTTGGAGAAGGGGGTCTCACTCTGTTGCTCAGGCTGAGTGTAATGGTGCAATCATAACTCACAAGAGCCTCAAACTCCCAGGCTCACGTGATCCACTCACCTCAGCCTACTATGTAGCTGGAACCACCAATGCATCATCAAGCCTGGCTAATTTTTTAAATTTCTTGTAGAGATAGGGTCTCGCTTTGTTGCCCAGGCTGTTCTGAAACTCCTGGCCTCAAGTGTTTTTCCTGCCTTGGCCTCCCACATTTCTGGGATTACAGGTGTGAGCCACCATAGTCTGATCTGACCTCATCTTTTTTTTTATGGTTGCATAGCATTTTACTGTGTATGTGTGCCACATTTTCTTTATCCATTCATCTGTTATTGGACACCTAGTTTGATCCCACATCTTGGCTATTGTGAATGGTGCTGCAATAAACATGGGAGTACAGATGTCTCCCTGATATAATGACTTCCTTTTCTTTGGATAAATTCCTAGTGGTGGGATTGCTGGATCATATTGTAGTTCTGTTTGTGGTTTTTGAGGGACCTCCACACTATTCATAGTGGCTGTATTAGTTTACATTCCCACCAACAGTGTATAAGAGTTCCCATTTTTTCTATATCCTCACTAGCATTTACTAGTTTTTGTCTTTTTGATAATAGCTACCCTAAGGAGTTAAGTGTGACTTGAAAAGGAGGACAGATTATTTCTAAGAGTTATAACTGAATACAGATGTGTCTAGAGGGGAAGGCAAAAGTTACATCATGAAGGGAGGGGTAGCTAAATAAACATATTCTTCCATATCTTCCCTTTCCTAACTTTTCCCTTATTATGTTCACAGTTTCTATTGATTATTTTCACTTGCAGATCCCCACTATAATATAAGGTTGCTGAGAATGAAACCATAACTGACTTGCTCACTGTTACATTTCCAGTTTCTGGATCATGGTAGGCACTCAAAAGAAAATGTGTTGAATTGGCTATGTCTGTGTATGTTTGTGTACAGGTTAAATGTATTTATATGTATATATATGGGGTTGTTTCATGCATTAAGCAACTTAAAACATTACTGATGGTGTGAAAGTAAAACTTCGGAACTCTTATTAGGTGGGTTATTTTTGAAAGCATATTCATTCTTTCAGGAAAATAATATATTACTAAGTATATTTATTTATTTCATTAAAAGTTTCAAATTTTGGCCTCCACATTAAAACTACCTTGGGGCAAAGGTTCAAATGAATTATAATTAAGTCAAATAAAAACAAGCATAAATGTCCAACATACGTTATATCAGTGGAACACCTATTTTAGAAAATAGCTAGTGTAACTCCCTTGGTAAGTGAGCATCCTGGAGACCACCAAAAAATAACCTTGTGAAGAAATCATAGTTTGTGAAAACAAATGGCTATGGTATTGTGAGAGAGAGGTTTCCACTGAAAAGTAAATTTCATGATTTTTGTCTACCATTGAAAAATTATTGTTACTTCCCTAGTCAAAATATGTGGTTTTGCCATGTGTTTTCAAACACAATATGAATGTGTGAGGGATATTTCGAAACAGCCACCTGGAAAAAACATAGTAAAATGACCAATTGGGAAACACAGAGGCTTCCATGGAAAAAATAATAAATATTTTAATTCTCCCCAAGTTTGCATTTGGAAATATTTGTTAGAGGTTTTATTCACCAAAATAAATAACCAAACTGCTGAGATATCCCACCTCACTTGAACTTAAATATGTTGTGCACATAGTTAAATTTTTTACCTAGCTTCTCCAGAGTAACACTTGTAGGTTCCCTGTTTTTTTTTTATGTAAAAGTATTTAGGTTATTGAAATTCAGTCACCTCTCCATCAACTGCATGTGAAATACTCTTCTTGTGAATTATACACAGAACATTTAAATTGCATAAAACTTTATCTTCCACAAATATTTACGGTGCTTTTTACAGGTTGTAAGCACTTAATACAAACTTATTGAGTAAAGGCCTCCCCCATGTCCTTTGTTAAAATAAACATTCTTTTATATTTTGACACAAGAAAAGCCTTGCTAAGAATTTTTCCTGAGAATTTGAGGTAACTGTGTCAAAATCACATGGACAAAATAATTTTCCATAATAAGTTAAACAGGTGAGTTTCTTTCCTTGTTCCTGTAAAGATATTTTCACACTGTGAGGGGACAGAAAGAAGGTTTCAGGATAAAATAATTTAGGAAGATATATTAGAGTTAGAGCTCGGTGAATGCAAGTGAAATATAATAACCTTAGCTAAATTAAGTAGATATTTTAATGGGGATGTTGGTGAGGAATTACTTACTGGCATAAATGGGAATTTTATAATGCAAAGATAAGAAATGCATCAAGTCCCTTTAGAAAGACTAGAGCCCAGTGTATTAAAAACACCATCAGAACGCAGGGAATGTTTCGTTGCACTCTATGACTTCTCTCTCTCTCTTATCTTTTTATCTTTCTTTTTCTGCAGATTGGTTTTCTCTGCTTCTTACTATGTGTGTTAAAGTACACTATGCTACCATCTCAAATTTTTATATCTCTGCTGTGCAAGAGATCCACCCCAACTGAAACTAGAATCTCTTAGTTTAATTGATAAATTCTGGTAAAAAGAATCTGATTGGCTCATCCTGAGGCAATTTTCCACCTATATTTTGACTCCTAGTGTAATTATTAATTTTGAAGTACTCTATATTTATTTACTTGCCTTATATTTAGTGATTTTATAGGACTCAATTATGAATAACTATTTTATTTTCAATTATGACATGGTTCACCACATTCCTTGCATCATCTACAGCATAACACAAATGTGTCTTTATCATAAAACAATGTTAACTTAAAATGTTTGAGAAACTGGTAATAAATTTATGTCAACAGAGCCATAAAAGCATGAAACTTGGAGGAAGGAAGGCTTGAGTTATTCTATCAGGCAACCATCCCAAAGATCGAGTGAGGACAAAGATAACGTTAAATTGGTAAGTAGAAGGAGAAACAATAAATATCAACTCTAGCATAGTGACTGAACAAAATCATGCACCTTTTCTTCCTTCTTCCTTCAATTAAATTTCCCCTATTATTTTTTATGTGTTAGTCAATGATAAAATTGCAACTTGATTTTTAGAATATATGACCAGATAAGATTGTGACTGAACTAGAAAAGAAATTGATATTGACCTGTGTAAAATATGACAGACAAGGGGACTTCATATCATCCATTTTTGGAAGAGGTGAGAACATTTCCATTTAGACAGTAGATAGTTTTAGCATACTAAGCAGAAGCAGAAACACTGATTATTTTGTGGTATGATAGTTAATTGTGCATAAAAGCATGAAGTGGACACTTTGAAGCATGTACCTTCTTATAGAAGGTATTACTTTAAGGATGCGGAAGCAAAATATCTTTCTATATTTTTGCTCTCATTTAGTGTGGCAGACACTTTAACTATTTGTATAGTTTTTCCTTCACACACACACACACACACACAAATGGTGTCTAGAGTCAAGGGGGCAGTCAAGCAGTTGCTGACTCCAATGAAACAAACCTAAGGCAAATGAAATATAAAGAATGATGGTTCCAAAGAATGGAAAGATCCTGGGTTCTTTGATGAAAAAGTTGAGCAACTAGGCCAAACCTGGGAGAGTTTATTTCTAGACTTCTTAAGGGAGGTAATAAAGCTCAAATTATTTCTGTTATTTTGGGTTGAGAATTTTGTTTCTTGAATCCAAACCTACTCTAAGTTATACAAATAAGTATTCCCTACTCAAACTGGTTTCCACATTGCACTTCTAATTGATAATTACCTTATTAACGAAACCTTCCCTGACAACCCAATGTATTTAGGAACCTTTATCTGACACTCTCCATAGAAGCTTTATTTATAAGAGCCAAAAACTAGAAAAAAAAATATTTCAAAAAATCGAATGTTTTGAATTACCCAAATTGCCCCTGCCAAAATCATTAACGCTCCTTAATTACAAAGGGAAAAGCAGTACTTTCACAGTGTCTAATGGGAACAGCCCCTTAATCAAGTGATCAGATCCTGGGACCAGTGAGCCTCACATGCTTCCTGGGAAGGTCACGCTGTCATTCCTGTGGTGGTCCTGCCACAAATCATGATTAGAATGTAACAATGTGAAACATCAAAGGTATGTAAATTCAATTACAAAATAACCCTTCTGTTCTTCTCAAAAACATCAAGGTCAAGATACAGACTGAAGGAAAGAGTCTGAAGAGATATGGCAACAAGCTGCAACAAGTGATCCAGAGTAGACCTTGAGCTGCGGAAAAAACAAATGCAGCACATTTTTAGGATTATTGACACAATTTGAATACAGATTGTGGATTGGATCATAGAGCTATATGTTCCTGTGTGAAGGAATTAATACATTCAATGATATTAATGTAAACTGGCACCACATCTCCAAGTTATTGTCAAATGTTTCAGAACAAACTTTTTTGAAATTGCATGAAAATAAAAGTTAAAACACACACACACAAACACACACACACACACAGACATGCCTTAGCTCAAACACCACTTGTCTTTATCTCTCAGTCTGACACAGATGTTTTGTCTCCCACAATGCTCTGTACATGCCACTACCTTAGCATCTTTCATGCTATATGATCATCATTGATTTGTCTCCTTTCCTATGGGAATCAAAACTATTCAAGGACAGAAACTGTCATATTTGATTTTTTTTTTTTTTTTTTTTTTGAGACGGAGTCTTGCTCTGTCACTCAGGCTGGAGTGCAGTGGCCCAATCTCGGCTCACTGCAAGCTCCGCCTCCCAGGTTCACGCCATTCTCCTGCCTCAGCCTCCTGAGTAGCTGGGACTACAGGTGCCCGCCACCACGCCCAGCTAATTTTTTGTATTTTTAGTAGAGACGGGGTTTCACTGTGTTAGCCAGGATGGTCTTGATCTCCTGACCTTGTGATGTGCCCGCCTTGGCCTCTCAAAGTGCTGGGAATATAGGCGTGAGCCACCGCACCTGGCCCATATTTGATTTTGAATCTTAGGTTACAGCACACAGCTTGTATAGTTGTGAACCTAATAAGCGCTTACAGAGTAAGCATAAATAGATATATACATTTGCAGAAATATACATTCCATGTGGAGAAGGAACACTAATTATTATTAATAAAATAATTTGTAAATCTGCAATATTATGCATTTGTTAAATCATCTGTCTAACTATAATTTAAGGTGAACCATTGACTAATTTTAGAAGACCCAATGGTCTAAGCTAAAACACTTTTAATATTCAGATTTTTATAAATCTGCACACCAGTGATTCCTTAGATGTATTTGAAAACAGAATAAATGTTATAAACAAAACAAAAAGATGGTGGACAAATCCTAGGACAGCCTACCACTCAAATGTCATTGCTTCAATATCAGTGCATCCCTTAGTAGGAAGAGAAAATAATTCCTTTACCTTTCTGCCTTTTTTAGTTTATATCTCATCCCATCTTTGTCTTGTTTTCTCTTTTCCAGCTTTAGGCACATTACACATAATTTTCTTGTCCCATTAACTAATTTCTGCCAGGTTTGTCTTGTGGGAAAAAATATACTGCGCTCAAATCTTAGTGGTTTTTTTAAATTGTTTACTTTAGGTTTTATAGTTTAGGTCTCTTACTACAAGAAGTAGTATGTTAGAAGAAAATTATGATTCCCCATTCCTGATTTTGTCCCATGTAGAGGAAGACTTTCTCTCTATCCTTTTCCTCACTTTACCCCAGATGCAGGCACTTCAGTTGAGGATTAAAGTCAGACTACTCTAATAGGTTCCAAGCCTATTCCTCTTGGAAACTTTTTTTCCTTTAAGGAGAAACACAGACTATCTCTACCTCCTGTGGCTGACTTTTCTCTACCAACTTTATTCTGGCTGGGCCCAGGTGAGTAATTCAACCTAAATTCAATGGTGAGTAGGTAGGTTCAAATAACTGACTCTAAATAAGGGGCTCTTATCTGATCTTCTAGTAAACAAGGTGTTACTTTGACTTCCTCTGCCATTCCTTTATTTCTCTATTAGCTTTAAGAACTCTGTTGCATAAGACGGGTGATACTTATTGGATACATCCTTAGACTCCAACACAACAGAATGTGACTGATATTGTACATTTTTAGCTCTAATAAAGTTTGGTAGCAGAACCATCCCAACTGATCTTCTATAACTCCTCTAAACAGTATATTGTGGGTTACTTGTTAAGAATGGGCTGCTTTACAGAAAAGGAAGATAAAGAGAAGGATGTCAGTGTCAAGACACATCCAAGTACTAGTGTGAAGCAAATCTACCCAGTTTCTAAATAAAACTAACTTTATTATGGCATTGTCAGATGTTATTCTTCTTGGTATCTATAGCTGAGAAATTCTCATTTTTATCAAGATGCAAATGAGATAAAAGTCCCTGAGGAGAAGCTGTACTTCCAGGCCTTCTTCAGGATTCCTAGAACTATAATATCCCACAAACAGAGTTTTCCATAGTGTATTCCCAGAAAGTTTAATATGGATCACATGAAAGTAGTTGGAATACTGGGTTATACAGTATAAATCAGGCTTATCTTTTACAAACTATTATTATATAACTGAATGCTGTAAATCTCTGAGGGATGAAGATGGTATGCACTGTTCCTGTTCACTTTAGAAGTTTCCTCCTAAGAGATTTGTCTCACTTGTAATTACCAGGAATTAAGAGAGTGGCTGACTGACTTGCTGTTTCCAGCAGGAACACATGGCATATATATAACTTTCACTGGAGTGACTTCAGAGCCAGGGTGGCGATCTTGGCTTTACCTAGATAGGAGTACTATTTTATCAGTTTTCCCAGGAATGGTCAGGCTCTAGAGGACTCATTAATGCTAAATAAGCTTACAGGAAACAGATTTATAAACCAGAATGCCAATTTATTCACTTACACAGAACAACACGCTGCACTATGTAACAGAATACTTGCATCAGCTGGCAAGTACATGCTCCTTGCTAGTTTAAAAAAAAAAAAAAAGTCTTCTTGGGAAATCAAAATAAGGTCAAACGGTTTTTGTGGTGAGTCAAGAGGTGAAACAAAGGGAGTTGGATGATATTAGGGAATATTTTGTTCATGTAGTGGTAGATGATGCCGCCTTCTGCATTTCAGGTTTATACCTGCCAAAAAGTGAAGAGCAGTATCACCAAACTGGCTGACTACCCTTTGAGTTATTGCTAAATAAGCTCGGACAGATTTTAGTATTTACTTAAAAAAAGAAACAATGTTTCTTATCACTTAACATAAGATTCTGTTATTTCAATATAATGGTTATTTCACACAATTAATTAATTTCTAGCTTATCTATCATTACTTACATTCTTGATTACTGTCTCCCTTATAAAATGTTGGAAAGAAAATTTCATGGCTCTCTTGTTGAATTTTAGAAGACATATTCATCTTACCAAGACATGCAAAGTCACTTCTCAGGGAGGGTGCTTCTACAAATGGCTAATCTCATTTGTGTTGTGTTGAATGAGATCAGCTTCAATACTCAATGTAATGAGTATTGAAGGGTTCTTTCTACCTAAGAAGCATGATATCAAATACACACTACATAACTAAAATACTCTCTTTATTCCTGCTGTTGAGATTTTACACCACAAATGTTTTATTTCTTTTTAAAGGGAGCACAGCTGAGGTATACACAATTGCAAACTCAGGCCTGTTTGAAAGATGGTCATATTCAATATAGGACATACTTATAAGGTGTCTTATATGTCCTGGCATTGCGGTTGGCATGGTGACTTAAAGGCGAATACAATTCAGAATGCAATTTCAAGGCTACATTGAATGTATTAAGTATGGATCAGAACTTATTCTAAGGTCGAACAAATGACGATATAGTCTATTACCCACTCATTTCAGAGGGTACGAGAAATAAATTGGTTTACTTTAAAAAATTTTTCCTCATGACTGGTTGATTCTTCACTTCCTACCATTAATATCTTATCACTTGATAGTACAGTGTACTTTATCTTGAATGCAACTTTTCCTGAAAGAATTTACCCTGCTATGGGCTATGTGAAAGCTGAAACCAAGATAATAGAAAGTGAGATCCTTAACTCCGCAGGACACTGGCTGGAAAAACACTGCACTAAAAGTCATGAAACAGAGTATTTTCTGAACCTAGCTCTCTGCCATGTCACCTTGGATGAGTCATTTATCCTGTGTGGATTTCAATTTCCTTATCTTATTAGGATGATTATAAACTCAAATGACCATTGCTGGAGGGTAGATATCCAAGTGATTGAACTGGGCTGAAGTTAAGAGATTAAAAAGTTATGGGGGGATCTCGCTTATTAAAGAAGCGAAGATAAACCTAGAGGCCTAACAAATTTGTCTGTGGTTGACTTAGTTGTAACACTCATCTGGTATCATATTTAGTAACATTTTCTATACTCCTGGGAGTAGGTTGGTAGATTAAGCATAATGATGGTGTGATGGTTAATTTTATGTACGAACTTGATGGGTCATAGTGTACCCAGATTAAACACTATTTCTGGATGTGTTTGGGAGAGTGTTTCTGGATAAGATTAACATGTGAATTTGTGTAGTGTACCCAGATTAAACATTTTTTCTGGGTATGTCTTGAAGAGTTTTTCTGGATAAGATTAATGTTTAAATCTGTGGGCTCATTACAATAGATTGCCCTCCCCAATGTGGGTGGGCATCATCCAATCAATTGAGGGCCTGAATAGAATAAAAAGTGGAAGGAGGAACTTGATTGTTTTTTCCTGCCTCACTAGTTGAGGTGGGGTATATCATCTCGTCTTCTCCAGCCCTCAGAGTGGAATTCACACCATCAAGTCCCCTGGGTCTCAGACCTTCCAATTCCAACTGAATCATACAACTGGCTTTCCTGGTTCTCCATCTTGCAGGAAGCAGATTGTGAGACTTCTAGCCTCTGTAATCACAAAAACTAATTTATCATAATAAATCTCTCTCTCTCTCTCTCTCTCTCTTTCTCTGTCTCCTGGTTCTGTTTCTCTGAAGAACCCTGACTAATAAAAATAAGTACTCTATATGTTTTAGGACCTTTTCCAATATTACATGGTAAAATTGTGAGAGAACTGAGAAAGGATCGGAGAACACAAAGCCAGAGAAGTTTAGATCTCAGGATGCTTTAGAGGTCAGAAAGTATTTTGCCTTACTTTGTAGAAGGGAGAACTAAGGCCTAGAGTAAATTACTCACTAATTTAGGTTTCTTAATTTTGGTCTGGGTGAAGACCAACAGCCTAGACTCCTACTGGGTCTCTTTTTCCAACACTCTGATGTCTCCTGTAAGACACAGATGTAGAGAATTTTAGGAAATCTAACGATTGTCTAGTTCAACCCCTTAATTTTTTTATATTACAGCTGCCAATCACCCAGCAACAGAGCTGTAACTACAACCAAAGTCTACTCAGAAGCAGCAGGTATTTATATTTCACATATTTGATACATTTTTTTACTTTATGTAACAAATGATACAAATGAAAGCAATAGTCATGAAATCTAAATATTCTGAACAACTGTAATTTTAAACATGTTCCACATGTAATATAAACTCCCAATTATGAAATATTGTGTTTAGTATGTCCAAACATTCAAGATGTGGGATGAAGACTTTAATCTTGTTTCTTCTATTCAAATTCTGTTTCTGTCACTGAGAAGTAATCATTAGAAGAGAGCATGCTTGTGTTATTATACAATTTCATTTCTTAATAAACACACATTTATTTCTCTATATGTAAAAGCATATTATGTCAGCCGTATACTTCTCTTAATTCTGCTGGTAGAATATACATCAAAATTCTCATAAGTTTACTGGTTTTGAGAACAACACTAATTCTTGTATGCTGTGTAAGCCATTGCTATTTCAAGCTTTTTCCATTGGTGTCTCTATTTTTTGACAAGTGTGCAATTTTATCATTGTAAAATGTGTAAAATTATTTCATGAAATCTTGTATAACTGCAAGTTGTTCAGAATAGGAGATAATAAGCTTTTCTTCATCATAATGGAAAGGTTCTGAGATCATGGAGATAACTATCAATATTCATATTTATCATGGAATTGTTTACCTTTGAGAGGCTACCCATATTTTTTCATAAGGATATAACTGCTAAAAATATAATAGAAAAGGACAGTGATTTGCTACTGGTGAGTACTTCTGAAAGGTAATATGAAGTCCAGATGGTCATGCACCTGTGGACATAAAACAACTAAGCAAACAAGCTCCCGAGTAGTCAATATAGTCATTTTACTTAAGTAAATAAACAGGTCCTATAAAGTCTATCTCAAAATGTAACATTTGCCTTTACTTGTGTATTTTCAGCCTAGATACAGGGGTTAAATTGTTAATGCTTTACTTTCACTTCCTTAAATTTTTTTTTTTTAATCAAACTTTGCTTTTTCTCTCCCTGGGGAACAACAAATGGACAGCTTTCCTCTCTTGTACTCCTCCTTCCATTACCATCACAGCAGAATGCATCTGAGACTGTAATAATTCAGTGATGAAATACAAAATGTCGCAATGCCATCTCTCTTAAAGTGAACTGAGATTTTGTTATGCCATTTTAGGTGCACTAATAGCAACTCAAGTCCCATGGAGTATCCTAATGTGAATTTAATGAGCTGATAGCATATAAATGACAGTACTGTGAGGGTGAAGGTGACATAACCTTTTTCTTCCTATTTGATGTTTGTCTTTGAAAAACTACAGATCTGTTCAAAATGCACTGCATTATTACTAAGTGGCACATCACTCACCAAAGAAGCTACTATTGTTTTAGCATTTAAGAACATTTTTTTCTCTTACTGGAACAAGCACCAAGAGCAATTTTTTAATCATTAGGATAATAAAAATCTGAATAGTCTTTTCTCTGAACAAACACAAATTATGTAGCGTTCTGGTGTCTATTTCGCCATGGGCTGATGGTCTCCAGTGACAAATATTTACTCATATGCCCCATATCTTTGAACATCACAGTCAGCAATGTAGCACTACTAAATTGGACTTT
Source organism: Pan paniscus (assembly GCF_029289425.2). NCBI lineage: Eukaryota > Metazoa > Chordata > Mammalia > Primates > Hominidae > Pan > Pan paniscus. The sequence goes on along the minus strand of NC_073262.2, from coordinate 29,070,408 downwards.
AAAATAGCAAAACTATCCTTCCTTATATGAGGTATTATTTGAGGATGTTATCAACATAGTACTTATGGAAACTTTGCCAATTACAATTGATTCCTTGGTTTAGTTCAGTCTTTCAGGATGGTGCATTGTTTGTGAAAATCCAGGTAACCAAGTTAAATTGAAAGTACCATGATTTATCCCAGGAACATACTGCAAATGGAACAAGGGGAAAGAGTTAACAAATTTTTAAACATAGAAGAAAAGAAAAATAACTGAATATCTCTGATGGTGATCAGTAAGCATGAATATAGAAATACTTTGTAAAAGTTCAGTGGAATTTATATTCTAGAAGTACTTCATATATATCAGAGCATGCTGGAGGGTTTTGAGATAGAGTGTGGGCCAAAGATTGACAAAACATGGGTACTAATGAAAGGCCTGTATACCCATGTGTCTCTAGACTGAGCATCTTTGATATTCCTCTCATTTAAAAAGAAAACATACACCTCAAATTTTTTTACAACTCTTTGAAATTTTTAAGTGCATGTCCTTAATTTACCAATGAAGAAAATGGGATCAAAGGGATTTCATTATTTTCTGAAGTCTCAAGACTATTTTAAACAACAGAGCCAAGCAGGATTAGAACACTCATCCTTTGCTTCTCTGTTCATTTTTCATGGCTCCTTCAAGACATGATAAATACATGAAATATACGTGACTTTTAGTATTTGTCATTCATGCAGGTCTAAATAACTAACATGGAATCTAATCTGAATTGAAGTTGACATGATAACTATAAGGTTAAACATCTTTTAGCAAAATCTATCACAACTCAAGAAGTCTTATGCAATTAGCTCTCCAAACAAAAATATACCATGGATTGTGTTTTATGAATATAAAAATTAAGCAGCTTAAGAGTCCCGAAAGTTTGGATTTTGGCAAAGTTCAAAAATCTTTTGGTTGCCAGGTGACAAAGCAAAACATATCACATATGCCTAACAACCAACATGTACATATTTTGTCTTTCCAAGGTTTCTAGGGCTGGTCAGGCATAGTAATGCATTACTGCTGAAGGAGCTTCCAGCACGGACAAATGTTTATCTGCTTCAAAAAGCATTTTCTTAATCCTTAACAAAAACAGCCCAATATTTCTCATCGTTTAATGATTGAGTAAAGGTTGATGCTACCCAATAGAGATTGCGTTCCACTTTATATTTGTACTGTCTCAAGAACAGTGTTTGTTAAATGAGAATCGCTAATGATAACATGGTTGCAAATAATTAAATATATGGAAGTATTTTTTTTTAATTCCCCCACCATGGACTGTAAAAGCATTGTAATGTTGGGTATATCTATTGCCATTAAAATGTCAAATTATTTCTGTTACTTTTAGGAATAATATTAAAGCCTGAGTACTATATTGCACTTTACATATATTTTAAATGTATTTTCTAAACTTAAAAAATCTCTTTGAGGCAAAAGACCAGTCAAAACATCTTTTATTATATTTAATGCTTGGCAAAAATAGAAAGGTAGAATGATGTATTATTCATAGACAAATTCCAAAGAGAATATTAATTACAAAATAAATCTATGCTTACTGAAGAACAATTATAACCTCTGCTCACTTAAAAGTCAACAGCTGATTTATTGGTTACTCATGGCAGTGCAATTTTAGGAAAAGTGAAATAAAAGTTGTATTTGACTTTTTAAAAGCACCTATAAGTTTAAATTTCTATTTTTTTAATATTTAGAGTAAAATGGAATTAAAATGTAGTAATACAAAGAAAAGAGTAACCATTATGAAAGATTTGAAAAAAGAGCAACACTGGCCTTTTCTTGAGTCTTTTCTTTTTCTTACAATCATTTTAAACTGTTTTCTGTAGATACAACATTTTTCTTATGGGCCCTGGCACATTTCTAGGTTCATTCTACACTCAATATGAAAAATTATCTTTAATAATTTTATAGGAAAATATCTAAACAACACTATATTGATCTCAAAAAAGAGATTATTAAGTGTTAAACTTTGTAAGAGTAAGCATTCTGTTAATCCCTAATAGTAATGCTGAGTATTTTACAACAGATTAATGCCCTGGAAAGTATGAATCAAACTACTGATATTCATTAAAATCCATGTAAAGTTGGTTCTCAAGGAGATTTTCCTGATAATTTGGACCAAATGGACTGTCATGGTGCTTTGTTAGATAGATTTTATTTAAATACTTTGAACAAATGCTTATTTTGTTTTCAGAATAAAACAAATAATGTGTACAAAATCCAAATAATAGAGACATATATTCTAAAAGATAAATGTCTACCATAAGTCTACCACATGAAAAGACCCTTTGTCAACAAGTGCATACATATTCTTTCAATTTTTATTTTTTCCGTATACGTTAATAATTTTCTAATTTTTATGTGAAATGAGACTATACTTTTCATATTGTTCTTCAATACACTTTTCTTCACATAGCAATGTATTCACTATATCTGGCTTATTTCTTAAGATAAGCTTAAGAAATTCATATATCTACATATATGCATGCATCATATATATATGATGAATTACTTTAATCAGCCTCATTGATGAACACGAGTATTTAAAAATTGGTAATATTGCACATACAAATGCAATAAACTTTTATATATACATATATTGTGGAGGCATTTTTATAGAATAAATTCCTGGAAGTAGCAATGCTGGGTCAAAGGATATGTAGAGATTCAATTTTAGGATTTATTGTCAAGTTTCTCACCAAAAGAGTTGTAATCACTTGTTCTCCAAGTGACAATATATGAAAGTGACTACAATTACATCAACTCTGGATATTTTCAAACTTTAAAATATTGTTAATCTGAAGTTTGTTAAAAAAACAGCTTTTAAAAATGTTCAATTACTTGTTTATTACTGAAATGAGTTACTTTTCACGTGTGCCTTGTCTGTTTGTAATATTTTTCAGTGAATTCCTATTAGTATTATGCAAATTAGATTTTTTGTTGGTCTGTAGTAGTTCTTTATATAAAATGGCTGTATGAGTCTGGCAATTACATATAAAGCAAACATTTCATCCCAGTATATCATTTGCCTTGTAACTTATTTTATGAGTTGAAAATTTCCAAAATTTTTTTTAGTCAAATGTATCAATTTTTTATCAGATTATATTTTTATTCTATTTGACATATCCTAACAATTTCTAAGTAACGGGGGTTTCAGCAAAAATTCAAGTGAGGACTATCATAGATCACGACCAAAATCTCAAGTGGCTGAGATGAGTATGTGTTATAGCTAACATTTCTTATATTTTAATGGGGTGGATCTCTGTTAATGTTGTACTTCTTTAACTTAAATTGTCACAAAAATAAAATAAACCTTTGTTTTCAAGAGTCTGACGGCAACACACTCAGTGAGCCTGGCTGACATTATTGATCACAGAGAAAATTCCTGTGAGGAACAAAGGCAGCCCCTTGTGCTTTTAACTGGATATGTATTCTGGGTACTGCAGGGTGGGGTTTTGTTTGTTTGTTTTAGTGTTAACTAAGTGGAAATCCTAGTTATGATTTCACCAAGTGGCCTGCGGACAGTCGTCTGATACCTGACCTAGTGCCGACGGCTATAGATTTATTTCTTAAAAATAGCTGTGCTGTTCTGCAGGAAGATTCTGTTGCCTTTCCAAATCCCATACAATCCCAGGCAACTTTCAAAGTAGCTCAGGACTCTGAGGAAGATAGGGAATAAAGCTTGGTGGTTCTCAATTCAAAAGAGATAGATTTTAATTAAATTTTAGAACCTGTGGTTGAAGCAGGGTACAAAGCCTAAGAAAAAAATAGTTTCTCTGTTTTAGACTGGAAATAGAATGTCAAGAAGTGCAAGAAAAGCCCTTTCCCACTGCAACGAAGTATAAAAATGTTATACCTCTTTTCACATCTTCAAAACTATGTATTAAGTATCTACATTATTCAAGGGGTTATGTCAGGCATTGTATAAAATACAAAGAATGCAATAAGTAAGGATTATTACTATTAGTAGTATTTTTTCAAGGAGATTCTTTTTTTGTTATACTTTAAGTTTTAGGGTACATGTGCACATTGTGCAGGTTAGTTACATACGTATACATGTGCCATGCTGGTGTGCTGCACCCACTAACTCGTCATCTAGCATCAGGTATATCTCCCAATGCTATCTCTCCCCCCTCCCCCCACCCCACAACAGTCCCCAGAGTGTGATGTTCCCCTTCCTGCGTCCATGTACATGAAAAAATGCTCACCATCACTGGCCATCAGAGAAATGCAAATCAAAACCTCAATGAGATACCATCTCACACCAGTTAGAATGGCAATCATTAAAATGTCAGGAAACAACAGGTGCTGGAGAGGATGTGGAGAAATAGGAACACTTTTACACTGTTGGTGGGACTGTAACTAGATCAACCATTGTGGAAGTCAGTGTGGTGATTCCTCAGGGATCTAGAATTAGAAATACCATTTGACCCAGCCATCCCATTTCTGGGTATATACCCAAAGGACTATAAATCATGCTGCTATAAAGACACATGCACACGTATGTTTATTGCCGCATTATTCAAGGAGATTCTTATACAACTAAACATATGGGCAAAAATAAAATAAAAAACCAAAAGGAGGAGGTCATATAAAAAGAAGAGAGATAAAGTTTGATAGAAGCTTTTAGGAAGAAAGGCTTATTCTTATTTGTAAACATCAAACTCTTGTGTGAAAGAAGTGACCATTTCACCAAGCCTTGATGAATAAGAGATTGTTAAGTGTGAAAATATATGAGAAAAAGAATCTCAAGCAGAAGAGAGGATTTGAGTTAAAATTTAAAAAAAACAAAAACAAAAACTGCTCAGAGCCAAACTCCTTTGACCTCAGACAAAACAGCATCAATAGTTAAAAGTTCCTCACCATCAGAGTTGACACAATGTCCTAACATCATTGGATTGTTCTTATCTCTTCATTCATATATATATACACATACATATATTTTATATATATATAAAATTTATAAAAGTTTACATGAATATAGATAAATGTAGGTATATGTTTTTATAAATACATTGAGATAAATATTTATTTATATAAATGTACAGGTACTCATATTTTTTCAACTCTTGGCTACAACCATGTGTACAAAAGTATTTGAGTAAATTTCTGAAATATGAATGAGAGCTAAACCAGTTGACTTTTATCTGTGATGCCCAGAGTTTGAATTTTTCTTGTGTTAAGGGCTGTTCTTATCATGCAAATAAGATGTCTGATAAATGACAGGCTATAAGACTTTACTTTTTTCATATATGCTTTTATCATATATGCTATTTATTTAGAGGCTTTATGATCCCTTCTGATGCAAATGTTTGGATAAGGGTTGGATTAGATTATGAGGGGAAAAAGGATCCACAGCCTTTGATTTTCTGCTTGTAGATCTGGATGAAAGCATGTATAAAAATCAGCACTATTTTTGCTTCTGGGTTCTGATAGGCCTAATATAGCAGAATCCTCACAAGCATAGCCTGAAACATAGAAAAAAAATCAATCAAATATTTCCGCATATGTTCTTTAAAGTACTGTGTAGGAAAGATTGTCATTTTTATCTGATAGCTGCAAGTAGCGGCCCTTCCAAGGACTATGACCTGGAGCCTAAACAGAGTATATGAAGCTGATTCTTCTGAACAGCCAAGTGATGTGCACCATCAGTTTAACATTCACAAGGTGCACAGATTATCTCTGAGAAAAAATGTGTGTATCAGAAAATGGGCATGGTTTGTCAGTATAAACCCCATGTGTACAATAGGAGTCAAGGTGACAGACATCAATGGAGAGTATGTTTTCTGTTTGCCTCCAACCAAGGCCTGTCCTTCTCTGTGGTCCAGTATCTGTGACCATGTCTTAGGTGCCGTGAATAAGTAGACAGCATCATCCTATTAAAATGACTCTCGATGATCGATTGTGTCAATGAAATAAATGGGAGACAACCTTATGAAGCTCACTTCTTTGTCCCAGAGGCCAGGTGCGTGTAGTCAGGGATATGGTTTAAATGACCTTTCAATGAGCTTTTAAGCCTGATTATTCTGTCTTTCAAATATGTAGCAATCACTATCCCACAAGAGCTAGACGGAAAGAATCTCATTCCTTAAAATCAGAATATGCCAAATATCATTGGCACTAACATGAATTAACATTCATTTTACCTTAAAAGGAGAAACGCTAAGAGGAATGCAAATGGCTTAGATAAAAAGAACAAATCTCATGTGGTTTTCTCAAGAGGGAGACAGATTGGGAAACCCTCAAGAAAACAAAACTTGAGCCATAGAAGCAAATGGTCACTGCAGCAAAACTCAATAAATTCAAGCATTGTGTATACAAGCGGATTGAGTGGCTTTGGAAACCACACCTCCGTCAGTTTATACACATGGATCTGGTCCTGCTGTTACCAGTCAGATTTTAAGCTTTGATTTATGCAGCTTTTGGTATTTGAGGTTTTACTTGACTTTGGATCCATCTTTTTTTCTTTTTTCTTTTTATTTGTTTGCAGTGACAGTATTGTGTCCAAAAATACACACCAGAGTTTTATTTATATGTACATGTAATGTCATTTTATAAATCTTACATATTTAGTATAACCTGGACGTTCTTAACCAGTGTTAGGCAGAGCTTTGTAGCTGAAACAATATGTAAGTCTGTGTAACCTGCAATTACAAAAAAAATATATAGTTACAGGAAAGAAGTTTTTTTTTTTCAGTCTCTTCTGGGAACTCTATAAAACTTGTTTATTTACCCCACATTTGATTTATAACACATTAAATGAATTGTCATCATTCCTCAAAGTGAAATTATTTCCACAGGTCACAGATCTAAAATATGCCATAAGAAGTTCAAGTTATAAGGGACTAAGTCCTTCAGTATTGTCCAAGTCTTTCAGTTAACAGATGAAAGAATCAACATCAGAGAGGTTGGTTAAGTGGTTTGCAAAAAATAGTATAATTTGTTAATTCTCAAGCTGAATTTACTGACTCTATCTTCTGGCCTCTAATCCAGGTTTCTTTTCTCTACAGTGTATGTCATGCCAAAGAACCTCAATGTTCTAAATTTAATACTTCCCTTATGTTGAGAATAATAAATTTGAACATCAAGGAGCCTGGAGTACCTAATGAGCTGGTTTCTGTGGGACAGGATTGAATCTATTAATTCTGGTTATGTTTTTACCAGCCCCCTCACAATAGTCATTCATCTTAAACACCAAACCAAACAAAACAAGAGGGGGAAGAAGAAGAGGAGGGAGAGATAAAATTTTAGTTTTCCAATGGACCAGGTGCTTGAAAAGATCACAGTGGAAAATATATATCCCCTTGTGACATTATGAAATTAGGGCAATGGTTGATTTGGGATTTGGGACTGAAATAATGGTACTGAAAACATTTTTAAATTATTATTTTAATTTTACATTACAGTATACTGTATCACCTTAATAAGAGATGCTTTATATTTAGGTGACAGTTGGATAATAGCTACCTTTGTAATGGATGATATTGCAGGACCAATCAAGGTCACGGCTTGCCCAGGAACCAAGATCATATGCATATGATCAGTTAAGTTCTTGAATGTCAATGAATTTCTTTTTATATGACATGGAAGATCTTTTAACATTTTTGAATTGTGACACGGGAAATATATTTTGATTTTGAAGTAAGATAATGATGTGTATGCATACATTCTGGTCTTCAAAGCAAATACATACTTAACTACTTAATATGTCTTTACAGGTATAATTTTCATTAAATTCCATTTTCTACATTATGGGATAAAATGTTCAAATGCTGAGAGAAACAGGCTAAGTCTGTCACTGGTGGTTTTCAGTACTAGCTGCTTATTAGAATTGTTTTGGGAGATTTAAAAAGTATTGATGCTTGGGGGCCACCCTCAAAGATTTTGAATTAATTAGTCTGGGGTGTTGCTTGGGTACTAGCAAATAATAATAATAAAAAAATCCCAGGAGATTGTAATTATAGACAAGGTTAAGAACTGCTGTTATAGATGTTATCATGGCCATGTCTTTGGTGTTATCTGTCCCCATCTGCTCCTGCCCAATTGACCTGGAGCTATGGAAGCCTCTACAATCAGGTTCTGTGGGGGCGTCCTCTCCACCTTAAGAGAAACTCATGGGCCAGGAGCAGTGTCTCACACCTGTAATTACAACACTTTGGGAGGCTGAGGTGGGAGAATTGCTTGAGCCAAGGAGTTTGAGACCAGCCTGGGCAACATAGCAAGACTTTATCCATACAAAAAATAATAAAATAATAAATAATAAATTTAGCTGGGCATGGTGGCCTGCACTTGTATTCCCAGCTACTCATCAGGAGGCTGAGGTGGGAGGATCACTTGAGCCTGGGAAGTCAAGGCTGCAGTGAGTCATGGTCAAGCCACTGACTCCAGCCTGGGTGACAGAATGAGACCCTGTCTTGAGAAAAAAAGAGAGAGAAAGAGAGAAACTGAAGGGCAGTTTACTAAAAAGGTAAGAGGGATCTTGTAAAGAGAGGGCTGAAATTCTTTCCTTTTCTGAATATTCCCAGAAGTAACAGAAATGTCAGAGGTGTTTGAACCAGAGTAACTCCATCTTGAATAGGGGGTGGGTAAAATAAGGCTGAGACCTGCTGGGCGGCATTCCCAGTAAGTTAGGCATTCTAAGTCACAGAATGAGATAGGAGGTCGGCAGAAGATACAGGTCATAAAGACCTTGCTGATAAAACAGGTTGCAGTAAAGAAGCTGGCCAAATCCCACCAAAACCAAGATGGCAAGGAGAGTGACCGCTGGTTGTGCTCACTGCTCATTATATGCTACTTATAATGCATTAGCATGCTAAGTGACACTCTTACCAGTGCCATGACAGTTTACAGATGCCATGGCAATGTCAGGAAGTTACCATATATGGTCTAAAAAGGAGAGAAACCCTCAGTTCCAGGAATTGTCCACCCATTTCCTGGAAAACTCATGAATAATACACCCCTTATTTAGCATATAGTCAAGAAATAACCGTAAAAAAATGGACAATCAGCAGCCCTCCTGCTCTGCCTATGGAATAGCCATTCTTTTATTCTTTTATTCCTTTACTTTCTTTTTTCTTTTTCTTTTTTTTTTTTTTTGAGACAAAGTCTTGCTCTGTCTCCCAGGCTGGAGTGCAGTGGTGTGATCTTGGCTCACTGCAATCTCCACTTCCCAGTTTCAAGCGATTCTCCTGCCTCAGCCTCCCGAGTAGCTGGGACCACAGCGCGTGCCACCACACCCAGCTAATTTTTTGTATTTTTAACATTAACGGGAATTCACCATGTTAGCCAGGATGGTCTTGATCTCCTGACCTCGTGATCTGCCTGCCTCGGCCTCCCAAAATGCTGGGATTACTGGAGTGAGCCACCGCACCCAGCCTATTCCTTTACCTTTTAAATAAACTTGCTTTCACTTTATGGATTCACCTCAAATTCTTTATTGTGTGAAACCCAAGAATCCTCTCTTGGGGTCTGGATCAGGACCCCTTTCCAATAACAGAAACACAGCAAAAGTATCCTCTCTCCAGAGGTCTAACAAAATTTAGATTAAAAAATTATTATGCAACCATCCTTGAGGTACAATGGCAAAGGAACAGTCAAGCTTCCCTAGCTTAAGATACATAGTCTATTCACCACCCTTCCAACCCCTTAAGCTTTATTTATTTTCTTGAATGGGCGTGATGGCCTCAGAGCTCCATTTGCTTCTATGCTCAGCATCCCAGCACTCTCAGGAGCTCTACTAAATACATTAAAAGTCAGCCACACCCCAGACTAATTGATATCTCTTTTCCATGAAAGTTTCAGCTCCATTTCTTTGGTTTGGTGTCATATGGATCCTTTCATTTCCCATCTTTTAGGAGTCACTCACACTGGAATGAAGGTAGAGGAATTCAATGTCTTTCACTACTATTCATCTCCTCACTTGCTTTTCTTTGTCTTTTTCTCTCTTAGTCAAGGAGTTATTTTCATTTGGAAACTTCAATGTCTATTGTGTGTGCTGTGACCTTCTAAGGTACATTTCTTTATAGCCCTGTGTCAACATCACAAGATGCTCTTATTTATATTTTTCCCATTGCAATTTCATATTCATGCACTGTCTTGGCCCTGAAAAGCTTAAGCCATATTTCTGACAATTCAGCAAAGTAACTTACTAATTGCATGGTGTGCTGGATGCATTGTCTTTACCATTGGGCTTTTTGTTTGCTTTCAGCATCCTGATATCAGCTACTGATTCTCTGAGAGGGAGCACAGCCTGTTGCTGTGATTGAAAAAAAAAAACTGATTGGTTAGAGGAATAATCTGTAAAGCTTCTTAAAAATATAGTCTCACCTCAGACCCACTTGGGACCAGGGACCAGGAGCTCACATTGTACAAAGCCCCATGTTCAGTGGCCTAGTGAACAAGACAGTCTTTAGAGCCATGTAGTTCAAAACTCAGCTGATAACCTTGCTACGCCTCAGTTTCCTTTTCTTTTTTTAATCTCAAAATAGAGATTAATATGGAGGAATTTGTAAAGATAAAATGAAATTGTCTATATAATGAGCACAGTACAAAGTAAGAACTCAACAATTATTTTCTTTCTCCTTTCCTTACAGCTTGTAATTAATCATGGTATTTATAGAGATGTATAAGCAAGAATAGTCCAGTTTGCAAACAACATTTTTTTCTGTTACTTTTTATTCTTCCTTTTTCAGAATATGTCTCCATTTTCCAAAACTGCAAGATAAAAAAAGAATCATTGAGCTTCCTGTACTAAGACTGTAGTTCACATTCAATTTGTAGCCATCTAGTCAAAAAAGTGCAAAATCACCTCTTGGTCGTCTCTGCTTTGCCCTATCTTTCTCCAAATGGAAGGGAATGTGCTGTGCCCACCCATTTTGCTGAAATTGACCCAAGGGAGAGAAATTTGCCTTGCATTTGTCATTAGAAACCTGTTGCTTTTTTATTCTCTATAGATGCACTTGTTCCATGACTTCACTTTTACTAGGGTCAATTGGGTTTACATTCAGATTGCATTACAAAGCTGTGAATGGTAACACAGATAAGGGAGAAAACAATAGTCATTAGGCCCTTTTGAACTCAAATGTGCAAGAAGGAAAAAAAATAAGAAACAATATTTCTAGAGAGAAGATATCGTAGAGTGAGATGTAGAGACTATCTATGTCTATTTCACCCAAGAACTCGCCTTTGGATTTGCACAACTACATCGATTGACCTCTTAATTGAGTGTTTTTGAAATATTTAACCAGGAGGACTATAATCAGTGTATCTAATAGTTTGGTGATCATATCTTGAGTAACCAGTTGATTCTCTGCCATGCCTGAAGACTTGGAATTCTGCTTTAAAACACAGTTACACTCATCACTGACAAGTTCAGCTGAGTAGAATTAATCTGGAAAAAAAATATATATATATATAATCTTTTCTCTTTCCTTAACAAAGGATAAACCAGAAAGCTCAAGAAATCAATGGGAAATGGGAGGCGTTTACAAAATAAAAACTAATTAGAGGCAAAATGTAACTCTGAGAAATAATAGAGCAATTGGAAAGTACTTGTTAAAGTAGGCAGGCTACTGTAGAATGGCAAATAAATATGAACCCCTACAAAACAAATGTTAACCAGAGACAGAATAATTTCCATCCTTCTGAAAAACAAAGGAGTTATTTTGAGATAACAATTCAGAGCGGGAAAGCAGAAGACCATTCCCGGGAAAAGGCAGGTATACAGCTAAAAATCTGACATGGTGACTAGCTTCCCCACTTTTCTATCCTCTGCCAAGTCCTTTTGACTATTTTTTTTTTTCTTTCTTGACATATTTTTCCTATCAAGTCTGCCTTGGACCTAGTTTTCTTTTTCCTTTCCCAATCAAGTGCTCTAACTGCATTTTGAAGTTTGATTATCTGTCTCAAGTTATGTCATAACTAGTAATAATCCACTGTCAGGATGCATGTATAGGTTGTATTATTATATATCATTAACCATCTTAGGAAGTATATGTAATGACTCCTGGATTATAAAGATTTTGTATTTACCACCAGCCCAATGTGTCCATAGTTATCTTTTGGTTACAAAGTTCCTGACCGTCTCCAAGTCGCTGCCAACAGTGACTCTACTCTCTCAGTGAAGTCAGAGCTTCTGCCATTCTTCTTTTCAATCTCCATATAAACTTATTTTTAAATAGCTTTGGAATTAAGATATGATACTAGCTTATATCCTGCAATCTCATTTTGAATAAAGTCCCCAAATCTTTGGCATGTCCTTCCTGCCTTGGTTCTTTATAGTCTCCCCACTTACCCTCATTCCTCTTCAGCCACACTAGTCTACTTGCTCTTCCAGAAACACGCCAAGTCCACTCCCTCCTCAGGCACTGGCACTTATTTTGCTCTATGCTTTGAAACTCTTCCCTAATACATTGTTCAGATCTCTCCTTAAACATCCTCTCTAAATGGCCTTCTCAGACCACCTTATCTAAAACAGCACCACAGCCACTTTTATCATCTCACTCTGTTCTAGTTTCCTTCTTGATTCCTATCTATCTGACATTGAATTTGTTTTATTCGTTGACATTTTACTTTTACTCCCTCCATGATGAGCATGTAAGCTCTGTAAAAGTAGGGATCCTGACAGTTTTCTTCTTGTCTCTTTCTCTATATTTATAACAGTGCTTGGAATATGGTAGGGGTTCAGAAAATAGACTGAATGGATAAATGAATGAATAAATGAATGAAACACCTTCTACTGCACTCTGAAATGTTTGAGAGCGGTGAACAAACAGCACATAAAATAAACTACCCTGGCCATCACAGTGGCTTACGCCTGTAATCCCAGCACTTTGGAAGGTGGAGGCGGGTGGATCACGAGGTCAGGAGTTCGAGACCAGCCTGGCCAACATGGTGAAACCCCATCTCTACTAAAAATACAAAAATTGGCTGGGCGTGGTGGCACGCACCAGTAATCTCAGTTACTCAGGGAATTACTCAGGGGGCTGAGGCAGGAGAATCATTTGAACCCGGGAGGTGGAGGTTGCAGAGCCGAGATCACACCATTGCACTCCAGCCTGGGCGACAGGGCGAGACTTTGTCTCAAGTAAATAAATAAATAAATAAATAAACAAAAAAACCTCCCTTATATATGATAGATATTTAACATAATTTTATAAAAGAGAATGTACGAACAAATGAATGAATACAATAGCTATTTGATTAACTAGAAATTCTTTTTTTTTTTTTTTTTGGATGGAGTTTCGCTCTTGTTGCCTAGGCTGGAGTGCAATGGCACCATCTCAGCTCACCGCAACCTCCGCCTCCTGGATTTAAGCAATTCTCCTGCCTCAACCTCCCAAGTAGCTGGGATTACAAGCATGTGCCACCATGCCTGGCTAAGTTTGTATTTTTAGTAGAGACGAGGTTTCTCCATGTTGGTCAGACTGGTCTCGAACTCCCAACTTCAGGTGATCCACCCGTCTCGGCCTCCCAAAGTGCTGGGATTATAGGCATGAGCCACTGCACTGGCCTAACTAGAAATTCTTATTCTCTAACTGCAATTTAGTGTATTAGAGAGATTTTCTATGAGTGTTAGTAACATAGAGGAACAATGAGGGAGTACCATTGTTGGGGTTTCTGGATTACAAATAAAATTTTTAATTTCTACATTATAATTTTTTTACAGAAAGGGCCAACGGATATTCACGTAGCAGCCTGAAGAATGACCAATACCGTTGCAAGTAAGGGGCAATGACAGCTGTGTTTCATGGGCCCTAGAATTTCTACTCAATTATGTGATATTCTAGGGCTTTTCCATTTCTTTGGGGTGAAGTTAGTTGAATCCTGATCCAAGCTTACTTTTGGAAACTTTGTTATTTTTCATAGCCAGGCAAGCCATACATTACCATTATATACTAATAAGATATTTGTATATTCTATTATATTCTAAACATTTTAGAATTATAGGAGCCATTAGGGCATACAACATTTGCCATATTTCTTTATAATCTCAATCTGATTTATTGAAATAAAGTACGATTGCATATGTATTGCTAATGGGAGTTTGTCCTTACTGAAAAATAATGATACATTTAAACTTTTTGCTTGAAATTTTGTACTAAAGAAAAGTTTAAGGATACCTTGTTCGTTATTCTACAGAATAACTAATACCTAAAGACAAAAGAAAAAAATAACTTTGAGGGGAAGACATTTGGTATTACAAAAGCCTTTTGATATTTGATTCTGAAATCATTAGTTGTCCAAGCCAAAAAAAAAAAATAGTGAGGGGGAAATCCAATCTTATATACTGAGATTTAGTTCAAAGCTAATAGCTTACTACTCTAAATTGGCTTTAAATTCACTAATATTCTTGAGACTGATGTTATGAGTGTGTTAGTTTGCAGTAATTCATATGGTGTTTATACTACCAATATGTAACCTACTTGATCTTTGACTGTTCCAGAAACTACCACCAATAGATTATCCATAAGTTACATATTCATGGTTATCAGTGCATCATTTGGGCTTGATGGATTTCTCTTTCTTAGCCATTTAAAATTGTAAGGCAGTGTTTATAGGCTCTGGACACTCTGAATGAGGAAACACATTCCATTAACTGTAATCATAATAATACTTTTTGTCAGGTGTTACTATTTGTCATTGACCTCATCTTTATAGGCCAGTTCATTGCATGGTCTGAATTTCAACTCCAGTGTCATGCTTGCTATTTGCAAAATGCTGTGCAGAACTTCTCTTCTTGCGTGTGGACAGCAAAGTTAAACTGAAATAAGAAACCTGACAAAGATTTCAAGAAGCAAGATAATGTGAGTATGTGTGTGTGCAAGTGTATGTATGTATTTTGAGATCTAAAGATAACCAGAACACTCCAAACATAAATCAAGGAGTGAATGATTTGCATGGCAAACCAACATTTAGGTTACAGAAAAGAAACATGTCAGTATTTTCTTTTGTCCCATTCAAATCTGATCTCTTAGGAGCTGTATTAGAGCACAATTTGTTCAAAGAGATATATTTTATGATTTGTTGTATTTGCAAATTCTAGTTAAAATATTTAGTTTGTACCCATGTAGACTGCATGATTTCTGTGAATTTGGGTTCCACTGATACGATTTTTCCTTTTTTGTGGGACAGTTAGCTGATTAGATTTCTAACATACCTTTTATTTTCATTTTCTCTTATCTCTTTGATTTATCTGCACCTCTTACATTTTAATGTATCAGGGAGAATAATTATTTAAGTTTAAAGTTCAAATAAATGTAAAGTTTAAATGTTTATCATGTTTTCTTTTATAAAGCTTCCTTTGCAAAATTTTTAAAATATCCCTGAAAGGTTAAAGGATTTGATTTAGGGTCACATGACTGGTTATTGATAAATATAGAACTACAGACCTGGAAGGATGTTTGAGGTTAAGCATAAGCTGCAACACTTGTTATTGAACTACTATATTTGATATATACTATTTTATTTAACAAAAAATATGATATTGATTTTATAGCTTTTTTATATGTATTTCTAAAACATCCACCAAGCAAACACTAAGGTCCAATTCTCAAACCACATATATGTTATTTTCAGCTGTGGTTAGAGATTCAAATATGAAAATGGGGCAGTAAGACCCATAGTAGATGTAGTAAAGAAATCTAATAGAATTAGCCTTAGCTATTCTGTCTTTTGTAATAACTTGGGATGGCAATTATTTTTGCCTTACATCAAGTTGCTACAATTCACGTATTATTGAATTACAATATATGTTTAAATAAAAATGGTAAATCTTCAAGCTTATTACAAGGGCAATATATTATAGAATTGAACTAGATGCTAATATGTAGCAGCTTTTGCTTTATATGTCATATGATTTATATTTACATCTCAGAAATGAATTCCACAATAATCTTATATTAATCAAGACTCAAAAAGTATCCTAAATCTCCCAATAATTTTCCTGTTTTTGAAAATGGATAGGTATATTGGGAAGATTGTATGGTTCACAGTCTTTTCTTGCTTTTTACAAAAATCTTGCTTTTCAATAAGCAAGGAAAGCTTAAAAGAGGGAAATATAACAAAAATAAAAAAAGCCAGAAAAAGAACAAGGCAAGAAAAAAAGAAAAGCATAGTTGTTTGGCATATTTGGCACCTGATGATAAAGGCAAGTGATCCTAAAATGTTTTGAGGAAACAATTGTGCAATATTAGAATTTTTAAAATCAAAACAATCTTGAATAAGTACATAATCCATCTTGTGTTCTTTATTTTCCCCTGAAGAAATATGGTGAATGGGATTAGCTTTCCTAAATAAACTAATCCTATTTCAGGGAAATGTCATTTTCCATGTGAAAACACCTGTACACTTCTAACTCCTCTGCCTGAAAGTTTTCTCATTGTATGCTGTGTTTACTTGTTTCTCAGCGGGGTTTGCTGATGCTAATGGACTCACAGCAGTGCATCCTACTTCAGTTATTACAGGTCTAATTCAGTCATTAACATTTCATTAATGGACGGGCCTCCTAGCTGCCTGTGAGGCTGTGCAGATATTGATGAGCTCTCTGCTAAAAGAAACAAGACTTTAAGGTGGACTGCTACTTTAGACACAGAGTGTCTTAGTGAGGTTTTGCTGGGAGAAGCGTGAATTGTTTTAGCTAAGTCCCAGGTTTAGCTAAGTCCCAGGTTAAGACACAATGGAGAATGACAAGAGTTTTGTCCCTTACCTTCAGGGATTCCACAGCATTTAACAAATTGAGCACACGTTTTATTTTAGAATGAGTGGTTAATTAATAATGTCATCCAAAACAAAGCACTGTGCATGTGCCCCAGGTAAGAAATCAGAAACCATTTTCTCACAACAATTTAAACGTTGCTGTTTTTTGTTACTGGAAGTACAAACTTGAAGAAGTAGCTTAATGAAGATGTCATTTAACGTCTAGTTTCCCAGCAGCTACTGTCACCATAGTAAAGCATCCTGAGCTTAATGCCTTCAGTCACTTTTTATACTTTCTCACCTCTATCGACTCCAATCAGGCTTCAAACCTCCATTGCCAGAGAAACTAGTGATTTCTATATTGCTAAACCAGATGGTCATTTAAGCTGGCATTGGTTACTTGATCTTTCAGTAGCATTTGATACGGAACCAGCCCTTATTTCTTTCGATGGGCTCCATCATCCCATACTCTCTCGACATTTTACCAGCTACTTTTTGCAGCCTTCTTTGCTGGTTTTCTCTCTTCTGCTCAAAAACTACAGGTTGACATGCACCTCCTGTTCAATTCCTCAGTGACTCAGTCCAACCCAATGGCTTTAATACCATTTCTGTGCATAAGATTTTCAAGTCTAAGCCTTTTGTCCCAACTTCATTTTGCAGTCCTAAGAAAGTTAAAAAGTGGTTTCCATTCTAGCTCCTTCACCAACTTTCTATGTTACATTAAGTCAAAGAACTTCCCTTAACTTCTACTTTCTTTTCTATAAAATAAAGCTGTTGAACTATATGATCTCTAAGGTCTCTTCAAGCTCTAAAATTCTATGACTAGGAATCTGAGCTTTGTATAAACAGGACAATCAGATCTAAGAGTATGAACTGTATCCCCAGTTCTCCTATTAAACAAATTGTTATCTTCCTGTGCAACTGAGAATTGAAATATATTGTATCATACCAATTTCTAATGCAAGTACTTTGTGAAAATTACTAATTTGATACCACAATTATGCTTGCAATGTAAGATTATTAAGCACAGCCATATTGCTTATAACTGTACATGGAACTTATATTGTTGCAATAAAGTGTGTTTAAATTCCATTACATAACCTTATTGTATTCTTTGATAGCATCCACAATTTTAATAGGAAAAAAATAAGCAGGCAATCAAAAAAGAATGATTGTGAGTAACCGTAAACTCTATTCTGATGCTTAAAAGGAGTAACTAGTGAGTTTCCTGTAAGCACCTTTAAATTGTGTTTATGGTCAGTATATTCTAAGCATCACAATGAACATAAGTATGATTAGGTTTGGGTCACTTCAAAACACTTTAAATAAGATTATTCATCAAAATATATTCTATAAGAATGTAGATTCTGCTTCATAAATAGGACTTTCATATTTTTGTTTGTTTTGTATGATATTTTAAGACACTTTAAATTTTAGTCTTCTAGGATTATGCTGTTGAGTTATAGGAAAAATATAAAAGCTTGAAGAACTTAATTTATTTGATAAAACTAAACATGAGGAAAGTAAAGACTTTACAAAATTATACAAAGAAGTAATCCAGAGTAAATTGGTTAATGTGTTTCCCACAGAAAACTTTAACAGTGGATAAGTTGAGGATGTAGGTGGTGCTCATTTAACACAGGAGAAAATATGTATATAATTTTTAGGCCACATGGCCAAAGTTTTATTTAAACTTTTTAAAGTTTTTTTAAACCTTTTAAAATTTGATAATAACAAAGATATAAATCACAGATTGAAAAATGATGAGCAGAGTAAACAGAGCTAAAGAGTGTGATGAAATGTTATAACTGTCTTCTTTGCAGTTACCCATCTGACCTCATTTTGATGTTCTCATCATTTAAAAGCTTTTATTCCTTTAAAATAACAGAATTCCAAATCCCCAGCCTCCAAAGATATAAATGTACCCCAATTCAAGAATGGGAATACCTCAGTGCCACTCAACTTTTAGTTTTATGCTGTATATAGAGAAACCCATGTAAAATAAAATTAATTAGAAATTATGTTAAATGCTGTTTATAATTAAAATCAAAGTCATCTCAGCAAAGAGAAAAATTATAGATTGTTTCCTCAATAAAAATAACAACAGTCATATGAATCAATGCACAACACAAATCTGTAATATTTGATTTTTTCTGGCAACTTATAATTTTAATTAATTTTTACTTATTTACTTGAACTATATAATACCTTCCACAGTTTTCTTCCCTCTGACAGGATCTTGTAATGAAACTTCAAATCAATCAAGAACACTCTGTCACGCATGTTTTGACAAGTAACGAAATCCAGTATGTGTCCAAGGCCTAGTTTACTAGTACTGTGAAGAGAGTATGAAAGTGAATCACAAGGAAATTTCAGTTGCCTAAATCAGTTCAATCTGATGCAATATGGTCAAGTCTCTCCTAGGATAATTTATTTACAACTCTCTTAATTTTCAGTGCTTATATGAAGAACCATAATCCATCTCTCAGTTTCTTTTGCTCAAGAGCTGGTAGCCATGTCTCCATCACACATTTAGCTTTTTGTGTAGATGCCCTAGATTTGTCTAGCTGCCTCAGATTCTCCTTTTGTCAATGCCATTCTAAAATTCTGGAGAAGGGAACACTACTGAGCTGTCACTTTGTAAGGCATTTCTTGCTATTTGTAGAAAATATGAGAAAAATTGTTGAACACACTTTCTCTTTTACTAACCTTTCTACTGCTGATCCTCTACTTTAGAAATGTATGATTTTATGTTCCACAGAAGCAATTGGTCTCACATTTGATCTCCAGCTACCTTTTCAGATAAATAACATCAGTTCCCTGTCATTCATGATATGATTCAGCCAGATTGTACTACTGGCCATGTCTGTCAAGAATGTGACATATTCTCTCCCTCTGCCTGGTTATGTAATGGCAGTGAACTCTGCAACTCTTCTTGAATACTTTTGTCTAGTTGACAAGCTCTTACTCATTACTTTTCCCTCTACCATCTTTTCTCTCTGTGATTCCAAAGCATTAGTTACACCCTCTCTTTATATTATGTAAAACATTGCATTAATATCATTTATTTGTATATGTACTATGTACCTCCCTGAACAAACTAAAAACACAATTTAAGATGAAGGATGAAGGAAGGATTTTTTTTTTCCCTTTGTGCCTCTACTGCCAAGAATATTATCTGGTTTGTATTTGGAGTTTGGATATACAAATTGGTTGTCATGAGAATCTCCTTATTTATTGATTAGATTGTGGATTTAGTGACTATTTAGTGCTATAGATGGAATTGTGTACCCCCACCCCCGCCAACCTGAAAAACTCATATGTTTAAGACATGGTCACCAATGGGATGGTATTGGAGATGGGGGCTAATTAGGTTTAGATGAGGGTCATGAGGGTGGGAACCTGATGTTGGGATTAGTGACCTTTAAAAAGAGACATCAGAGAGCTGGCTCTTTTCCTCTCTTTTTGCACACTGTGGGAGAACACAAGAAAAAGGTGGCTGTCTGCAAGTCAGGAAGAAGGCCATCACCAGAGCCCGAATATGCTGCCACCCTGATCTCAAACTTCAACAGTTCAGAAATGTGAGAAAATACCTATATGTAGTTTAAGGCACCTAGTCGGTGGCATTTTATTATGGCAGTCTACCCCCAGATTTTCCTCTAAAAATCTTCTAGTATTTCAATAACTAAAGCTGTCTGTCAGGAAATATACCAAATTTTGGGTAGCCAATGAAACACTACTTTTTTTTCAATTATATAATTGAAAGTATTAATATCTATCATTAATTTCTCTAATTTATTTCCCCAACTTTTATAGATTTTCCTGCTATAAAACTTTACTTGTGTATAAAATATAATAGAGATGCCAAGATAGATTCAACCATTAATGGTTTTGGCATCAATGTTGTATGGGGGGGTGTTCACAATTGGAGAAATGATTAGTCTAAATTTCTCTCCTGTTACCTATAAGGAAGTCAGTGGGGGTTTATTGGGTGGTCCAGTGTTATTTCCACTTGGAAAGAAAATTATTCTTATCTTCTATGGACAATTAACTTATGCCTGAAGAATGTGAGTTGATTTACCTTCACCATATTCACTTTGTAGCACCGAAGATGTTATTAGTGGTCATAAAATTACTTAATTCTGTCTGTGCAGATTATTTAATTAAATGATCCTTGGAGCCAGAAATGCTGCAGGTTAACTATATGCTGTGTGAGAAAATATTTCTTTTTATTTGGTCTACATTTATTGCCCTTTAAATTCAATAAGGGTCCCTCTGCTCTCATATTTCACACTTGGGTGAGTAGGAGGGAGTGGTCAAACATCATTTGACTCTGAAGGTCGAACTCAGCTCTTCACATACAACTGGTCTCTTCCCAAAATACAAAGTTCATTCATTTTGTATTTTAAAATACAGACTTTCTCTCCTCCCTTCTTGCAGTTATTTTTAACATTTTCCTTACGTTTCCCTAGCGATATCACAGGTTTAAGTAAATGTCTTCCTAAAAACATTGGGAAATAATCATCCAGGAAGAGCAGCAATCCCTGGAGCTATGAAATAGATTCCACACAGGAAGTAGACATGATACCTTGTTAATCACCTCAGCTGTGCCTGGAGTGAGTTGGGGGAACAGGTGGAGTCATCAGGTGTTAGGATTTCCTGTTTGATTCCCACATGGGTGTTTCTCCAGATTTAGTCTGCGTGGCCTGTGAGTTCTGTCCAGTGAAAAATTCTTGCCTAGCATATAATACAATACTTGCCTTACCTTTGTTCTCAAAATTGATTAAACAAACAACAAAAAAATGAAGAGCAGAGGGAAAGAATGTTGATTAAATAGCCTTCCTATTTAAGAAATAATTGAACATTTATGTTTGACATATAAGAAGTCATATTCATAGGATACTAGAACAGAAGTGTGGACTGTGTTCATTTAAAATTCTGACTAGTCTTTTGAAATTATATTTAAAGTCATATTCATAGCATACTAGAGCAGAAGTGTGGACTGTGTTCATTTGAAATTCTGACTAGTCTTTTGAAATTATATTTATTCATTTGTTAGGCTTTTTGAGATCTGAAGAAATAATCCATGAACGTATCTCAATGGATTATACAAAAACATTAGACTAGAAAAGTGATCACATGGAAGAAAATTCCAATGAACAAAAGAAGCAACAGCCTGAACCTATCCCTGCAAAAGGCAATGCTTTACCAGAAGAGTGGTAGTCTTATTTAATATGGCTCAGTAGCTAAAAATCCCATATTCTGGAGCTAAATAGTGTGGGTTGAAAAGTCAAGCCCTACCTAATATATATTATTGGACAAATCACTTATCCTTTCTGTGTCTCAGTTTACTAATTTAAAGTGTTGATTTTACTATTACTTACTGTATAGGATTGTGAGGATGATAATGTTAATATTAATAATGTTCTTAATATGGTATCTGGCACAAACCAAAACCTATTCTCCCTTGATATTCCAAATGATGTTACTTTTAAAGATGAAGAGTATAAATCTTTGAGATGTTGTGTTAGTTATCTATTGCTGCTTAACAAACATCTCACATTTTTATACAAATGTTAACTGCTTTATGTAACAATGACTTGTTTTTTCTTACATATGTATTAGTAGGTTGGGGATTCTGCTTATCTCTGCTGGGCTTCACTGGGACCTTCTGGACTCCCACATATATCTGTGATTAGCTGTTTTGTAGTATAGAGGCTGGGTGATCTAGGGGGTTGTTGGCATTGGTAAGTTGACACTGTCCTTCCTGGTCTCTCATCCTTCATATGCTACTTCAGGCATGATCTGATAGGGCAGGCTTCCAAGGGAGTAAGTAAAAATGTACAATACAAACAATTTTTTAGGCCTTTGCTTGTATGAAGCCTGCTAACATTCTTTTGACTAAAGCAAATCACATGTCTACGTGCAGTTGATGTGATAGGCAAATAGACACCAACCCTTTTAATAGGAATTGCAAAGATACAGAGCAAAGGGTATGGATAAAGGAATAGGCAATGTATTCGAGTCATCAAGCCTATCCATTTGCCACAACTATATACTCAATACCTAGGATTATGTTAAAAAAGGCAAGTCACTGAACTAGTTCAATACTGTCCTTCAACAACTATCAAATTTCATTTTACTTCCCAGCCATGAACACGCATTTATACTCTATTAGGTTTGGAATCTTGAGAAGAAAGAGAAGTAGAGAACAAAAGAAAAGTGTATGAGGGATTGGTAGGAGTTGTAAAACAAAGTAGTGTTTTAATCTTGTTCAGAAGTAAAGTGGTGGAATTATCTATGAAAAAACAATTTCTGTCATATCACTTTTACACACCACCCTAATAATATATATACCAGAAGCAGTAAACCTAATAAAAACATAACAGTCACTTAATCATTTACCAAGACTGCCTGTTTGCATTATCCCATCTCATTAAAATTTTCAATATTGCTTTTAATAGTACCTTTGTGATTTAAAAATGAGTCTAACTTCTGGTATCTCACATGGTCAGAAGGCCACAATACTGTTCTTGGTTTACCAATTACACTAATAAGTGAATAAATTGAAGTATGGATGAATGGTTTTGTGGGATTCTGGAATGGTTATTTAAGTCATTTATATTTGGGTTTATTCTGCTATAATATTTCTGATTTAAAACTCCAGGAGGCTCTGGTATTATTAGGACGGTTTAATTTAGTTTTGATCTTTTACAGGAATTTTTACTCACAGTTTCTTGCTTTATTTTACTTTTATTTTTTAAGTTTTCTATTTATTCTATTATTATGGTTTCACTCTCTAATTACACCTTTTCCAGTTGTGCTCAAACTAACATTCTACCCTCCCTCTCTGTGGAGTGTGTCAGACTTTACCATATTGACTGTGAGGCGTCATCTACTTGCAAAGAAACAAGAAGGAATCCGTTGGATTCTCTTTGAGCTGCACCTACAAACATATTGAGCAAGGTCGTTTAGCAGCAGGTTTCAGCCTTTAACTCTCCCATTCAGAAGCAATAACACCACATTTTGAAGATAAAGGGTTTAATTTCCAAAGATTTTCATGATTCCCAGTCTTCTCGGCTACAGATTTACATGAAACCCCCCTCTTATGACTTAGAACATAACTTTCAGCAAAACTGAAGTGTAGAAGAATAAAACGTTAAAAGAAAAAAATAGGCAAAGAAATATGTAGGTGAATATACACATACCTTCACATATATGGTTTTAGGAGAAGAGAGGAGATGTTAGGATAACAGTGAAGTTTATTAAAATCCTCATTTTGAATTAGTGCCAAACTACTTAGTTGAAATTACAATCACTGTTGTTACCTGTTTTAAGGGAAGAACAATCTGGAAAAAGTGAGGGTTCAGCAACTAAATTGGAATTTTGTCCCCTTGGCTTCCCAATACTTAAACTTAGAGAAGCAGGAGTCTGCTTTTAAAGCTATTGTTCCAAATAAAATCTTTTCTGTCCTCATAAGAGTGTCTATTTTTACTGTACTACTGTTTTTATTGTAATGCACTCACATTTTGTACTCTATAACATAGTATTTTTGCCCATTGAAAAATAAAAGAAAATATTCTCATTCTAGGCTCAGCTAGAATGTGTTTAGAGATTATATCCAAACCTGGCACACACTTAGCACTAACAGTTTCCTTTTTTCATCTGAATTCTCCTGGGAGAAACGTAAATGGCAATGGCTACAGCAGCAGTTGGAGCTAATGTACTGATGGCTGCGGGAACCGTTACAACAGAGAGCCCCTTAGCTAGAACATTCCATTCAAAGGCCATTTCTGGAGAAAAATGGGCATTTCAGGGAAGACAATTATTAGACAGAAACTGGATTATAGCCACTGTAAAAACAAAGAAGAAAATATGCTAGTTAAATATGTTGTGTCTTTCCTTCAGAAAACTTGATACAGCTATATTAATTTGTGTGTGTGTGTCTGTATTTGTGTATGCATGTATACTTACAAAGAGCACACATAGACATACATTGAAAACGAATGCATTTCTATACATAGATAGTCCCTGTAAGTCTTTTTCCTCCTCTGTAAAACAAAAGGAAATTTAAAGTATCTATCCAAAGTAATTGTGTAGAGTAAATGCATTAATACCTGAATCTGATAAACTAACTCTTGAACAGTACCTATCAGTGTCTGACATATAGTAAGTGCTCAATAAATATTTGTTGTTATATTTTTTATTGTTAATATCATTATATTTAAATATGTTTTGAATTAACAAAATTAACATCTGATTTATGATTTTATAGTTAATTCAAATTTGCAGTCTCTTAAGCACTAATTTCACTTTATTTAAAACAGGATTTGGTAAAGTAAAACATACTAGAAAATAGATACACATCTTGAAAAATGTATAAAGGAAGTTTTTTTTCCACCATGTAGCAATAAAAATAATAATATCTAGATCATTATGCTGTTTTTGTTCTGTTTTTTTAAAATTCATAATTGTATTTAAGAGATAAAGGAAAAAAATCTTTTGACTAATTTTGAATGCTTTCACACCTGATACTATAAAGCCACAATCATTCTCACAAGCTCATCCAAAAATTAATTATAAAATTGACAACTTCATGATTGTTGTATTCATCCATTTTAAAAGCATTTCAATAATAACTCAATAAAGAATACCGAAAGTTTTGACAGATGTCAGTTGAATACTAGTGACATCAACAGTAAAAGAAAAGAGAGCTCACTAATTACTGGGAATGAGAAGGGAGCTAAGATATCCAGAAGAAATCGACCAGGAAATAATTGTGATTTATCATTTCATAGACTCATAATACAAAGGGAGCTGATCAGAAAGTAGGCTAGAAGAATTCTGTGGCAGATCTTTAAGAGATCAACATTTCCTCAGAGTAAACACCCTCCAGGGATCGGTATGAAAGATAATACCACGAAAAAAGGCTAACCTTCAAATTGTACAGTAACTATTTTTATTTACACAAACAACAAATTGTTAATAATCAAGGGATAATTTAATAAAATAAAATAAAACAAATTTGTATTTACCTGAAAATCTTTCCCTTGAAATATATGCCTATAATTAGCCATGCATTTGTTAGTCTGAATTTCCGAAATACCTTCAATTTACCTGAATATTCTCCCAGAGGATGACAAAGTTTAAATTTTTCTGTCATACACAGACATAGTATTATCATACTCAAAATAATAGATGAGTTTGAAAAAAAAAAAAACCTGTGGCTATAATATGTATATGTTCTTCCCTGTACTTAGAGCTCCCTTCAGTGTGTTTGGGTTATCTTGACCCTTTCCTCTACCATAACATTATAGAAACTATTTCTTTATGAGAGAAAAGGCTCATCTCTTACATATGAGTAGAAAATAAACAAAAATATTATTGTATTTTCTGCTAGATTTACTTGGAAGTATGTTCCAGTCATTATGGCTGCATAGTAAATTACCCTGAAACATGTGGTCTAAGACAACCACTTATACTCTCGGTCCGAAATTATACAGGGCAGAGCACGAATGGCTTTTTCTCTCTACTGCATGATGTCTGAAGCCTTAGCAGGAAAACTGGGAGACTGGGTGCTGGAAGAGTCATCTGAAGGCTCACTCCCTCAGTCACATTGCTGATGGATGGTCCACGCTGGCTGTCAGTTAGGGTGCTCATTTCTTCTCAGTGCGGAAGTCTCTCCGTGTGTGAGAATTTGAGTTCCAAGGATGAGTATCCTAGAGAGAGGAAGAAAGGGAAAGGCCAGATTGCCCTTGAGGGCCTATCCTTGGAAGTCATGTGGCATAACTTGCGCGGCATTCTATTGTTGTGTCAACTGCAGAGCTCCGCCCATTTTCAAAGGGATGGGAAATACACTCGACTTTTTGAAGAGGAGTGGCAAGGTACTAGAGAAGCGTGTTGGACTGAAAATATTGTTGCGGTCACTTTTGAGAAATACTATCTGCCACCGAGAACTTAGGTATTTAGGAAGAATGTGACAGTGGATAATTCTTAATATGCAATGTCAGATTCTTACTGTTTATGAAGCTAGGGCCCAAACAAGCCCCATCTTCTGATATAGATATAATTCAACAAACACTAAGTACCTTTCAAGAACAAGACATTATGCTACATAATTTAGGAAATACAAGTAACTTATTTAAGAATGCAAAAAGTACAATACAAAATGTTGAATTTTGGTGAGGTTGGGAGAGAGAAAGACTATCGTCAGGGAATCTGGAAGTTTTACCTTGATATGAATCCTGACGTGTAAGTAGGATTGATTGAGTAGAGAGAAGAAAGAACATTTCTTCTAAAGAAAAGAGCTTGATGAATGGTTGCAAGGTGAGGTAAAAAGGTATATTGAGATGATTCATTGGTCTAATATTAGAAGTGGAGAGGAAATGGTTACAAGGTGGCGTGGTAAGGGGAGTGAAAAAAAAACAACTAGAAGATTAGGATTGGATCATGGAGGCTGTCACTGTCTAGGGGCAAGGGAGCAATTTAAAATTAGTTTTGAGCAGGAAAATTATAATCAGAATTATGCTTTAGGAAGGATTCTCTTCTAGAACTACATAGCTAGGGAAGACAAAGGAAGTGACAGGGAGGCAATCGGGAAAATATCTTCAAACATAAGGCAGCAAGCAGTAAGAGCCTGGGTTAGAATAGATCCAGAGGTTACCAAAAAACGTTTTGACATAAGGGCTTTCCCAAGGTAGAAATGACTGGACAGAATGCATAATAGAATTTCTGGGCAAATGATTGTGTGTTAACTATAGTGAAGAGACAACTCCCTATTTTAAAACCAGGAACACCTGGAGGCTGATGAAGACAATAATAGTTAAAAGAACAGAAAACATGAATGAATATGGAGGTCGTTTTTAGGTATGTGGTGGTTATAAGGAGTTTATAGTATATCAGTGCATAGTTTCCAGAAGATAGGTGGAAATCTAGAGCTTAGAAAAGCCTGAACTATAGGTGAAACAACATTAAGCAGTCAGTCATGAACTAAACTACATGGTAGAAGAGAAAGGAAACAGAGAAAGTGTTCACAGCTGAATCTTACCGGACTCATTGAGTGGCATGAAGGAAGAGAAATAGAAGTCAGTAAACAGGCAGCCAAGAGGGGATCCAGGAACAACATAGACAAAAATAAAGAAGAGCACCTTTTCAACACTGAAGGAATCCATGGTGTCAACTGTCGGAGATTACCGTCTGCAACAATGGAGAAGGACTCAAAAGATTTTATGCAGCACTTTAACAGCAGTGGTCCTTTCCCAGGAATGATTTTGCAACTCCCCCTGAGACATTTGGAAATCTCTGGAGACATTTTTAATTCTTATGACTGGAGGTGCCACTGGCAGTGAGTGGATAGAGGTAAGCATCCACAAAGTACAGGATACATCCACAACAAAACATCATCTGCCCCAAGATTTTAATAGTGCCATGGTAGACAAATTCTACTCCAGCTCCTGTTGAGCACAGTTGACTGTAAAAGTAAGATTTCCATCTTTTCTCAAATTCTGTATCACTTTTCAAAATTAGAAAGGGCGGGTCCTCAGAATGCCACAATTTTTATGGTACCTCATAATTTCAAAAATGGGCCCAAGACTCATTTTTCCTTTTTAGACTAAGTAGTAGCAACAGATCCTATATGTTTCCAACAGTAAATGTCAAGTCTACTTAAGAATCATGAACTGGCTCTATTTACCTTGTCTAATTCAATATGGATTTTTCAATGTGCAGCTTGAAAGCTGGCCTGCTGTAGGCTTGTATGTTACAGGTTAATGTTCATTTTAAATGCATTAAAAATTACTTAAATTAAATACATCTTAAAGCCTGTTTGCTAAGGTCTGTGAATGAAATATAAAGAATTCAGCAAAATGTGTATTTGTTTTCAACTTTGCTCCCTAAGGCAGTTATATTTTTAGAGTAGCAAGAAAAAAAAAAGATGTTTGTGGGAAAAAATTCATTGTGGAATAACCTGACATTCTGATAACCGTGATATTTTTACTCAAATGCATACCTTAAAAATAATTTCAGACAGGTGTGGTTCTTCTCTCAACAGTGACCAATTTTTAAAAGACTAAATATAACTTGTTTCATCTTCACATGAAGCAAACTTCTTAAATTTACTACCTACACAATCAAATATCTTTCAGAGGATGTTGATTTATTTATGTAAAAAGCAAGATAGTACAAAGTGGCATTGGGGAATTATTTCCCTTCTGCCCTGGGCCTTTGAATCATAGGCTACATCATGCTGCTCAGCTGTTGACTCTGGACAGAGTCCAGGACAGCACAGTACTGTGGAAGATGCCAGAAAGATGCACCTCCCTATAGCAAATGAAGTAAGAATTATCTTCTCTACAAACTCGAGGATAGCAGAATGATTTGCATTGCAGTTGATATGCAGAACATTCGTCTTTAATTTTTGGTGTCGGTCAGGGGGCACTTTTAGTTCACAAGATGGCATATTGCTCTCCTAGGAAGTAAAAGGAAGAAAAGCTCTTAGAGAATGCTTGTGCCCATCTTTGCTGACTGGATCCTAACATATTTAAGCACACAATGATGACTTCTTCAATCAGCATTGCTTAGTTGTCCTTGCCGAGAGAGTCAAGGATGATAGCAAATGAAAAACAAAATTAATTTCTTCTACCAAGGCACTTGGCATGCCAGAAATAAACCATTAGTCTGCCTGTCCTTTTAGGAGCATCTTGCTAGTTGAGACTACCCAGGTAATAAAATCAGTGTGTGCCTCGTTTTCTGTGGTGAGAGCAGCAGCGTGCTTCCATTTCCAGAACTTGCTCGCGGTTTTGACAGCCAGTGGAGTTGTTGTTTGCTGTATTCACATCCTAGGGCTAGGGAAGTTGCCAGGTATTGCAGCTGTGCAGAAGTACGGAGGCTCATTTTACAGAAGAGACTTCTCATGGAATTCCGTAGAAATTTCATAATGGAGAAATGTTTGGAACTTTGGGAAGAAGAATTTGTTTTAAATTTTCTTGGCAGAGCTCCTCCATGACAATAAAGTGCTCAGAAAGCAGTGCCTACTAGGGCTCAAGTAATTCCAGAGCCCAATCCTTTGAAAGGTAATCATAGCTATTTTATTAAGATGTGCACTTCTCCCCAGTTTGGGTGATCTGACCAGGAATGGTGAATTTATTGTTCAGCTAATTTTAATGAAGTCCAATGAAGAGTAAAATATCCAATTACTGGTTTACAAGTAAATTCAAGTAGTTACTGGTTTACAAGTAAATTCAAGGAGTCCACCAACCATGGTTGAACCATGCTGGATTCATTTATGAAGGATGAATTATGCATTAAGTTTAGACCATAAAAATAAATAATATAAAGTCAAGTACAATATAAGGAGAGATATTTTGGGAGGTATTTATAAAAATTAGTTATGTAAACACTAAGTCAGAAAAGAATAATATTCTGATAAGCCAGTTTTATTGCTGGTGATTATGGGGTCATATGAAGATTGAAATTGAAGATAGTTTTGTGATAAGAAAAGCAACAATGTAGAATGAATCTCTCCTGGAGTTTTGGGATTTGGTTTACTTTTTGGGACTTAACCACTCTTTATGATCTTTGTTAGCTGTAACATGAGAAAAAAATATCCTAGTGTATGTGAAACATTTTTACACTTTCACTAAGATCTCAAGCTCACATCATACAAGGGAGTGGGTCTATACAGTCATGTGGCATATGTGTTCAATAAATGGTAGTGATTCAAGCCCTTATTAATTTTTTGTCATAGAGCAAGAACAACATGAACAAGCTTGTGTTCAATAAAGCTTTTGCTATTAATGTTTATTACTAAATTAATTTCTACTCTAACTCCCATTCACGTACTCCTCCTCATTCCCCAATCTCAAGCAAATTTAAAAAAGGAATTTCTTTATTTGGGATGAAATTGATTATTCATACATGTATAAATTATACATCAGATAACATATATAGCCATAGTCTTACTTTCCTAATCTTTAAGAGACCTGTAAATTAAAGGACATTTGTAAAATTTGCTTTTTGTTTAAATAATTTGTAATATAAGAAATTGATGTGATTAGTGAATTGTATTCTAGAAACTACAAGTACCCACAATAAAGCCAGAAATTGAAAAGCTAGAGAAAGACGATGGATGGAAATTTGAAGCAAACCAATGACTATGAAAAAACAGCCTTTACCTCTTTCATTTCCCCTTAATCAAAATTCTTTCATAACTGCAGCTAAGTTCAAGATTCTCATTAGAGAGATCTCTAATGGGAAAAAATCTAGGAAAGACAGTATCACTGATAGATTCCTGAAGCCCACTTTAAACTCAGCAGCCTTCCTCTCTTCTACTGTAAAGTGCAGCATTCCCTAATGACCAAAAAGGTTAAGATCCAAAACTCCAAGTGGTGGCTTGGGATTTAAAAATCATTTTCTCCTTTATAATATTGATGCATTATTAGGATCTACTATCTTCTATGTACTGTGCCCAACATTGGGGATATAAGGGTAAGTTAGAAACAATTCTTGCCGTCAAGGAATTCATGATCATCTCAGGGAGATAGAAACATCAGCAGATGGATAATATTTTACTTAGCAGAATTCCCAGAGTGATAGGGAAGGCAGGCCAGCATGGCAGGACAACTTCCAGAAGAGAGGTCAGAGTGGTGAAATAACCTGTCCTTGTCCTCCAGTATCTATATGTTCACAAATTGGGTGGGACACATAGTAGGAAGGTAGGCTACAGAAGGAATTGAGGTAGAACAGCTCAGTATGATGGAGACTGAGGGAGTCATAAAATGTGTTTCTCTTTGGAGCTCCTTATACCTTCAGAAAAGGTCCTAAACTTACGGGAAGCCGAGTATGCTTGAATTTCTATGGGAAGACACGGATCCGTGAGGCTACATTTGGAAGCTAGATGTGGAACACATGGAATGATACAGCCTGCAGGGGGCTGTGGAATGGAGCAGAACCTCTGGTAGGAGAACAGGATCCACTAGGGTATCATGTGCTCAGAACCCTGATAGAAGAAAATACAAAATGCCATTGGAGTTCTATAAAGAACACTGTAAGTGGGGAGGGGATCAATCTCCGAGAAGGCTTTGTGGAATGAAAAAGGGATGAGATGAATCTTAAAGACGAGGAGCTTTTAAGAATAGATTAGGCATTCTAAGCAGAAAAGTAGAAAGAGGGAAATAAATAGCATGGGATGATTGGATAATTACCATTTGTTTTCAGCAGGGAGAATTTTGGAGATAAGATCTAGATTATAGGAGGCCTTGTCTACATTGTCAGGGAGCTTGAACTTTATCTCTCAGGCTGTATAAGACACTGGATGCTTTTAAACAAGGGATTGATTTGTTTTTATAGTGGGCTTAGGCTTGCAGTTCAGTCCACAAAACTTGTGTATGCCTCAATATGCCTGAAGCCTAGGACTGGTGATGGTACATCAATCAAGTGCAGCAAACAAACATCATGATTCCAACAAATCTCATCATCCCCCAAAGGCCTCAATAAGTTCCTGTCATCAAAGTCATTCCAGCAGCTGTGTTGTGTAAACAATGTGTCTATGGCAAAATAATTGGGAGTTCAACAGTAATCCTTCCCACTCTGTAGTAGGATGGAAGTATTCAATGCACTGTTCTCCTCTTCCCCAGCACATTTTTGGTAGTGGAAATAGGAGTAGTTCCAACAGCTTAAGACATGGCTACAGTCAGTCAGAGGCTGGTGGATTTGGGTGGTTCTTAATAAGGATCTTGAAAGTGAGTTGCAAGATGCAGGCTTTTCTGCCAGTGGTTCCCTGTGCATTCAAAAAAAAAGTGTGTGAAAATCAAAAGAATTGGAGTATATTCTCTTCTATATATTAGCACTGCTTGAAGCACAACCATTGGTTTATTCGTGGGGTTATATATGTTCCTGTGAATATTCTTGTGCACTTCTATTTTTCTTATTAATATTAAGAAAACTGATAACTAAAAGTCACATTATTTTGTGATATCTTTCCTCACCCATCCTAAGGGTCATGACAGCACTCGTATAGCAAAATACAGATTAACAAGAGAAAAGCACAACACATTTATTTAATCAAAGTTTTATGTCACACAAGTGGCTTCAGAAACGTGTCTATTTTTGTGTTTACATTCCATAAAGAATGAACAGCTGTGTAGAAATGTGATTGGACCAAATAATACGATCTAATGGTAATAGATTAAGGGAGGGTTCTTAGCCAACACCTGACTTCAGATGCTTCTTGGACTCTCGGTGTAGCATTCCTTCCCCCTAGATGTGGGGCAGGACCCCTTTGAAAAAAGTGTCTTATAAACTACTTTCAGGAAGGGTAGGTCAGAGAAGTTCTTTACAGCCAGCTCTGATGCAGAAAAGCAAGGGAAGGTCAGAGTAATCATCTTGCTTCTGATGATTCAGTCCTTCAGTTCAAAGTACTTTGCGCTAGCATTTTCTGAGCCCCAACACTCATATTCTACTTATAATTGGCTTCCTTAACATTAAAGTGTTATATTCTGAGAGCTAAAAAAAAAAAAAAGTGTGTGTGTGTGTGTGTGTGTGTGTAGTTTAACTATTCTAGAGAATAGCAAGGCAGGGCCCATGGAAAGAAATGGGTCTTGCACAGAAAAAGCCGCTAAGAAGACGACTGGCTACAGAGTGGACTGATAGGGAGGAGTCAAGATGAAGGAGGAGGAGTCAAGATGAAGGAGGAGGAGTCAAGACGAAGAAGGAGTAGTGGCTGTCTTGGTGTGCCTTCCATTCAAACACCCTTTTCATGCTCATTGTCATGATGCTGTATTCCAGCGTTCAAGGATTTGATCTAGTGTGTATTCTCAGTTCTACTATAGAGCTTACTGTATAGCTGCATTTAATAAATTTTAAAACAAAAATAAATAGATCGACCTTGCTTTGAAATGAAAGCCAAAGGGAGGATGGGAGGGAAGATGGATGGAATTTACAGGCAAGAGTTGATTTAAGACCAATAAGAGGGCAGATGAGCTGGTTATTCTCCATTTGCTCCCCCAGATTCCTTTTTGGCCTTCCTTTGCCCTGCTCTGTGACTGGAAGTTGCTTTTATGGACTACCCACAGGTTTTTGTTGTTTTAGTTGTTGTTATTGTTGTTCTGGGCTTTCAGTGAATTGGGGTGAATGGTAGGTATACAGGCAGAATATGAGGGACTGGAAGAGAAATGCAGGTTATTTATTTTTTGCTGGTGTCAGGGCGAGTGTTCTTCCATGGCTCCTTCTGTCTTAAGACTCCAGTAACACCATCCCCTCCCTTTTCTCCTCCAGGCTTAGAAGTAATAATGGCATCCTATAGTTCAAATGTATCAGGTGCCTCAAACATCTCTAGCTGGTTGCCTTCATTCCAGACTTTCTATTAAACTGCTCTGAGTGTACTATATTGCATTACTCTGTTTATGGGCTGCAATAACCAAATACTTCAGACCAGGTAATTTATTAAGAATAGAAATTCATTTTCTCACAGTTCTGGAGCCTGGGAAGTCTGCTATCAAGGTGGTGGCAACTTCAGTTGTCTGATGAGGGCTGATCTCTGCTTCCAAGATGGCGCCTTATGGCTGCATCTTCCGGAGGGAAAAACACAGTACCCTCACAGGGCAGAACCTGGAAAAGCAGCTTGTCTCATTCTGTGCGAAGCTTGTTTTATAACTGCCTTAATTCCATTTACAAAGGGAGGATCTCTCATGACCCAATAACCTTGGAAGGTACCCACCACTCAATACTATTATGTCCAGAATTGGTGGGTTCTTGGTCTCACTGACTTCAAGAATGAAGCCGCGGACCCTCGCGGTGAGTGTTACAGCTCTTAAGGTAGCGCGTCTGGAGTTTGTTCCTTCTGATGTTCGGATGTGTTCGAAGTTTCTTCCTTCTGGTGGGTTCGTGGTCTCGCTGGCTCAGGAGTGAAGCTGCAGACCTTCCGGTGAGTGTTACAGCTCATAAAGGCAGTGTGTACCCAAAGAGTGAGCAGTAGTAAGATTTATTGCAAAGAGTGAAAGAACAAAGCTTCCACAGTGTGGAAAGGGGCCCGAGCGGGTTGCCATTGCTGGCTCAGGCAGCCTGCTTTTATTCTCTTATCTGGCCCCGCCCACGTCCTGCTGTTTGGTAAAGCCCAGTGGTCTGTTTTGACAGGGCGCTGATTGGTGCATTTACAATCCCTGAGCTAGACACAAAGGTTCTCCACGTCCCCCACCAGATTAGTTACAGAGTAGGGACACAAAGGTTCTCCAAGGCCCCACCAGAGTAGCTAGATACAGAGTGTAGATTGGTGCATTCACAAACCCTGAGCTAGATACCGAGTGCTGATTGGTGTATTTACAATCCCTGGGCTAGACATAAAGGTTCTCCACGTCCCCACCAGACTCAGGAGCCCAGCTGGCTTCACCCAGTGGATCCCGCACTGGGGCTGCAGGTGGAGCTGCCTGCCAGTCCTGCGCCCTGCGCCCACACTCCTCAGCCCTTGGGTGGTCAATGGGACTGGGCGCCGTGGAGCAGGGGGCGGCACTCATCAGGGAGGCTCGGACTCCACGGGAGCCCATGGAGGGGGTGGGAGGCTCAGGCATGGCGGACTGCAGGTCCTGAGCCCTGCCCCACGGGAAGGCAGCTAAGGCCCGGTGAGAAATTGAGCACAGCGCCAGGTGGGCTGGCACTGCTGGGGGACCAAGTACACCCTCCGCAGCCGCTGGCCCGGCTGCTAAGCCCCTCATTCCCCGGGGCCGGCGGGGCCGGCAGAGCCGGCAGGCTGCTCCGAGTGAGGGGCCCGCCAAGCCCACGCCCACCCTGAACTCCAGCTGGCCCTCAAGCGCCGCACCCACAGCCCCTGTTCCCGCTCGCGCTTCTCCCTCCACACCTCCCTGCAAGCTGAGGGAGCCGGCTCTGGCCTTGGCCAGCCCAGAAAGGGGCTCCCACAGTGCAGGGGCAGGCTGAAGGGCTCCTCAAGTGCCGCCAAAGTGGGAGCCCAGGCAGAGGAGGCACCGAGAGCGAGCGAGGGCTGTGAGGACTGCCAGCATGCTGTCACCTCTCACTATCACATTGGCAACACCTGAAATTGTTGTGGAGTGGGGTGGTCACACTCAAATTAAAGCACATCTGTTTCTTGCTAGGAACCTCACTGATAGAGCAGAGATTTCTGAACCATGAGGAAATGGAGGAGGAACATGTGACAGAGCTTCAGAAAAGAACTTCACACTTGGGTAGAAAACACTTCAATATGTCTACAGTAAAAAAAATAAAAATAAAAATTATATATATATATATTTAATATATGAACTGCTCTCCTAATGCATACAAGCAGCACATATCCCCAAGTCTGTCCATTAATATAAAATGAACAGGAGTATTTTTCCAGCTGTCTGAAATTATCTCTTTATTTTTAATTCCATAAGCCTAAGGAAGGGCAAAGAGAGCACACTGGGGGAAGATGGAGTCACCGCAGCCACCTCCAAAACTAATCCTGAAAGCTTGGTATGCAGCATGGGACCTGGGGAAATACAATCAATACATGGGCCAGTGCTTTCTGATGATTCACAGACTTGAAAAGAAAAAAAGAGAAAATAAAAAGCTTTAATAGCTCAAAAGTGGCTTAATGCAAAATATTAACATACCACAAAATGCATGCTCTGATAGAATTAAGGCGATCTTTTTAAGCTTTCTGTACTTGGCTGTCAGAGTCAGCATCCAGACCTCCCTGAAATATGAGGAGAAATCATTAACATCAGAAGCACATTTAAGGCTTGATGTTCCCTTTATTTTTGAAGCACAGGTCCTAAGCTCAGAACGTGGGAATCAGAAATGTTTTCCATTCACTTTGGCTATAAACAAAGCAGATTAACTTGGTGAATAATGTATACTCTTAATTCAGTATTTATTTCTTACATATTTAGACTCTCAAAAACATTGCTATTTTTATTTTGAAATAGTTACATAGAGATTGCCCTTACTAATATCTGTCAGAAAACAAACTAAAGAACTCTCTAGCCTCATATATTAAAGACATTCACCTGTAACCTTGTCATTGTTCATATACACAAAGTAGGGGGTTATATTTTACGTAAAGCTATATTATGGTAATTTGTAAGAGTGCAATATAAAATATTAATGAATTCTCAGTTTTCATAAAAAATTTGAAATAATAAAATTTTATGTTTATTCCTATAGGAAAATTAGTTTTAAATGACATGAATTTCAAATTATGTGACATCTTCAAAGAAGCATTCTTTGCATAAAATATGACTGTACTTAAGTGTCTTGCTTTGCAGGACTAACTTATCTTTTATTAGGCATATTGATAGTCAAGTTGTGTAAGTTCAGAAACTATTCACCAGTAGATTCCAAAGTAGAAAGCATCACAAGAAATGTAGAAGCTGCCCACATTCAAAGTAATAAATCACCAGGATTCAAACTCACTTAGTAAGCTTACTTAAGCCATGTTAACTGGCTAGAATAAATTAGATTGATAATTTGGAGTAAACTTCTTCAAAAATTATTGGAAAGATCCTGTTCTGGATGAATGGGACTTATTTGCTTAATTGTTTGGAGTGTAGGGCTACTTCGATGAGACAGTTAAAATGCTATGCCATAGGATAGGACTGTCAGCTTTCTCAAGGTCAACAATTTCTTTCCAGCCAGACATCTCCAAACTATGTGCCACCGGGGGTCGAAAGTCACTATTTGAGGGGTTGAGTAGAAAGACAATCACCAATCCAAGCAAGTTCTTAACATACAAATCAGTTGTATTCCAAAATCACATTTGTCAATTTTTGTCTGTAGAACTTAATTCTCATTTCCCCCCCAAAAAATTGCTATATATTTTGAGAAGCTTTCACAGTGGTTCAGAGTTATTTGACCTACAACAGCTCCAATATTAATTATACTGTAACTGACATTCCCAATGCCTCACTATGGAAAACAAGTAAGTCCTATTAAAGTCCAATGAAGAAAAGTACCTTAATATTCTGCACTTTGTATCTCTGCCTACATAATGCATGCAACAGGATGTTAAAATGGGAGTTTCTGCTGTGGCACCAAGCCTCCATACTGTATTACAAAGGAGATGTTAGACCATATGCAGAATTTCAAAATAGAAAGCCTTTCACTGACTTGGAGCTCCTTCCCATCCAATGAGAGATGAAAGGGTCAAGTAAATGGATATTAGGGAAAGGTGTGTATGAGCATTTTTTTAGAGAACAGCTGATGGGGTGTGAGCTCTGTTGCATACTCATATAGCTTGGATATTTGTCCCCACTCAAATCTCATTTTGAATTGCAGTCCCCAGTGCTGGAGATGAGGCCTGGTGGGTGGTGTTTGGGTCATGGGGATGGATCCTGCATAGCTTGCTGCTGTTTCCCTGATAGTGAGTTCTTGCGAGATCTAGTTGTCTAAAAGTGTGTGGCACCCTCCAGCCACCCCACCCCCTCTCTCTTGCTCCTGCTTTTGCCATGTGACATGCCTGTTCCCCTGTCACTTTCTGCCATAAGTAAAAGCTTCCTGATGTCTTCCCAGAAGCAGGTTCTGGCACTATGCTTCCTGTACAGCCTGCAGAACTATGAGCCAATTAAATTTCTTTCCTTACAAGATACTCAATCTCACGTATTTCTTTGTAGCGATGCAAGGGCAGCCTAACACACAGACCTTCCCTCTAGTGGTTTCAGGGGACAGTTCCTGCATCTCTCTGAATGCTCATTGAGAGGGCATCAGTAACACCACCCAAAGAACAAAGACTGTGGTCCCTCAGTTAGGGACCTAGCAGATAAGTTCCTGAGTCCTGTCTAGAAAAGTAAAGTATCCTGTGGCAAAGAGGAGAGCGATGCATCAGTGAGGAACTGCACTCTCATCCAAAAAGCAGACAAAGTACATGAGGCTTAATTAAAATTAAATAAAATGGAAAATGTAGTTCCTCAGTCACACTAGCACATTTGAAATGCTCAACAGCCACATGTGTGTTAGACAGCATGGACATTGAACGTACCCATCATCATAGAAATTTCTATTGAATATCCCTGCTCTAGACCCTGAGAAGCAATATTTTTAGGAACAGAAAGCAAAGATTCCCTATGAGAAATTCTGGGGATGATGTTGGGTTGGGCCAGCCTCTAACTTCCATTCCTTGTTTTCTGAATTCATGGAAATTATCTACTTGAAACAACTTAGAGCATATAACATTCTGGAAGATTGTGTACCATCCTAAACACACAACAGCTTCAAGTAGACTCCTCAATTGTACCTTCAAAAGATTGATTAGCAGATTTTGGGTGATGTGGGGTATGCTCAGGCCATAGTCATATGCCCATTGCTATAAAGTGGATCTCTTTTACAATGCAGTGTTCTGTACGTTTCTGTGTTAGTAGGGTCAGTCACTGTCTAAACTCTTGGTTAGTGGTGCTGGCTGAGACAGGAAATGAAAACCTGTACCCAGAATACATGCAGTCCATGTCAAGATTAAGTGTTGGCCTTCCTGCAGTAGAAAGAGTTAAAAATAAATCATTTACCACTAAATAGCAAGTTAGACTCCTCAAAGGATGATACTATAATGGGAGCTCAGAGTCTGTCTCTGGTGCTGGAAACTACTTATTGCCCAGAGATCA
The DNA here is from genome assembly GCF_029289425.2 of Pan paniscus. Lineage (NCBI taxonomy): Eukaryota > Metazoa > Chordata > Mammalia > Primates > Hominidae > Pan > Pan paniscus. Next base: position 29,031,094 of record NC_073262.2, on the reverse strand, counting down.
GCCTTGGTGAGTTGGAGCCCAAGTTTTGAGCCCATGAACATCCTCCATTGCTACCACCATGTTTACTTTGTTTATGAGCACATTTTGCCAGCTAGGGATAGAAGCTGGCTGAGTTATTCTGTCTAGGTGGTTACTTTTTAGTACTTTTCTTTGGAATCCCTTCTACTGAGCATTAATATGTAATGCAATAATTTTTACATTCATGTTTATTTCATAGGTCCATCTATCTGCTGCTTCCTCAGATCTTGCCACCAATCTTCCAATATTTTTCTTTCTGAGTGTCTTACCAACTAAACAAAACATTGTTACTCACCAGTGATTTTATATGTAGTCTTATCACGAACCACTTCCCCTTCTACACAAAACAAATGATTAGGTATGCCAGCCAAACTCTGTAGTTTGGGAAGAGTTTTTCTCACCACTTTGTTCCAGGGATGCTCCTGTGCAGGGAAGTAATGCCCCAGCAATCCATATTCAATTTATATTAACATATAAAGCCGATCCATCCTGGGATTACTTTGTCCTCTGTCAGCCAGTCAAAAGGGTGGCTCGTCATACAGTCATAGGCATGAGCTGAAGGAGAGAACAATTGGCACAGGGGAGCTTGATGTGGGGTATTCCAGGCCACCTGCTTATGCTGCTGATTTCTGCCTCTGGCCCCTCTTATGCTTTATCCTCCCTATTACACTGACATCTTATGATGGATTGTTGCTGAGCCCACCCAGTCTTATCACCTTTTGGTTGGACAAAACCCAGCTCATGATGTATAGCTCTGACCACACGGCCTTGTGATCCCTCAGAAACAGCCTCTCAATCCCAGCCAAGACTCAGTATAGGCTGGGACCTATTTTTTGAATGATGTGTAGTACTTCCTTACAGATGACATGTTTCTTCTCAAGAAACCTGGGTCTTAAAGTTGAGGACCTCTTATTGGGACTTGCTATAAACACTACACTGTAATTTTCATAGTTCCTCCAGGACCATGAGGTTTGCCAGATTATGTGGCCCAAGCAGCAAGATGGCTTGCACTTTGGCATAGACTTGTTCAAGGGCTCTTTCCTGTTCTGGACCCAATTCAAATTTGGCTGCCCTCCAAGTCACCAGGTAAAAGGGTAAAATGAGTATTTCCAGCTGTCAATTATACTGCTGTCAAAACCCAAAAAAGCCTACCAAGCCTTGTGCTTACTTCCTAGTGACTGTGTAAGATACAGTCTTTTGTCCTTCACTTTAGAGAGCAGGTCCGGGCATAACCCGCTCCGTGGAATTCCTGCAGCTTTAATCTTACCCCATGGAATGCGTGTGCCACACCAAGGTCTCCAATGTATTCTCTGCTTCTTGGTTATCCAGTCTAATTAATCTGATACCACTGATACAGTGAACTAGGCATAGAGTTAAATTAGGCCTGAAGAAAAGCTGAAATGCATACTGCTGCCTGCCATGTAAATATGAACTGCTTTTTATCCTCCTTTCTCATAGTGATGAAAACAAATGCATATGCCAGATCAGTGGTCACACATCTTGTAGTGCAGTCAATTGGCTCTAGCAAACACGTTATAGTCAGTGCAGCAGCTCCAGTTGGGGCTACAACTTGGTTATGTTTGCAGTAGTTGACTTTCCTCTCCTAGTTTTCGCTTGTTTGTGTAAAACAGAATTTTAAGTTATATAGTGATGTGATTGGAACTACCAGGCCTGCATCCTTTAAGTCATTAGAAGTGATTTTAATCTCGGCCATTCTACCCAAGATTCGATATTGCTCGTGTTTTACTATATTGATTAAAGTTGGGTGGCAGTTTCAGAGGCTTTCACTGTGCCTTGCCCACTATGATGGCTCTTATCTTATAGGTCAGGAAGCAATATGGAGGTTTTCCTAACTATCCGGTGTGTACATTCCAATTGTACATTTGGACCATAGTAGGAAGTATTGAGTAGCTTTATGGACACAGTAGGCCCATTGTGAGCTGAGCATGGGTTTATTGCCTGAATGTTGTATGCCTCTACAAAACATAGAAACTATGAAATGCTTCGGGTCCCTATGTATTATTGTCAACTTAGACCCTGTGTCCAATAGTGCTTGAAATGTCTGATTTAGATAATGTACTTGGGATTAGGTGGCAATCTCTTCTTGCTTTGGTGACCAAAGAGCAGTCCAAGTGGATGAAAGTGACTGTTCCCTCCTCTCCAGCCTCCTGCCCACCCACAGGTCAAGGTGTTAACTAGCAGGGACATGACATATGATGGGAGCTGCGTGCCAGGTGCTTGGGGTATGTTCTTTATCCCTCAGCCCTCCAGAGTCCAGTTGGCCTCTTGTGTGTTCCTGCTCTCCCCGTTTTCCTCCTCTCCACCACAGTGAGGCAGGGGTCTAAGGTGGGTCCTGGCCCTCCTCTTATGAACAGGCATGCTGAGGAGGTGAGCCTGTGGAGGGGGAGCTCCTATACACACCCCTGCCCTCCCCCCTGCCTGACGCCTCTACCCCAGGGCATCAGAGGAAGCACATTTGTTGGTTTCAAATGCACTGTTCTGTTTGCAATGTCTTGTCTGTGTATTTCCTTCATCCTGGTCTTGGTTTTATTGAACATCATGCTTTTAGCATGTTTTTTGGCATGTTAAACTGATAACATCTCAAAAGCAGCAAATAAAGAAAAAAGAGTTATTACTATACAGACTTGCTATGGGATAGCAAGATCTTCCTCACGTGGCACCTGACCTCTTCTTTAGTCAGTCAGTTAGCTTGTGAGCTTCTGACCTTACATGATATATCCACTTTAGCATTCACACTTCTCTGAATTTTTTGATTTCCAACCCCCACCACCTTGTTCTGCCGTGGTAGTCAGCATTTGTGTCTCACTGTGTATGGGCCATTGATTTTTCCAAGTGTCTAAAAAACATCCAAGTAACATATTAGTATTATCTCTCTCAGTCCTTGCCAGGATGTTAAATGCTATATCATGGAAGAGTGCTCTTATATGGATAAACTCTCCCTTATCCAACTTTGTATTTCATCCCTTTTAATCCAGCATCCTCAATATCCAGTCTCACACATACTCTCTAGGCTGTTGTCAATATATGTTGGCTAAGACCCACAGCTGCAGCTGTTAGCATTTCTCAGCATTTCCCTGGACAGTATATTATTTGTGGTCTGTTGTTCAGGAGAAAAGGTGGTGGTAGATGCTAAAAAAAAAAAAAAAAAAAAAGAGGATACATTATAATGCAAAGCACGGGTCTCTACATTGTCTTCATCAAAAGAGTAGGACTAGCTTTTAATAGGGAGAGTGAGCTACTTCTGCAGATTTAGAATGTACAAGAAGAGCAAAGGTTTCAAAATACTTGAGTGCATTAACCCAGATGTAACAATCCCAAATCTCAGAATCCCACTCCTTTAAACCACTACTTGAATTGTGGTGAAGCAGACGTTCTGTGGTTGAAAATTTCACCTTCTCTGGAGATCTGCTACCTATATTAGTAAGTGTTGGGCCTGATGCTTGGCTTGTTCTATTATCTGGCTATCAGGAATAACTCTATTTTTATATGATGCCAAAGTGTTTTGACATTCACATTTTGTTTTACATTGTCAATAATCATTCTCAGACTATTTGTTGACTTACAGTAGAAGGAAACCATGGGAAAATAATATAATTTATTTAAAAATGCTTATGTGCAATTTGCATGTGTATTTAAATAGACTTCTTAATCTTAGCACTAAAGACACATTTATTCCTTGTTGTGGGGCTGCCTGAATTTTCTGGGATGTTTAGCAGTATTCCTTGCACCTATTCAATAGATGCCACTGGCACTCCCCTCCTCCTTGTAAGAACCAAAAATGTCCCTAGATATGTCTCTGGTTGAGTATCACTGATTTAAAGTCATGTTCAGGTATGGGTTTAGTTTAAGATGATTATACAAAGAAATTATTTCTAAAGTAGGCCAATCTTGTGTGCATGACATTTGAGGATGTAATTTATTTTATTTAATTGAAAATTAAATACTGAAAGAATGAGGAGTTAAGAGAGATCACATTAAAAAGAGAAAGTCTAGATGATTTCTCTAATGGGGAAAATTAATCATAGTATTAATTATGTGTTATTGTAGGTAACATAAAATCATATCTTTTTCTTGTTTCCTGTACCTTGTCCATGAGAGAAGAAAAAATAGAAAATTGTATGATGAATAAAAAATTAGAATCAAAAATTTTAATCTTAGGAAAGATTAAGACTTCTGAGGAAAAAAGCCCTGAAATCTTTGAGAATTACAGAAACTTGATTCTCTCAAAAATTGGAAGACCTTTCTGAGTATAACTGCACGACTGGGTCTTTGCTGTTGGGTAATATCTAGTAACATGTGTTTGAAAATTTATTACAGGCAGGCACAGTGTTGAGCAAACATAAGGGTAAATAAGCCATGCCCCCTACCCTCAATAATAGTACAGTCCACAGCAGTGATTCTCAACTTGGCCATCCATTAGAATAAAGTGGAAAGTTTCCCAAAGTACTGTTGCTCAGATGGTACCTCAGACTAATTAAATAATAATCTCAGCTTAAACCAGAGTGTAGGCATCAGTAGTTTAAAAGCTTCTCAGGTGGTTTTAATTTGTAGCCAAGATTGAAAGAGAAATTTATAAACACACAAGTAAGATAAAACATGGTAACTATTATAAAATAGAAGTAAACATCTGATGATATTGAGGCACTGAGAAATCAATACCAGGAAGCAAATTTATAGAAGTTTCATAAATTTGAATATTATCCCTATTGCAAAAGATATAGAAATAGAAGATACAGTTTTTATTAAGGTATACAAAAAATGCTGGATGAGTAAATTTTAAGACCGTGTTAAAGTACCACCCTTGACAGATTAGAAAAAAATGAATAAAATAGTCTTTGGTACCAATCTGCTGTGAGTTCATAGAGCCATTTATACTATCCAAGAAGATTTTATCTTTATATTGAAAATTCCAGATGAGTTGTTCTAAATGAGAAAGGAGAAAATAAAAGTTCAATAGAATGATGTTTGATTATAATTACTATATACTGTAGGTCATTCAAATTATTAGCCTGGGAGTACATATTCATTAAATCCTTATAAAACCATGCAAATACCAGGTATTCCAATGTGCAGTAGTGATTAATTTTATGGCCAAAGTGGGTAATCATACCTGCTCTCGATTTTTCCTGGTCAAAATAATCTAGTATGTGCTTTGTGGTGTGGAAATCTAGTTTCCCAAATAATAATTTATTCATAAAATTCAGCAGATCCAGTTTGGGAAATATTTGGGTCAGTTTTGAATGAATTTTGCAATTTACTCCCATACATTATGCAAAAAAGTTCCCACTCTTTTGAATAAAATATAATTATGTCTACTGAATTGTCATGTACAGAGTAAATACTATGACTATCACACACAGTATGCAGAGAGTTGGGATATTGTTAGTCCACAACACAACATTTGTCTTCAGACATTTACTATAGCTCAGTCTTGAACTACAGCAATGCTTCTGTTGAAAGAATAGCTTACAGAATCTATATTTAAGGCAGGATGACCGAGACACTCACTATTTATTTCACTTTTAATTTCTAAGCTGTATAAAAACCCATTTTAGAAGCAAAAATCCATATGCCTGGACATATTAGCCTACTTCCCAAGAATAAAACATTCAAATAAAATGGTCACATAGAATACATCCTTGTCTATTCCGAAAAAAACACCATCAAAGGAATTTTCCATTATGTTGTTCAATGTTGCTCACGTAAAGATCATTCATAAGTAACTTTCAGAATTAAGTTTTTGAAAAATAAAATTTCTATTGTCACAGACAACTGTATATTTTACTATCAGACAAGGACAAGATTATAAATGTTAAATTACTCATCTCCTTTCATTCCAATACTGTAACCACTTATAACATTCTATGTTTGTGACATTTTGGGCTTCCTTTTACATTTTTAAAAAATATTTTTATTTCTAGAAAATGTTAAGCTAAATTTATGGCTCAATTACAATAACTATATAATGCTAAGTTCTTGAGATATTTAATTTTTCCAACATCTTGTGGTTTTAAATTTTCTTTTTCTATTTGTACACTGATATTTTATGTATATTTTATTTTAAGTTGCATCAAATAATTTGTCAAAGTGGGCAAGATAGAGACCCTGTTAAAAGAAAGCATTTTTCAGAATTAGGTATTAATGAGAAACTAAATATATATATAGTTATATATATATAGTTATATAGATAGTTATATATATAGATAGTTATATAGATAGTTATATATATAGATAGTTACATATATAGTTATATATAGATAGTTATATATATAGTTATATATATAGTTATATATATAGTTATATATATAGTTATATATAGTTATATATATAGTTATATATAGTTATATATATATATAATTTGGATTTACTCGTTATACTTTGTTTTGTCTTTTAAAATATAATATTTAAAAATAATTCCAATTTCAGGCTGGGCATCGTGGCTCATGCCTGTGATCCCAGCACTTTGGGAGGCCAAGGTGGGCAGATTGCGAGGTCACGAGATCAAGACCATCCTTGCCAATATTGTGAAATCCCGTCTCTACTAAAAATACAAAAATTAGCTGGGCATGGTGGCGCGCACCTGTAGTCCCAGCTACTCAGGAGACTGAGGCAGGAGAATTGCTTGAATCTGGGAAGCAGAGGTTGCAGTGAGCCAAGATCGCACCACTATACTCCAGCATGGACACAGGAACTCCATGTCAAAATAATAATAATAATCATCATCATCATCATCATCATCATCCCACTTTCATTCAACAGTACATTGTTAAGTGGTAAAGTATGCCATTTGTTTTGTTTAAATTATATACATTCATGAGGAGTATGTCTGTTTGGGACAAAAATTAAAATCTAGAATCTTAGAGGTTGTCTATCCTATCAAAAGACAAAACACCTAGAAGTATATACCCAGATGCAATATAAGATAAATGAGAAATGCCCATTAATCTATGTCCCCATTCAGAATATATATTCTATAACATATATCTAACACAGAATCTCTAGAACTGTACTGTCCAATATGCTAATCACTAGCACCCTACAGTTATTTAAATTATGTTAAAATTAAATAAAATTGAAGTATTCAGTTCCTCAGTTGCACTAACCATATTTCAAGTGCTCAATAGCCTCTATGGCTGGTGGCTGCTCTATTTGACCATAAAGAATATTTCCTTCACAGTATACATTTTTGCATTGTACCTTGATAACTTAGAACTCCTTGTCACCAATTCCATTCCAATTAAACAGCACTATTCTACATAGCTAATGGAAACTTTGCACAAATGAAGACGATTTTCATAGCCCTACTGAAATGTACTTTTTCTAGTATCACAAAAAATTGTGTTTAACATAACATAAAACTTTGTCATTAAGAAACAGGACAAATCTCATACTTGGATTTTAAAAGTTATTCAAACACGGTAGTATAAAATTAAGAAATCTCCTGGAAGATACTTTTGGAAATTGATAGATTGCAACTTGATGACCCCTTTACTATAATTGTGGCTATTTACAAATTGAGGAAAATACTATGCTATTGGAAAACTTCAAGCAGAAGAGGATGCAGTCGCTATTTTTAGAAGTCAGTTCTGATTATAGTGTTAAAGAAAAAATTACTCATGAAGCTTGTTAAAGAGGGTGAGGCAAATTTTATTCAAAAGGCAATGCATTGTAACAGGTATAGGGAACACTGGAATGGGGTCTTGCAGTGGGATACCAAGATTGGACTCAACTCTGACTCTAACAAGGATACACAGGGTTTAATAGCCAAGCAGTAGGGTGGGGGAGAGAGGATGGAGAATTACTGAGAGCAAACTCAGGTGTAAGGGAGAGTCTTGCCATACTGACTCCACAAAATCCTTGCTAAAGGGAAACCAGGCTGGTAAGGTAGAGGTGTCAGATACCAAGGGTAGAGGATTTTTGCTAAACTGACCTAGCAGGATTTTTGCTTAAAGAGGGTTCTACAAGGACAGAGAGGAAAGGCTAAACTCCAGCCTAGTCAAACATAGGACTAAGAAGAGCCTGCTTAAAGTTTTGGTCAAAGGACTGTCTTTGCCAGTAGAAAATGAATATATAGAGATTAAGACTGTAGAGCAGGCCGGGCGCAGTGGCTCACGCCTGTAATCCCAGCACTTTGGGAGGCCAAGGAGGGCGGATCACGAGGTCAGGAGGTCGAGACCATCCTGGTTAACACGGTGAAACCCCGTCTCTACTAAAAAAAATACAAAAAAATAGCCAGGCGTGGTGGCGGGCGCCTGTAGTCCCAGCTACTCGGGAGGCTGAAGTGGGAGAATGGCGTGAACCCGGGAGGCAGAGCTTGCAGTGAGCCAAGATCGTGCCACTGCACTCCAGCCTGGACGACAGAGCGAGACTCCGCCTCAAAAAAAAAAAAAAAAAGACTGTAGAACAGAAGAAGAATTAGGCAGCTGTTCAGTTTAGTAAACTAAACTAAAAATGTTGATGTCTGAATTAGGGTAGTTGAAAGTGGGAAAGAGAACAGGAGATATTAGAGAAGTTGAAGAGGCTATACTGATTTAAAAAAAAAAATCACAGATATTTATTTAGCACCTAAAATGTAGTAATGTGGTAGGCACTGCTCTGGGTATTTGAGATGCATTGATGAATGAAACTGCCAGTCATCTCTCCTTAGCAAGAGGAAGAAACACTAACAAACACTAACATCAATCAACAAATAAGCAAAATATGCAGTGTTTTAGAGTTATAGATCTTAAGTGAAAAATAAGAGAAGAGTCTGGGGTCATAGAGGTGAAAGTGGTGAGAAGAGGGCAAAAGCAGTAGGATTGTTTGGAGAGAGATATACATATGTCTCCAAGCAGTTTGGGGTATCTACTGAATATCCAAAAAGACAGAGATATATGTATTTGGAGTTTAGAAAGATACCTGGGTTACAGGCATAAATGTCATGGTAGTCATCATAAAGACAATCACTAAAGCTATGTATGGATGAGATAACCAAATAAGTGGATATAGTAAAGGTAAGAAGAGGGCTGAGGAGTGAACTGTGGTTAACTCCAGCATTAGGCATTCAAGAGAAGCAGAGGGAACAACATGGGAGATTGAGAAGAAGTGCTTAGTAAATGGAAAGGAAAAGAAAGAGAGTGTAATGTTCTAAAAGGTATTGAGGCTTTGGGAGGTCAAAGCAGGTGGATCACCTGAGGTCAGGAGTTCAAGACAAGCCTGACCAAAATGGAGAAACCCCATCTGTACTAAAAATATAAAATTAGCCAGGCATGGTAGTGCATGCCTGTAATCCCAGCTACTCGGGAGACTGAGGCAGGAGAATCACTTGAACCCGGGAGGTGGAGGCTGTGGTGAGCCAAGATCGTGCCATTGCACTCCACCCCCCCCCCAAAAAAAAGTTATTGAGGAAGGATATTTATATATTAGATATGCTCAATTGTGTCAAATGCTTCTGACCATTTGAGTAATATGGAAGCTAAGAAAATTTAGATATTGATAGACAAGATGCACAAGAGAGAAGAGTTAAAGAAATGCCTGGATTTCAGGTTTGGGCAACTGAATACATGATGTTTCAGCTCAATTAGATAAATAGTTGAGGAGAAAAGGACTGTGGGAGAAGCTAACGTTTTAAGCAATTGACTTGGATCCCGGGGTGCAAGTGGATGCCCAGGGCAGTCCATGACTGCCCCAAGGTGTTGGCCAGATGGAGACCATGATCCAAACTGGCAGTGGCAAGAGTGTGAACAGCAGCCACCGTAATCACAGAAGTCTGGCAGGGGCTGCCCTTCCTTGAAAGAGGGGGCTTGGATTGAGGAGTGCCACCACCTGGAGTCTGGATCGGAAGCATCTGCGCAAATACTCTCCACCCTGAGCAGCAGTACAGGAGATGTTAGTGTTCACGCACTATACCTTGCCAGTGAATTCATACAAAATAAAAGTGTACATGTAGACATTAAAATAAAAAATATCACAGAAATATTGAAATTCTTCAAAGAGTTTATAATATCTGGTTTTAAAAACTGCCACAATTTCAAAGCACATATCCACAGACTTAATAGAAGTTAAATTTAAGATAGTTGCAATCTACAGGAAAGGACACTATTTTCATATGAAGCTTTGAGTGAATTAATTATTAATGACAAAGGCAATTTTAAAATTATTTTTCCTGTAATAGAAGCTACAGCTATAAAAAACATGCATGGGTGTTTTGAATTTTTGAATTATATACAACTCTTAAATCCACATTTGGTTTCCTGTACAATCTCCACAAGTTATAGGAAAAATTAAAATGCTGTTGTATAAATTTCATTTAAATGCATATATTTATATATTAATTACATTACATTTATATATTAAAGTTGTAACAGACTTACACAGAACAGATTTGTATAAAGTTAAATAACTCTAGAAAAACTATTCCTTAAGAATCACTAGCTATAGATGGTACTAAAATTTATATTTCAAAATAATTTATCAGAAGTTCATTACAATGTCATCACAGCCTATAAAATACACTGAACTGTTCTAGTAACAGTTGTATCAGCAGAAATATCCTTCTCAAAATTAAAAATTATCAAAAAATTTTGCAATCTTTATTTGCCAAGAATGAATGACATCATTTTCAGTTTTGTCAATTTAAAATGAGTTGTTAAACATATAAACATATAAACTTTGATGACTTAAAATATGAATTTTCAGAAAAGCAAGCCAGGAAAATCTTATGATCAATCAAGATATCACATTAATAAAATATTATTTATTGCATGTTATAAAGTTATACTAAAATATTACTTTTTGCAATTTGTAAGTTTGTTTTTACTCATGTATCCTATTACCTTTAATGTGATATATATGATTGAACCACTATATTCCATCCTGGGCTTGTCTCTTAAATATATATGTATATATATCATATATGGTGATATACATAATATGTCATATATGTCATGATATATAAGATATGTGATATATGAGATATATCACATATCTCATATTTATCTCATATATCATATATCTCATATTTATCACCATGTACGATATATATGATATGAGATATATATATATTTATTTATTTATTTAAGAGACAAGCCCAGGATGGAGTACAGTGGTGCAATCATAGCTCAAGTTTGCTGTAACCTCAAACCCCTGGGTTCAAGTGATCCTCCAGTTTCAGCCTCCTGAGTAGTTAGGACTACAGGCACATGCCACTGCACTGCCTAATTATTTTTTTTTTAATTTTTGTTGAGATGCAGGTCTCCTTATGTTGCCCAGGCTGATCTTGAACTCCTGGCTTCAAGCAATTCTCCTGCATTGGCTTCCCCAAGTGCTGGGATTACAGGTATGAGTTATCATACCTGGTCTCCCCATTGTGTTTTATAGTTAATAAAATATTTTAAAAGAAAAAGGCTTTATATTTTAGTGCCTTTAGCTTTACATTTTTTCCTGCTTTCTAAGCTAGTGCCCTCATTTTTGTTTGACATAGGCCTTCCTTCCCCAGATTATGTAGCCAGCTCTGCTGAGAAGTTGATTTGCTCTGGTGTGATATTTTAGAGGCTAGGAAGGTTTTGAAAAAAGAAACGGAGAACAAACTACCAAAGGAGAGAAATCACAAGGAAAATAAGGAAGAAGTTAGATGAGCAGGTATGGGAGTAGGCATCTTAGGCAGTGACCAGAAATGCTCAGGATGTGGGTAAGGTTGGAGTTGACTAGTTGAAAAGTAGCCAACAGGGTGAATGCAACAGATCCCTAGTTGATGAAGTGAGGCGAAGAGAGAGAAAGGGGGAATGGGAAGTCAGACCTCTCTCATTTCTGTTTTCTGAATAATAAATGACAGTTAAATACTGGCTAGTTGCTCTCTTGCCCTATGTTCCTCAACTAGCTGACATTTGAGTTTTTCAGAGGAATCATTAACATTATTTTTTACATTAATAAAAATTTACTCCTTCTGTGGTATCAAAGTAATGTTTTCCATATAAGAAGCAGCTCTACAGTAGATGAGCAGCTTCATTCCTTGTGACTGTTGTTTTGGGGCTCATATTTGAAATCAATCTTTCAGTTTTCTTTCCTGGTTTACTAGTAAATAAGGCATATCTGTTTGCCTGCTCTTCAGACTCTTTGAAAGGGCAATGGTCCAAACTTTTTTTTTTCTTTTGGTGTCTTTAAGAACCCTCAAAGGTGCTTATAAAGCATATCATATCCTAAATGTTAAATTATGCCATCTCATTACGTTAAGAACAAAATCCTAATTCTTCATATTTGTGAAAAGATATTCAGTTCTTTCAGTGTGATACTGACTGTATTAGTTTGCTACAGCTGACATAACAAAATACTACAGACGGGCTTAAACTATACAAATTTTATTTTCTCACAGTTCTGGAGTCCGGAAGTCCAAGATCAAGGTGTCAGTGGGTTTGGCTGCACTGAGGCCACATTCCTTGGCTTCCAGATGACTGCCCATTTGCTGCCTCTTCACGTGGTCATCCCTCTGAACACCCACCCTTGGTATCTCTCTGTGTATCCAAAATTCCCTTCAGAGGAACATCCGTCAGATCGAATTAGAACCCTCCCTACAACCTCATTTACCTTAATCATCTGTTTAAAGGCCCATCTTCAAATGCAGTCACATTCTGAAGTACTGGGATTTAAGGCTTCAACATTTGAATTTCGGGGGGACACAATTCCAGCTATAGGACCGCCAAACAAGTAATTGGCTTATATAGAACACGATGACAAACTGAAATGCTTCTAGAAGTCAGAAAGAAACACTCATGAGTAAAGAAGGCGAGGTGCACAAAACCGCAAAGCACAAGCCCTAGCTGAAGGTTGTAGTTGCCACAGGAGGCAGGAAACTTTTCTCAAAGAACTGTGGGCCTTCTGACTATGATCAAGAGAAAACAAAAATTTGGGAGGTTCTGTTACATCTCTCGGTTTATAAATTTCGATAGATAAATATGTGTAGTATTTATATGTTCAGAATACACACACACACAGACACACACACACACACACACACACACACTCACTTCAGCCCAAATAGCCCAGGGTGCAAGCTCTGATATGGAGAGTGAGTAGAGAGTTCTGGGCTTACGCATTTCTAAAAAGTGGCAAGACATTCAGCAACTGGTAATGAAGCAACATTTTCTTTCCATAAACAACCCAGAAATTTAAATTATTTTCAGGTAGAAACTATGCCAATGTCAACAATTTCTAAGGACATTTAGAGAAGACGGGTTGAAGAAAGAAGATGCATGCTGGAGACCAATTAACAGGTAAAACAAACAAAAATTAAAGAAGTATTTAGTAGAACTAACATGACTATCAAATATATATCTGTACTTTCTTCTTTTCTCTGTAAAGATGTCCTTAATATGGTAATGCATGTCAAAGGGTGGGGAGACGGCAATCACATTCAATATAAGATAAGAGGATTCCATCTTTTCTGCATATAAAGCTTTAGACCTGCATTTTATTTCAAGTTTGGTGAACAGCAATCAGTTCCCATTTGTGATTAGTCTCTGTCTTCTCACTAAAGAGGGGGTTCAGACAGTTTTAAAGGTTATTTTACACCAGACAAAAGGAGTACATGAAAAATAGAAAGCTTTTCAAATGATCTAAAGTGCACTTGAATCTGCCGCTTTGATATCATTAGCAAATTGTGATTGATTAAGTATCACAGTTAAATCTCTTATAAACTTTTTTGTAGAAAAGGGGTATAGAAAGTGGATATTCCCAGTATGTGGCATTATTTTCTAAATGTGGAAGTGATTTTTTTTAAGATTGAATAATCCTATCTTTTACTCTTGAAATTATAAAGTTAGACAGAATCCTGAGAGCAGTTGTTTTTCAATCAGTGTTTAAGCAGGTGATTGTCTTGGCATTTCCAACTGGGGATTCATAATAACAGGCTTAGAATGATGCTTAAGTTTCACTCCATAGACAATGCAGCGTATGATTCAAACATGGTTTCTTTTATTGTTTCTATAAATTATACTTTTAATTAAAAGTCTTTATTTGTCATAAGTTTGATTCATCTCAATTAAACAGGTTGAGCAAACTGCTTTCTTTCTAGGGGCAGGAAGACACTGTTTTTCTTTTTTTCTCTTTCTTTTTTCTTTTTTTTTTTCCTTCCTTCCTTCCTTCCAGATAGGGCCCCTCACTCTGTTGCCCAGGCTACAGTGTCATGGCGTTATCATAGCTCACTGCAGCCTCTAACTCCTGGCCTCAAGTGATCCTTCCTCCTCGGCCTCATGCGTTGCTGGGACTATAGGTGTGTGTCACCACGCCTGGCTAATTTTTTATTTTTTGTAGAGAGGGGGTCTCATTATATTGTTGTCTAGGCTGGTCTCAATCTCCTGGCCTCAAGTGATCATCCTGCTTTGGTCTTCCAAAGTGCTGGAATTACAGGCATGAGCCACCATGCCCAGCCCTTTTTTCTTTAATATTGAAAAAAATATATACCCCAAAGGTCACTAGAGGTCACCAAAATTCTCTTAAATACAATGATAACAATATACCTATAAAACCAAGATAGCTTGTTGTACAAGATACCCTTTAATATATCCCTTTATTTTGACAACTTTCTCGAAGAGGAGAGAATTAAAAGAGACAAAGCAAAGGTCAGCATGTTACAGATTGCCACAGAAATATGAATGTACAGATCCTTTTATAAAGTCTGTGAAAGAGGAGGAAGTAGGTTATACTACTTAAAAATGATATATACTACAAAAGGAAGATTCAGACATTGAAACTCAGTTGTAGCTCTGCCAATTGCTAGTTGTTCACATTGGTATCTCATTCCACTTCTCAGTGACTAAGTTTTCTTCCTTGCCCTATCTTCTTAGCGCCATTTTATTAAATAAAAGGCTCAGAATAAGAATTTTCACTATCTTACTTGCTGTTACCCATTCAAAGTTATCTTTAGGGCCATTCAAATATTCTAGTTGTTTCTTTATGCAGGCATTTAGTAGAATCTCACTTATCCTTGCCTTTTGAGATTGGGCATGAGTACACAATTTGTTCTAGCCCATGAAATTCAGGTGGCAGTGTCATTGGTTATTTGTAGGGAAAGCTTTGAGAACCAGTGCATGACGACCATCCCTGCCATCATGATCATGAAAGATCTGTCAAGATAGAGCTTTTGTAGTATGGGTACCTGAGTACGTAGGACGAATTTGCATTCTCTACTGATAATGGAAATGTAACATAAATCAATGAATATACTTTTAATATATAGGTCACTGAGATTTGGGGACTATTTGTAAATGCAATATAACGTAACCTATCCTAATTTATATAACATGTTTTATCCCCAAAATAATTTGTTTCAAAAAATAATACACTCATGTTTCTAGCTTATGATATCATAACTAGAACTTTTAGGGGATATTCAAAAAGTAAAAATTTAATTAAAATTATTAACAAAAAAGAATATTTAATCTTAATACAGTAATTGGTATATGAAACTAGATAATCATTCCCTGGCTAATTTTTTACATCTATGTTGCTAAATTTCTGGGTTTATGAGTTTCTTTTACCTCCTTTGTCCTGATTACAGATGAGGCAATTCCTTCCACTTGAGTTCAATATGATTGTGATGCACCTTCCCAATAGTTATTCAAAAATCTCTATAACCCTAACTCTCCACAGGCCATTCTTTATTCTTGGAAACCTCCATTAATCCCTTCTTTATGAAATTCTACTCAGCTTGCTTTCAAAAACATTCACACCAACTCTGTGCAGTTCAATAAGGGAAGAGGATCTTGTTTTGCTTTTCTCATCATCACTACTTTTTCCGTCTTTCCCCCACCCACCCCTTCCTTGGATGCCTTCCTTTGTTACTTCGGAGCATAACTTGGATTGCCTAGCAAGGTTGTTTCCCGTCCAAGAATTCACTGATATACCCTCTCCCACCTTTCCAGTGATTTCTCTGACACGATTACTTCACTCTGTTGACTTCTCAGTTTTTTTTTTTCTTCACATTTACAACTCCATCCTGCTGAAAGCCCACTATAACTATCTGTGGAGTAAAGAGTTACAGAATTTCAAAGAGGGTGATATGCTTTGGCTGTGTCCCCACCCAAATCTCACCTTAAATTGTAATAAACCCCAAATATCAAGGACAGGGCCAGGTGGAGATAATTGAATCATGGGGGCAGTTTCCCCCACACTGTTCTCATGGTAGTGAGCAAGTCTCACAAGATCTGATGGTTTTGTAAGTGGGAGTTCCACTGCATAAGTTCTCTCTTGCTTGCCACCGTGTAAGACAGGACTTTCTTCTCCTTTGCCTTCCACCATGATTGTGAGGCCTCCCCAGCCGTGTGGCACTGTGGGTCACTTAAAACTCTTTCCTTTATAAATTACCCAGTTTTGGGTATGTCTTTATTAACAGCATGAAAACAGACTAATACAGACTAAATTGGTACCAAGGTAGTGGGGTGCTGCAGTAAAGATACCCAAAAATGTGGCAGTATCTTTGGAATTGGGAAACAGGCAGAGGTTGAAATAGTTTAGAGGGCTCAGAAGAAGACAGGAAAATGTTGGAAAGTTTGGAACTTCCTAGAGACTTGTAGGGCTCAGAAGACATGAATATGTGGGAAAGTTTGAAACTTCCTAGACTTGTTGAAAGGCTTTGACCAAAATGCTGATAGTAATATGAATAATAAAGTCCAGGCCAAGGTGGTCTCAGATGGAGATGAGGAATTTTTAGGAAACTGGAGCACAGTTTACTCTTGCTATATGAAGAGACTGGTGGCATGTTGCCCCTGCCCTAGAGAGCTGTGGAACTTTGACCTTGAGAGAGATTATTTAGTGTATCTGGCAGAAGACATTTCTAAGCAGCAAAAGCATTCAAGAGGAAGCAGAGCAGAAAACTTTGGAAAATTTGCATCCTGATAATGCAGTAATACCCATTTTCTGACAAGAAATTCAAGCCTGCTCCAGAAATTTCTCTAAGTAACAAGGAGCTGAATGTTAATTACCAAGACAATGGGAAAATGTCTCCAGGCCATGTCAGACACCTTTGTGGCAGACCCTCCCATCACAGGACCAGATGCCTAGGAGGAAAAAATGGTTTTGTGGGCTGGACCCAGGGCCCCTCTGCTGTGTGCAGCCAAGGGACTTGGTGCCGTAAGTCCCAGCCACTCTAGCCATGGCTAAAATGGTCCAAGATACAGCTCAGCTGTGGTTTCAGAGGGTGCAAGCCCCAAATCTTGGCAGCTTCCATGTGGTGTTGGGCTTGTGGGTGCACAGAAGTCAATAATCAAGGTTGGGAAACCTCCACCTAGATTTCAGAGGATGTATGGAAATGTCTGGATGTCCAGGCAGAAGTTTGCTGCAGGGGCAGGGCCCTCATGGAGAACCTCTGTTAGGGCAGTGCAGAAGGGAAATGTGGGGTTGAAACCCCCACACAAAGTCCCCCTGGGGCACTACCTAGTGGAACTGAGAGAAGAAGGCCACTGTCCTCCAGACCCCAAAATGGTAGATCCAATGACAGCTTGCACTGTGCACCTAGAAAAGCCACAGACACTCAATGCCAGCCCATGAAAGCAGCTAGGAGAGGGGCTGTACCCTGCAAAGCCACAGGGGTGGAGCTGCCCAAGACCATGGAAACCCACCTCTTGCATCAGTGCGACCTGGAAGTGAGATATGGAGTCAAAGGAGATCATTTTGGAATTTTAAGATTCGACTGCCCCACTGGATTTTTGACTTGCATGGAGACTGTAGCTCCTTTGTTTTGGCCAATTTCTTCGATTTTGAATGAGTGTATTTATGCTATGTCTGTACCTGCATTGTATTTAGGAAGTAACTAACTTGTTTTTTATTTTATTATATCAATTTTGATGAGACATGAGAGTGGTCTTAATTAGGTAATGACAGGATAGAGAAAAAAAGTAGATGATGCAAAAGATTAGGAGGTAAGATGAAAATGATTTGTGGTGGTTCGAAGAGAGATAATGAAACTGCCTTTCAAAAATTATAGTAGTAAAAGAAATTTGACATAACTGACTCCATCTTGCACCTACCAGGCTAAATTGCTTTTGCTCATTATTCTGTGGAGGCCATCATAGTCATTTTCTTAAGCTGATTTCCTCCTTGTTGAAAGATAAAAACTATATTTGTAAAAAGTAGTAAAAGGCCACAAGTTTAGAATCATTGTAGGGGCCTGAACTTTGCTAAGGAATAGGTATGGTTAAATGATAGCCATCCATTGCCTGCTTAGCTTGTTTAGTGTCCCAGAGTCATGTAACTGAGGTTACAAGATGTATAACTCCCCCAACTGCTCCTATAGATAACATCACTATTATGAGACCTAAAGGATTAATCTTTGAGATATTTTTCAGATGTAGCATTTTGATAGACTGAGAGATGCCACTTGAACCTGTGTTCCATACTAAGGACTGACTCAACTGGTCCTGCACCCTCAGCTGGGTACGGACTCACCAACAGCTTTGTCACCCTTGTGATTTCATTCCCAGCCAACCCATTGTTTCAGTTCCCCAGCCCCCTCCCCACCACAGTACAGTTTAAAACCCTAGCCTCTGAATTCTCAGAGAGGCAGATTAGAGAAATATCTCCTGTCTCCTTGCTTGGCTGGCCCTATGACCATTAAACTCTTTTTTTCTGATTCACCTCCTGCTGTTCTCAATGTATTGACTTTTCTGAGCAGCAAGTGAGAAGAACCTGTAGGGCTGCGGTGGTAAAGGATGAGGGAAGAGATAAGAATGATACAGAGGTTAGAAGACAGAACGTCTGGGGATACAGACATTCACTGGAATACGTATAAGAGGAACCAGAAGCAGACAGCCCAAATTGTGTACAAAGAGATCAGTTTTAGATAAAATGGGTTTAGTAGGACTATGGAGTCAGCCTTTAAGTGGAAATGCCCTATACTCAATTGTATAAACTGAATTGAAATCTCTCAAAAGACTGGTCAATTATACCTTCTCCATTTTGCTTTCTAAGTATCTTCTTCAACATAACTGAAATTCTTCTTACTATTTTATTTATTCCCAAGCACATCATGATATTGTTTCAATAACATTAATTAACTACCTTAAATTGTATTTGTTTTAAATGTTGTAACACTTTCCATGTCAACTTCAAATACTACCACCGATATGATTTCGATTGAAGCTAGTATTTTAATTTACATTTTACAGATGAGAAAATTGATGCCAAATTGTTAAGTGATGCACTACATTTTATAGTCAGTATACAGAAGATTCTTGACACATTTCTAATTGCCTGATTTCTAATCACCTGTATTTTTCTCAGTTGTGTATTTTTGATAAAGGGTATGGATAACATAATACTTTAAAAATATTACTGGCTCTTTTCTCTACACATTTTCTTGTCATTAGCAAGTAGTTGTGATATAGATTTTGAGTAAAAGTAGGTCCATTTTGACTACCAATATTTTAATTGGCCATTGTATAAATACCACTAAAATACATAAATCTTAAATGTCTAGCTTAATAAATCTTACACAGTGAAGTACTCAGAAGCCTCCATCATGTTCATTCTCAGAAACTAAATACCCAAACTTAAACTAATATTCTGAATTTTGTTATAGAAACTGTTGTATATTTTGCTTTTTTCAAACAAATGGAATTATACGAACTTTACTTTTTATGGTCTGACTTCTTTTGCTCAACATTTTGTCTAACATGTTGTATGCGACAGTAATTCTTTTTGAAAAAAATAGCTCTATGGTATTTCTGTATGTAAATATACTACAGGTTGTTTGCTTATGTTTCTGTTGATGGGCATTTTGGTTGTTTCCTGTTTTTGTCTGAGATGAACAAAACTGCTATGAATTCTGCTGCATGTATTTCGGTGCATGTATGTGCATATGTTAACTGGCATGGAATTGCTGGGTTTACAGAATTGTGTGCATGGTCACTTTTAACAGGTAGTACCAAATATTTTTACAAAGTGACTGAACTACCTTATACTACCATGTATAGTATATAAAAATTCCAGTTGCAACACACTTCTGCCATCATTTGATATTTCCAACTTTTCTTTTTTTTCATTTTGGTCATTCTGGTGGGTGTGTAGTAATCTCATTTTGATTTTAATTTTAATTTCCTTGATGAATAATGAAGTTGGGGAACTTTTCATATGCTTATTGACCATTCTGACAATCTCTTTTGTAAAGTGTTGTTCAAGTCTTTTGACAATTTTTCAATTGGGTCGTCTGTCTTTTTAATCTCAATTTGTAAGAGTCCTTTATACATTCTAGATAAGAGTCCATTGTTAAATATATGCATTGCAAATTTCTTCTCCCACTCTGTGGATTGCCTTTTCACTCTTAATATTGTCTTATGATGAACAGAAGTTTTAAATTTTAATTTAGTAGAAATTACAAATCTTTGTCTTAATACTTTTTTTGTTCTGCTTGAGAAATTTTTACCTGTCTCAAGTTCATGAAAACCTTTTACTGTTATCTGTGGTGTATTAACTTTCAAATTTAGATTATGAGCCATCTGGAATTGGTCTTTGACTATGCTGTGAAGTACTGGTCAAAGTTCCTTTTCTTTATATTTGAATATAAAATTGATTCAACATTATTTAAGATTCTTTTTCATTAAATTGCAGTACCACATTTATCATATAACAGCTGACTGTATATTTGTGACTTCTCTTTTGTTTTGTTAATTTTCTAACCTATTCATTTCAGTTTCTCTAGATTTATTAAGTCTTCATGTATACTTAATATACATTCTCCAATTTTATTCATTTCCTCATAGTTGTCTATACTATTCTTCATCTATTGAACAGTTGAATCAGTTCAGAAATAAAACTTTTGAAATTGTGACAAAAAGTAACAATTAGAGGACAACAATTGCTTTTATTATATTGGCAGCTAATTCACATTAGCTTATTCTGACCATGTTTTGAAAGATTTAAGGAAATTACCGAAACTAACACAAACAGAACGTTACTGCTATCTTGACACTTGTCAAAATATCCAGTTTCTGATTCCTCTTTTTCCTTTATGTAAATAATGTATGGGCTGTTTCCTATTTATGGTATAAAACTGCTTGTGACTGAAATACTGTTTTCAATTAAAGTTTTGCATACTCAGCAGCATCAGATCTATTCTTATCTCACCAACCTCTTATTCCCCATATTCCTTTATTTCTACCATTCCCACAGCAAACTGTTATAATATGGTTTTTATCAACTTCTGAAAAAAATAGTCTTTTACATGCTAAAATACATTTTGTGGTACATCTCATCTGGATAAGATGATGTAGACTTACATCACCCTCCTCCTCTCCACTAAGTACAATGACAAACTGGAAATAATGCAGTAGGAGATCAAATGGGGAATGGTGAAAGGTGGAAAGAAGGAAAACTGGTTAGAGACTCTGGGATTGCAGGAAAAAAAAAGGGACAGGGTGTCTTGTGACCTACACCCAACAGAAGACGATGACTCAGTCCTGCATTTCCTGACTATCAACCTAACCACAGAAGGTGGCCTAGGTGGGTGCATTCCTTCTCTGGATTGACCTCAACAACCTCAGGAAAGTAGGTCAGCACAACAAGGCCAATTACTCAGGAGCCAGGCTGACAGCAAGAGTGTTCCCTTTTCCTTCTCCTACTAGGCCTGAGATTTCCCTTCTCCACTCAGAAACATATATGGGTACATACAATAGGCTGTCCTTCTCATTAGTTTTATAAGCCGTATTTTAAGACTGATTAAAATATAACACTATCTGATATGCAAGACGATATTTAAAAGTAGGAAAGGAAAAAGGACATAAATGAAGTTAAGGTTTCTGCAATTCACTGAAAGTGGTAAAATGTTGATATCATTAGACTGTGATAAGCCACATATGTATATTATAATGACTAGAGCAACCGCTGTGAAAACTAAACAAAGAGATATGCTCAAAATAAATCAAGATGTAAACCTAAAAAATAAAAAATCCAAGTAATCTATAGGAAGTCAAGAACAACAAAACAGAGACCCAAGAAATAGAGACAACAAACAGAAAATGGATAATAAAAAGGCAGATTTAAGGTCTAATGTATCAATAAGTACAACAAATGTAAATAATCTAAACACACCAATTAAAAAGTAGAGATCAATATAGTTGATAAGAAAATATGACCCAATTATATGGCATTTAAAAGAAAAGTATTTCAAATTTAACAATATACGTAGGTTAAAAATAAAAGGATCGAGAAAGACAAACCTGTGTAAATGCTACCAAAACAAAAAGCAGGAGTGGTTTTATTATTATCAGATAAAGCAGACCTCAGAGCAAAGACAATTACTAGAGATAAAAAGGGGAATTATGAAATAATAAAAGATCAATCTACCAGGAAAACATAATAATGATTTGAAATGTATATGCACCAAAGAAGATACTCTGGATATAGATGAAACAAAATCTGATAAAACTTAAAGGAGAAATAAAGAAATCATCAATTATAATTAACAATTTAAAACTCCCCCAACCCCCCAGCAAATGAAAGAATGACTACACAGAAAATCAGCAAGGATATAGATCTAAACAATGCAATTAGCGAAAAGGATCTCATTGGCATATATACAATAAGCCAACCCATAGCAGTAGAATATACTTTCTTTTTTTAAGCACCCCTGTCCTGGGCCATAAAGCAAGCCTTAACACATTTAAAAGAATTAACTCATACAGAGTATGCTCTCTGAACATAATGGATTCAAACAAGAAATCAAAGATACAGAGACAACAGGAACATCTTTAGATACTTGGCATAATATCCAAAAACTAGAAACAAAACAAAACCCCGATGTCCTTCAGTAGATGAATGATTAAACAAATGGTGATACATTGATACCATGGAATATACTTTGCAATAAAAAGAAATAAACTATGGATATCAAACAAGTAGAGACAAATCTCCAGTGAATTCTGTCGAGTGAAAAGAAGCCAATATCAAGTTTATATACTGTATCATTCCATTAATATAACATTTTTGAAATGACAAAATTGTAGAAAGTGGGGACAGGTTAGTGACTATCAGGGTGTGGATGGGGGGAGAGTGGAAGAGGAGGTGGGTGTTACTATAAAAGAACCACATGAGAGATAAGAGAAGTGAGGGAACTGTTCAGTATCCTTCCCATGGTAGTGGGTATATACGCTTACATATATAACCAAATTTTATGAAACTAAACACACACACATATACACAGACACACACATGAGTACAAGTGAAACTGGGAAAAATTGAGTATGATCAGTGCATTGTATCAGTGTAAACATCCTGCTTGGTGATTTTGTATTATGGTTATGCAAGTTATTACTACTAGGGAAAACTGGGTAAATGGTACTCTGGAATTTTTATTTCTCACAACTGCATGCAAATCTACAATTATCTCAATATAAAAAGCTTACTTAAATAATACACAATATACTTTAATGTATTATTTATCCCTTGATATAAACACCATTAATAATATTGGCCGCTTTTGAACATAGTTCAATTTATACATAAAATATTTTAAGGTATAATTTTTCACTGAATTAAACACAAAGGCTTTAAAAGAATTCACTAATGAGGAAGTCGAAAAACAACAAATGCTTATGGTCCTTTCGTTTTTCCATACTCAATGATTTTCTCCTGATACCCCTTCCTCCACAACAAGTGTTCCTTTTTTAACATTGCGAAAATAAACTTACTTCTCTGAAAAAGCTGTTACTTGCTTTACTGTAATGTAACTTTTAAATGTAATTTCTGTAAGAAATGTTGTCTTCTTTCTTATTCAAGCCCCACGGACAAGATGGCAAATAATAAGAAGAACCTATTGTAATGAGAGTAATAATAATAGCCTCTAATTATGTTTTAAGGTTCTGGTTTGAAATTTATATTTAATTTTAAGGTATTGGTTTGAAATTTATACTTTATTTCAACATTAAAATATCATTTGATTATAGCTTGGTAATTAGGCAACTCACTCTAAATTTTATAACTTTGGTATATATAAATTTAACAGATACACACACACACATGCCCACACACACACATTTAGTTAGGTACATTAAAAGTTAGCATTCTCTCCATCCTCAAATTTATAGGCAGGAGGCAGAATGGGTCTTTCAGTTTTCGAGAACCAGCAAAAGAGTGTTGTTGTATTGTAGCAATATTGAAATTTTGTTTTAAAATTCTTTGCTAGTAGAATGAAGGTGTAAGAATTGGCAGCTTCAATTCTTGCAGTATGTTATCACCATACTGTTAGAAGAGCTCATTTATGCCAATTCTGATGAAACTGGGTGTGTTATAAATCAAGCATGAGCCAGGGGTTTCTTATGTCAACAATGCATTTCAACTCTTACCTTATTACCACATTTTTTGGACTCTACAGGATAATATCTTTTAAGCTTTTTATTGCTTGCGTGTGAAATCTCAAATAATGTTGCCAAATGCAGCAAAAGTTCAGGGCTGTTTCTTGACATTGGTTTACTGAATGCTGAACTGTGAAAGTTTGAATGCCTAAATCCTTATCTATCAATGAGGTCGATTAAACCTCACCCATTGCCTTGATGAAACCTTTTTTCATTGTGTAGATTGTGCTAAAAGATTCACTAAAGTATGTGATGTCGCACAAAAATTGCTTTTTCTCAAATATCCTCTGTAAATTCTGAGTACATGTGAACTATTCGGCATGGAATGTGTAATCATTATGCAGTAGAAAAGAAACATTATATCTGAATTTTGCAAGTTATGTTGCCTTTAAAGAAAGCCATCTAAACAGAAGCTAAATTTAGAGTTAATTTTTTAGGAAAAATGATAAAGTATGTTGACAACACAAGTTTCCACAAGATCCTGGTCTAAATAGAAAACCACATTGAAAATTTCTGGGGGTAGTAGAAAGGTGAATCATTTTATAAGAATGAGACAGTGTATGACAAGAGAAACATACGTCAAAACATGCTTTATTTACCTTCCATTAGAATGTCTTCCTATGAGAAGGTTAAATACTTCAGGAGAGGGATAGGATTTTTCTCATGTTAACTAATCCAGACAAAAGTGAATAGAGATTTGCTTTCTTCAGCATTTATTAATATTAATTGCTTTATTGAACTAGCTGTGGGAACAGGGATTTCCCAATGCCAGCATAAAGGATCATTATTTATAAGCTAACTGATCCCACAAATTCTACACTTAGCTCAACATTTCCGTTGGAAATACTGAAAGAATCTTTTTAAAAATGTTATATTTCAGCCTTCATACTGTATGCTAAATTACATAAGCTAAATGATAAAACATTTTCCAGGAAAGGGGAATTTTAAAGTCTCACATACTAGGCTTCAAATCAAGCTCTGAAATGCAGCTTATTATTACGTTTTTCTTCCATTTATTTTTAATTCTTCCCCTTTGGCTCTGTCTTACAGGTGTCCCTAGTTACAACCATCAGTAAAAACAAAACACATGTGTAGGCTATAAATCTGTATTTGTGCTAATTCATAGGAGAAAAATATCTTCAGTTCCTCCTTCCAATTTCCTTTCCTTTTACCACTTAGAAGCTCTCTATAGTGCTCTGCGCTTACGATTACAGAAACCAAACTCTGTCTCACGTGATGGGTTAACAGTAAAGTTTTTGCATGTCATGTCTCGTTGGAACTAAAGAAGTCAAGGTGAAAATCCCCAGGTTAATTTAGATTTTGAAAGGACTTAGAAAGGGAATCAATCTTTAGTAAAAGGGGGAACTGCCAATTGAGCTTTTTTGTAGGAACTAGTCAAGACCCAAACAAGCTAATATCAGGTATTAGCAGTAACTTTTCACATTGGGAAGTCATTGCCTTGAATGTCCAGTAGTTAATAAGTTTCCCAGGCACTCAAAGGGAGACTCTTATAATTTTGTTCAGATATTCTTATTATAAAGGTGCCAGAGGCAATGCTAAAGCCAAGATAGAATTGGTTATTTGCTTGTAAAGTCTAATTTGAGTGTTTTAGATCAATCTAATTTCAGTGTTTAGATCAGCTGTTTTATTGTTTATTTATTTATTTTGAGATGGAGTCTCACTCTGTAGCCAGGCTGGAGTGCAGTGGCATGATCACAGCTCACTGCAACCTCCACCTCCCGGGTTCAAGTGATTCTCCTGCCTCAGCCTCCTGAGTGGCTGGGATTACAGGCATGCGCCACCACATCCAGATAATTTTTTTTTTTTGTATTTTTTAGTAGAGATGGGGTTTCACCATGTTGGCCAGGATGGTCTCGATCTCCTGACCTCGTGATCCACCCACCTCGGCCTCCCAAAGTGCTGGGGCATGAGCCACCATGCTTGGCGTAGATCAGCTGTTAGTATGATATACAAATTGTCAGTTCAGAGTGTTTTCTTCTTCTTCCTTTCCTTTTATTTTGATAAAATAATAATTGACCTTCTAACACTGTTCCTTAGTCTTGAAATAACACCAACAGCTAGATAAAGCATCAGGGATGTTGTATACTGTATCTTGACAAATTCTGCTTATTTTTGTATTTTATTTTTCCAATCATTTTTCCCGTGATAGATGAAGACACTCTTTTGCGGGGGAAAAGTATTTTTCACAAATGTAAGAATAGTCATTTTTGTATAAGTATTTTACAAATAGCAGAATCATATCTGAATAGTCATCCAAAAATTGGAGACATGAATTTAAATAGTGCTCACAGGGTGTCTTAGATTTGATTATGAAGTTATTCCATGAGTAGGTCATGCCAAGACTATCACAGAATCAATGGACTGGACTTACTAAGTCATCATCCCTTACTAACAGTATAGAGTTCTCAAAAGCTTTATTAGGTGCAATTGTAAGTGGCTCAGATAAGAGGCTTCAATCATTTCTTTTTAGAGATGATTCCACAGCTTCAGAAATTTCATTGGCAAGAAATGATTCCTGATGCCCAGTCGGATGTGTCATTTTTCTCTTAGAACACTTGTAATCAATCCTGCCCTGCACCTCCCACTAACCATACAGTATTTGCTCTTTTGTTCTTTTCTTTTTTTTTAGTTTCCACACTCTTTTCAGTCAGTAAATTTTGCCCACATGATCAAATACATAAGAAAAAGAATAGAAATTGAACAGGTTTGTATGAAGAAGGATTAGAATGAGTTGAAGTAAACCGTGGAAAGAGAATATTTAGTTTGGCTTAAATCACTGCTATAATCACTTAAACATGAACAATAAACTATTTGGAAAATCTCAGGAACTGTTTTATTTCACAGACATATCATTAGGCCACCATAATGTTCCAGGAACCTGCCCCTTTCAACCCAGGCCCATCCCCAAAGAGACTATTTCTATATTAGCATTCACAATAGATATTTCCAAGATTATTTTATGCTCTAACAAAGACAGAATGACATGGCAAGGGTATTGTCCTGAGCCTCTTCTCTTTCTGGGATCAAGGCTTTGAGAAACTGTTGCAAGTCAATAGGGAGTCTCTGTCACACTCCACAGGGAAAGCTCCTTATGAGCAAGAAGCCCCACAATGAGACTTTCTTTCAGCCCATAAACAATAGGGTTATGAGTTTCATAAGGTAAGCATCAGGCTGGAAAATTGTTATAATATGAGTTCTGATTCCAAATCTATAATTTCCTGGCTTGTTGAGTGACAATGGGCATATAACGTCACTGACGTGCCTTTTCTAAAGTTTAGTTTTGAAATCTGTATTAGTTACACATTTGATCATAGTAAAACAGATCATTCTAAAGAATAAAATTCTAAAAAAAAACCTAGTTTAAAACCAAAAGGCTAAGTAGAGCCTCTGAAAGCAAAAAAACACACACTATAATTATGAGTTGAAATAAGCCACTCATAACACCTTTAAACAAAAAGAGCTGGTAGAATCTTGAGCTATAAAATATTAAAATGTATTGCTCAATGTAAATATTTTAAAGTGTGGACTTCTGTAACATCAATAAACAGATCAAGATATCAGATTTGTGCCAGAAAAAAATCAGTGTACAAAAATAGACAATATGATTCAATGGTTTCCAGAATGAATATACTGAAACATTAAATATTTCTAGATCTCAAATATCTGTCTTTATCCAATGCTAAAATTATTTCCCAATTGGTTAAAATGTTAAACTGAAACATCAAATAAAAGCATTTCAGTTAAATATGAAATATATGACTGTATAGTCTTTCTAAATTTATAAACAATGAAAGAATTCACAAAGGAAAAAACCAATAGATTTTATAACATAAAATTGACTTCCTAAATGTCAAGGAAATTTATTAAAGTTCAAAGGTAAACAAAACTAATGACAATTTTACAACTAATATAATAGATATATAGTGTCATTCTTAATTTATAAAACTCTTGTTAGGCCCAATAAAATGACCACTATGTAATAACAAATTGAAAAAAAGATGAATAAACAATTCACAAAATCAGAAATATGACTACCCAATACATTCTCATTAGCAATCCAATCAATAAGTTTAAATAGTATAAATATATTTAAATATTTAAATAAATTTAAATCAAATATTTTTAATTCAAAAATATATTTTTCTAGAATGGACCTCTTCTAGACTACCAGTAGGTATATTAGTCTTCATAAGCTTTATAAAAAGGTAGAAATTATTGAAAATATTATTAAGAATTTTAAAATTGTTATCCCAAAATTTTATATCTTTTGTTGCATTAATTCTACTTCCAGAATTTATCTTAAAGACATTTTCCGACTCAGGCTAAGATTCATATATGAATATGTTTATTGCAACACTTAGAATAATAAACCAGTGGAAATAACAAAATGCCCATTTATTGAGTTGAATTCAGGCCCAAGTACAGTGTTCTATAATGGAATAGCATGAACTCAACCAAAATCATGTAAAAAAAATTTTCTAAAAGGAAAAAATATGTAAAATGCAGTTTAATTAGAAAATAACCTCATAAAATTTTACATTTACCAAAATTTGCTTTGGGCTTCAACAGTTATATAGGTATAAAGAAAATAACACTTGAAAGAAATATATCAAAATATTAAGTGATTTTGTCAAGAATGAGATTATGTGGTATTCTTTTTCTTCCTTAATTTTCAAATGCCTATAATTTGAATCCAAAACTTTTATAATTAGAGGACAAGAACATATTTTTGATAGGTTATAAGGAGTCCTGAAACTTACAGTCACATAATATCAAAGTAAACTGAAAATTACATAAAAACACATAGAATGCTCTTCAATGGTTGTAATTAACAAAGTGTCTTTTCTTCACATAAGTGAATGTTTATTTTTAATTTTTTAGCATCATAATTACTGGCTAAAGCAAATATAGCTCTGTTTAGCAAGAAAGCAGGAAATTTTAAAGGGCTAGGGATGTGCAATCACTAATTCTCATAGGCTTGGATTCGTAGACAATTCTGATAATTCTGATGAAAAATTCTAAAGTATCTGAGAATAATACAATTGATGGATACCTCCCCAAAGCTAGAGGATGATTAGTTAAGGTTCTTTCTATTAATGTATCTATAATCTAATAATTATTTTCTTAGTCTGTAATGGCCTTCCATGCAACACTCTTTCTTTACAATCACTACCTTTCTCTCTCAGAAGGAAAAAGATGGAGAAATAAAATGTAATTAGTACAATCCAAAGGGACAAAGGATGAGAACAGAGTAAGAAAGCCAACACTGGCAGACATGGAGGAAGGACAATTATTTTGTTCAACCTCAGTTTATTATTTTTCAACCTAAGGAAGAGAGTATAAGCTAAACCACGTGTACAAAGGCAACTCATACCCAAAAGCAGCAACAACTGCTTCACTTCAGATGATTTAACTGGTCTTTGCAAACGTGTTCAATCTGATTCTTGACCAAGAGAAAAAGAGATTCTTTTTCTCCTACTCCCACACAACATGCTGCACAAACACCCAGTTCTATGACTTTATTGTTTCCTGCACAGTGACTTTTAAGGCCTGCCTACCTTATTCACAATCTCGTGATTCCACCCCCATCCTCCTCCCCTTCCTTTGTAGATTCCAATTCCTGATCCATGGGTTCAGGGCCAGTCTTTACTCACTCTGCCAAGGGAAGACACCCCTAGGAATGTCCTTGTGGGGCTGGTTGTACATCCTCAATATAAGTAAGATGGAAGAACAGAAAAATGATACCATCACTGCAAGTTAGAAGTTTAAAGTGAGTCCTATAATAATTTAATTAGGTTTTTCATAGAGAACTTCTACATAGAGTTTTGTATGCTCATAGCCCTGCACTCAGGCAATCCTATGGGAGAAGTCATGTTTGACTTAGTGGATATTGACCCTCCTCTCCTATCAACTCTGTTTCTTCCCTGTGGCATTATCTATTGCCCTTATATCATAGAGTCTATCTATCCTGTAGATAGGTAATCCCAAGAATATGTTAGCTGATGGATTTAAAATTGAAAATAATAAAGTTAAAGTGTTGGAAGATAAGCAGTACTTCTGAAAAAACTCAAACTCACTCTTCATACTTTTGCTCAACCAATCATCAAATGTTTATTTAGGACCTAATATGCTCTTCTTCCTGCCCTGGTTCCCAACAGTAAATTGTCACATATGACTTTCCTGGCTTTGGTAATGTAGGTTTTCTGCCCACCTCAACACTGGAGAAGTCAGTGTACCACTGTAGAACATCTCAATAAACGTGTGAGATGAAAGAATAAATATATATATACGTGTTTGTATATATGCAGGTATATTGTGTATAAATATATGTGTGTATATATATATACACACACACACATATTTAAATGAGCACAGACCACATGCAAATCATTGATTAGTTTTTCTCTCACAATTACTTTGTTGAAGATATCGTTACATAGTATGTATAAATTATATTAAAATAAAAACAAGTGGTCTGAGGCCAGGCATGGTGGCTCACACCTGTAAACCTAACACTTTGGGAGGTCAAGGCAGGAGGATCACATAAGGTCACAAGTTCAAGACCACCCTGGCCAACATGGTGAAACCCCTCTCTCTACTAAAATTACAAAAATAAGCTGGACATGGTGGCATGCACCTGTAATACCAGCTACTCGGGAGGCTGAGGCAGGAGAATGGCTTGAACCCAGGAGGAAGAAGTTGCAGTGAGCTAAGATCACACCACTGCACTACAGCCTTGGGAACACAGTGAGACTCCATCTCAAAAACAAACAAACAAACAAAAAACTCTAGTGGTTTGAATAACATTTCATCGATGTTATCATGTGTGCATTTGTGAAAAGTAGCCTGATCTTAATTCTTTTCCCTTATGGCTCTAGCATCTCTTTAAGAAGCACAAAAAGGTGCAGAGACATAAAAAAGTCACTGACACTGAGTGTGTTTCATGAACTAAATTTGAGTCAGATTCAGGGTGACAATATTAAAGGAAATGGTGGTTTCTAATTTCTGGTGACCAATGTAGTGTGCCTGATCTGGGCTCGGACCATTGAATGCCTTTTAGAAGAAATGACCATAGGGCAAGGAATAGCCCCCAATATACATTCTGATCCTCTTTGAATGCATTGAGGGGAGAAGATGCTCTGGGAATAATTCTCTCTGCATCTAATCTCCCACTTCAAGATAGAGAAAAAGCAGTTTCTGGGAGTTGCAAATCGTAGGATTTCTATTCAGGCCTGCTACTAACAAGCCACTTAACAAACATCTCAATTCCTGTGGCTTAAGCCTTTTCTTTAGTTATAAACTGTGTTTACTTCCCCTGAATCTGCCAGGGTACCCAAATGAAACACATGGCACACACAGAATTTGATATTTCTGAAAAGGTTTCTTTATAGACAGGCTGTTCACAAAAGTTCAAGAAACAGGAGGGAGTCCACAGGATCACTGTGGTACTACCCCGGGTTGGTAGTAACTAAAACACTCCTAAGAAAGAGTGTCCTGTAGTGCCAGCAACCAGCCCTAATGACTTTTTATTTTTTTAACTTTACTTTAAATTCTGAGATATATGCTGAATGTGCAGGTTTGTTACATAGGTATACATGTGCCATGGAAGTTTGCTGCTCCTATCAACCCATCATCTAGGTTTTAAGCCCCACATGCGTTAGGTATTTGTCTTAATTCCCTCCCTCCCCTTTTCCCCTAACCCCCAACAGGCCCCGGTGTGTGATGTTCCCCTCCCTGTGTCCATGTGTTCTCACTGCTCAACTCCCACTTATAAGTGAGAACATTCAGTATTAGGTTTTCTGTTCCTGTGTTAGTTTGCTGAGGATGATGGTTTCTAGCTTTATCCATGTCCCTACAAAGGACATGAATTCATACTTTTTTATGGCTGCATAGTATTCCATGGTGTATATGTGCCACATTCTCTTTCAGTCTATCATTGATGGGCCTAACAACTTTTAAATCCCAAGAATTTTCCACTTCAGTAAACTTTCCACATAGTAAAATGACCAATGAAAGTATTCCTGATGTCTCATATGTATTTTAGAAGTTAGCTTTCTAACCATTTGGGGTAGATGAATGGAAACTCAGAACTGGATGGCACTGCAAACATTCTGGCCAAAATGAAGATCCCAGGTAACTATTTGCCTTTCTTCTCTACCTGAACTATCTCACACTGGGTCCTAGAATATATTGTATAATACACTTTGTTCCTATTTGTTCTTGCAATTTATTTGATACCCTAGGCAAAATAGCATCAGATTAAAGTTTATTGTTAATGAATAAGTATAAGTTAATGAACAATATAAACTTCGAAAATTGTGGTAACACCTATTTGGTGTAAATGCAGGGGTCATTCTTATGTAGAATGTCAAAATTAGAGTGCAATCATTATTGAGTTTCTTTTGCTCAAGAGGCTTAAAAGTGGGAACAGATACAAGAACATCATGAGTTATTTTCATTTTTTAAAAAAGATGGACATTTCTAACAGTAATAATTGACTAAAATTGTTTTAAAATGCTTCTAATATATTTCAAACACTGCCAGACTCATTTTAACAGGAAACCTTACAGAACAGCTGAAAATTCACTGGAGCTCACAAGCTTAATTTGCTTCCATTCTGCTGCTGATAACTACATTTCCAAAATTTCGATGCTTAATTTTATCTGAGATTTTTTGCTTTCAGTTTCAAAAAAGCTGCAACACCAATTTTTATGTGCAAAGCTTTTCAGAATACTTTGTTCACCAAGTCCTGATGGAAGCATAATATGTAAGGACATCGCCATGGGCTGCCTAGATAGGGGAACCGAGCAGCTAAATGATCTTTAAGATTTGGTCATACCTAAAATTGCAGCACCATCCTGACTTTTTTTTTCTTCTGCTTGGCCATCTGTCCAGTGTTTTCAAATTCTTTATGACAGTAT
The DNA here is from genome assembly GCF_029289425.2 of Pan paniscus. NCBI lineage: Eukaryota > Metazoa > Chordata > Mammalia > Primates > Hominidae > Pan > Pan paniscus. The sequence goes on along the minus strand of NC_073262.2, from coordinate 28,997,796 downwards.
AAACAGAATCCCCAAACAGAGTTAAGATAGGAAAATCAGGACCTTGAGTGACTGACATTCATTCTGTTGAGATTATGTGTGATGTATGTAAAACACCACTCATTGGTGGCTTTCCCAGCTCTAAGAAAATAAGTAGGTTCCTGTATCTCAGAATCATCTAAATGAGTGCTTCTCAAACTTTTACAAGATTGTAAGTCTCCAGGAGGTCTCATGAAACTGCATGATCTGATTCAGTAGGTGTGAGGAAGGCGAGGTCTGAGATTCTGCATTTCTGACCACCTCCCAGGTGATGCTGAAACTGCCAGCCCGAGGACCAGACTTTGGGCATAATATATTAACTCTTCTACTCCTACCTTTAGATTAAAATTTAAAGAGATCATGGCTTTTGAAACTTGAAGCATTCTCTGTACTTTCTTCCAGCTCCTGATTTCTAAAAATAATATTGGACTGAGTTGGTAGGGGTATTTTGGATTCCCAAAAGTTGGATTAAATTAAGGTCAGGAAAACACTTTAAAAATGCAGTTCAGAAAGTCCTAAATCCCAGATCACTTTCCAAACCATCCCATCTGAAGTTGAAGTAAGCTCTTGTCTGGGACAGCCTCTAATGTTCACCTCGCTTATCTCAATTACTAAATATACCTCCTTTCTATTATCTGCCAAAATGCTGCATTCCCTCATCTCTCAGTCTCTTCCTCTAGTTATGGATATTCCACAGAGGTGCCCTTTCACATATGCAGACACAATGGGATAATTGTACATTAAGTAGGAAAAAAGCCTTTATCATTCACAGTAACAGGAAATCCCAGACCCAGGGCAATATGTATGTAATATCTGAATACACAATCAGACTCTTTGAATAGTATTACATTGTAGGAGCAACAAACACAGCAAAGAGTCCACAAAAGCTGTCTTTTTCAGAGTATTCACAATGCAAATGAGCCATGATGAAGGAGAAAATCTGGTTAAAATAACCCGCTGACTGGGTATACATATCTCACCTTTTATCTTCAATTCCAATTTTCCAATTTAATGTCTAGCATCTGTTAGAAAATAAAAATATAATGATCAATGCTGTGGAATTAAATACACAGCTCCCCATATTTATTAGAGGTTCCCCCCGACCATACTCCCAAAAATCTGGTACATAGATTAAAATGCTTAGTGCCTAGTTTTGCTTTTAAACCGAGTCTAGAAATACAACTTGGGAAAGATTACCTCTGAAGTCTCTATATTCCTCTAAGAATTATTGAAGTTCTGAAAGTGATCTCTATTTTTTGGGTTATTTACTAATGAAAATAGCATTGTAGTGCTTGTAGAAAATACTACCACCACCTACTGGCATATACTGTACATAAAATTGAAAATATTTCTAAATCATTTTGAACAGTGCCAAATAAGGGCATAAGGAAAAACATAATTAGAGGCACTTTATTATAACTTTAATTTTAAATTTAGTCAAATAATTTCATTTGCTTTTTGACAATATAACATTAACTTTTGCCACCTGAATGTGTAAACAGAAGCAAGAGCAAAAATAAGGCATAAGATATTTAGAAAGTAGTAAGGTAGAGTTATATGCTTGAAATGACAAATGCCCTTGCTTTTCACTTGTTGCTGTGTTCATTTTTGCTTTTATTGGAAATTTATTTTTGTAAACTCAGAAGGAAAAGGGAGGTCTAGATCAATGTGGTAATTGAAAAAGTCATTTATATACCTTGTCATGCAAAATTATATTCAATCAACAAAAATATTTAAAGCAGAATATAAAGATATGTACAAATTCTCTACTATTTCAACAGCTATTTTGATGAAGGAACACAGTAAGAACAATACATGTATACCAGGTTTTTTGAAATTTTTATTTCACAGTTAATTCTCATTAGCTTATAGGTTAGTATTAGATTATTTTCTCTTTATAATTTTCCTTGGGAAAGAATTAAATCCTCATGTTATTTCCTCCATGGTTATTTTGAATTTTATCCTCAGACAATCTAGTCTTTGGTCCCATAAATTTCGTGCCTCTAAAGGAATTACCTCTTGCATAGAATCTATTTTCTTGTTCAATAGTTTAATATTTTGCATCAATGAGCTAGGTTCGTGAAAAGGATATGGGATTAAAGGCATGGATTTTCTTCCCAAAACGCCACTGTGACACCCCTATTTGTTAGAATTCCAACATGGATAATTTATCACTTTAATGATAATTATAATGACATCTGTATATATATAGAAAGAAAGATAAATTTAGTGGAACCTAATGATAATAGGTGTATACATTGTAATTATACTCAAGAAACTTTTCTGGAGGGTGAACATGTTAAATGTTAAAGAAAGAAAAAAAGTCCTCTAGTATTTAATTGCAGTTATATATTGAAAGTACATTCAATGCATTATTCAGTGTATTCAAAGTATATTAAATGTATATTACTTTTATTTTATTTCATGGGTATGAAAATATTTGTAGAAGATAATGGTAACTTATTCCTCATTATCTTATTTAAATTACAGTCAATTCTCTACTAGCTTAGTGATTGTTCAGTGCCCTTTAGGAAAAAAAATGTTATTGTTCCCCAAGATATTGTTTTGCATTACATTGATAATTAGGATTTATTGTGAAATACTAAACTACTGGCTTTGTTGAATTGTTTGACAGCCCAATTTCTTGCTTCTGTACCTATTCTCACCTTTTGATATCTGACACTATTTCTCCTGCATTTATTTTATCAAGACATAGTCATTGAATCCCTACAATGTGCCCAGCATCAGATTAGCACAACTGATTCGGTAGTGGATGTACAAGGCAGATGAGTTCCTTGACTTGTTGGAAATTAAAACAGAGTGATAGAGAAATGCAGTAAACAAGTAAAATGCAACAAATGAAAGAGCACATTGGAATAAGTGAGGTAAAGTGTAAGGGAGCAAGTAGGTAAGTATTGTAGCTGTGGCCAGGAAAGACCTCATCAGCAATATGATTATTGAGCTAAAAGAAAGACAGGAGTTCAATAATGCAAAGTTTAATTGTATATGATTGACAACAGTTATCTGTTTAACTCAGTCCAATAGATTAGCTATTGAAAAATATTAAAAATATTCCTTTTTTCTATTGTATGCAACAGACTTGTGATGAATGTAATATATTTTGAAAATTTATTTTAATAAGAGCTGAGTGAGTATTATCACCTAAAATTGAAAGACATGTTGTGGGCTGAATTGTGACCCTCCACAATTCAGATGCTAAAGCTTTAACCCCCAGCATTGTATTTGGAGACAGTGTCTTTAAATAGATAATTAAGGTAAATGAGATCATATGGGTAGGCCTTAGTCCAATATAATTGGTGTCCTTATATGAGGATATTAGGACACATACACAGAGGGAAGGCCATGTGCGGACACTGGAGGCAATGGCCATCTACAAGGTGGAGAGAGGCATTAGAAGAAAGCAACCCTGAGGACACCGTTGATCTTGAACATCTAGCTCCCATTTGTAAGAACGTAAATTTCTGCGGTTTGAGCCACCCAGTCTGTGGTCCTTTCTTACCATCTAGCAAACGAATGCAGGTAAAATTTGCAAAGCACTGATGATACAATAAAAGTCAAAAGGGCATAATGGTCTGTGTGATAAGAATGAAGTAAAGAAATTCAAAGAGAAAAAAATAGGTAATATGGCAAACAAATTAAGAACAGTGAGTTTTGGTGGAAGTGCAAAGTGAACGGAAAATAATAGGGGCACTGAATTTTACTAACCAGATTGGTATTATGTGAGAGAAGATCTTGATTGTCAAGCAAAGAAAATGCTTTTAAACATTATTCTGAAAGTAAGGAAACCTATTATTTCTCTGCCAAATAAACCAAACACAGGTATCTAGATAGAAAATAGATAAAAGCAGAGCTATTATGTAAGGAAGGGCACAGAACCTTGCTCCTCTAAATTTATCTTGCCTTGCCACAGCATCTCCAAGGAGCCTCGTGGATCTGCATCATATTTTGAACACCACTGGAATAAAGAGTTGAACTTTATTAGTGTTCATGGTGAGGCATTATAGTAATTTGTGGTAGGTTCATAGTATGGTCCCCAATTTCTTGTTCCCATCTTATCCTGGAAAGGGAATACACACTTTCATTCACAATTAGATAATTTGCTATACCCTGTTAGTATAAGAAGTATAATCCAAACACAGCATTGTTAGTTCTGGCCACGTGATATAGTTTGGCCAATGTAACCTGAGCAGAGGTAATATGCACCACATCCGAGCACAATCTTTAAGAGAGATAGCACCCAGTTCTGCCAGCAATCCTGTCCCTTTTTGTCTTCCATAAGAATATTATGTCACAAATGGTGGCCAGTCCTTTATCATGTGTCTGACTTAAGAACACACATAGCACACCAAACAACCATCACAGGTGAAGTGAGCAAGTAATACATGTCAATGAAAAGTCAGATATTGGTTAAAATCCACTGTAATTTTTGGACTATTTATTACCGCATCAAAGCTGACTAATACAGTGTTTATTAGGAAAAGTAAATAAATCAAACAAGTCAAAAAAGGGAATATCTTTGCTCCAAACTGTATTTAGTAGGTTGTAGGTTGGCCTACAATGAGAAAAATATGAAGTTGATTAATAATGAACATTTAGATATAGAAATACATTACACTTATGATAGAGTTGTCTATCACTTTCCACTCTCTCCATTTTTTTTCAAGTAACCTTATCTCCACTAACAAAATCTGCTGAGTTGGGTCTGTTCAACCATGGCACCATCGCTTCAAAAAAGATGGATGGACTTTGAATCTGTGACTTTTAGGGGGTAGATTTAGGCTGGCCAAAAACTTGTGATGTGTGACCCCAGTTCAATTAAATTTCTCTTTTTGGGAATTTTAACTAAGATACCTAGAGAGATTTTTGTATAATGATTAGCTAAAAAGTCATACTCACTCAATTTTAGAGCAAAGCATTTTGAAGTCTTATGAATAATATTATGGTAATAGAGAGTGGACACCAGTTAAGAGAGAACAAGAAATAGAAAACCTGAAAGAAACAATGACTTATCCTTGCCATTGCCTCAGGTCCTGCCCCAAGTGAGGCCTAATTTTCCTTCCCGCCACATTTTCTACTTGAGCTAATTTGAGAAGGCTTCCTTTCCTTTTGTCCAAAGCAAAAAAACGTTATTTTTTCAGAACATCCAAACAAATGTAGTGATTGCCCAACAGAGGTGTCCAATCTTTTGGCTTCCCTGGGTCACATTAGAAGAAGAATTGTCTTGGGCCATGCATAAAATACACGAACACTAACAATAGCTGATGAGCTAAAATAAAAAAAAAATCACAAAAAACTTATAATGTTTTGAGAAAGTTTATGAATTTGTGTTTGGCTGCACTCAAAGCCCTCCCAGGCTACATGCGGCCTATGGGGTGTGAGTTGGACAAACTTAACCCTTGTGGCTATATTGAAAAATAAAAAATAAAAAAAAAAAACCAGATGGCTTTGGACACTTAGAATCAATGTGTGAAACTGGTTGGTATATGCAGTAATGAAAGGTAAACATTAAAGATTTCTTTGAGGTTCCATATTTAGGTGGCAATAATACAGGAGAACAATTGGGAAAGAGATGCAGAAGATAATAAGGAAAATTTCTGGACACCCTTAATGTGAGAGGCTGCGATATTTGGTTGGAGAGGTCTACCAAGCAGTTATAAAGAAAGGATGTCTATGCCAAAAGAATGAATAAGCAATTGAGCACTCATTTGCCACAGTATGTGAAGTACTACATTAAATACTTACGGGATCACAAAATTTACTTTTTTGAATGTTTCACATTTGTAGCTTGCATTGTTTGTGCAAAAACTCTAATTCCTTTGCCAGAATTATGGCTCATTTTTGTGATTTTGTGAGTTTATGAGAAGGGCTAATGAATGAAAAGCACTTTGAACTATATTTAAAATCTAGCCTTTCGAAAGATTTTCATTGATTTCTTGTTTAATCCATAGTCTCCAAAATTTGGCATGGCAAAAGGAAAACTTTATGAATTAATTTTCACAATTCTACAGTGTTCAAAACAGAATAACTGGAAGTTGTCAAAGCTGCAATACAATCAGATGAATACCTCTAAAACCAGGTGAAGGAATTAAAGCAAATTTAAGTGAAAGAGTTGGGGAACAGGAAACTCATGAAACCTCATTCATTTCCTGGAAGTAGACCACAGATATGGCTCTAATGATTTTGGTAGCCAATGCAAAAAAAGAAATGCAATCAGTATTGATTAGGTAAAATACAACTTTGTCCCCCAGGCAAAGAAATGTTTTCTCCTGACTCTTAAATACAGATGACTGTATGATATGGAGTTGATAGCAAAAACAGCTCCAAGTTTTATAGCAACATTTTAAAGATCCCCTCCAGATAAGTGAATAGTATAGCTACAAAAGTAAAATTAGTAGGAAACCAATTTAACATTTTGAAGCACATAGCTTTCCAAAAAACAAGCTTAACACCAAAATTAATTTCAGAACATCAAAAAGTATCCTTATATTCAAGATCGTTCTTGACAAGTTCAAGGGTGATGCATGCTAGATGTTAATAATTACAGTACAGAGGCCTATTCTTCTTCTTCTTCTTTCTATTTTTTATTTTATTTTATTTTATTTTGAGACAGGGTCTCCTTTTGTTGCCCTGTCTGGAGTGGTGGCATGAACATGGCTCACTGCAGCCTCTGCCTCCTGGGTTCAAGCTATCCTCCTGCCTCAGCTGCCCAATTAGCTGGGACTACAGGTCTGCACTACCACACCCCACTAATTTTTCTGTATTTTTTGTAGAGACGGGGTTTTGCCACATTGCCCAGGCTGGTCTCAAACTCCTGAGCTCATTTGATCCACCCACCTTGGCCTCCCAAAGTGCTGGGATTACAGGCATGAGCCACTGTACCCAGCAGCATATTCTTTCAGAACAAACCTGGTGGGATTAGAGAATCACATGCTCCTAAAGCCATTCCACTGTGTGGGATACAAGATAGACATTTTAGGAATTTTTTCTTCTTAAAAAGTAAATTTGAAAGAATGGATGATGGATGTATTGAATGTCTAGATTAAAAAGCAACCATGATAGCATGGAAAATGGTTAAAGCATCCATGGTCAACATGACCATCAAGTCTAAATAAAGTCATCAGAGAGAGTCTAACTTGGAGGAGTACAACTTTCTACTATATTCTCAACTAGCTGTAAATGAGAACCTACAATATTAAATGAGCGAGATGCCTTTCAGGTTTATTAACTGAATGTTGGGGAATGTCAACCAAAAATAATGGCTTAGGCTTTGGAATAGTTCATTTGTAGATCTTTTTGCCAGCCATAATTAGATGGCAGGGTTGGTTGATACAGCAATTTAAGAAATACATTCATTTGTTAAAATGGTTTCAAGCTAAAGTCGTTTCAGATTGTCCCCTTTAAGCATTCTACACAGGAACCTATCACAGCTTTGTCTTCATAATAATCATTAAATTCAGTTCAAATACTAGTCATGGGAATTGTTATTTGACATTTATTTATTTTGCAATTCATCTCGAACTGATTTTACTAGGGGAAAAATGCACTAAGGAAGTCAATCTGCTGTCTCAGCACTTATTTGTTTACAGAAAATTTCAGTGTAGGTGACCCTGTTCTGGTCGGAAACTTTACGATTAGAGCTCTTTCTGCCTCAGTGAAGAGCACATGTACTTTTCGTTTTTCTTTTCAGCTATTACCAGACTTTTAAGGGAAACAAGGCAACAGGCATTTATTAAAGGGCCAGATAAGGGACATACTTGGATTTTTAAATATCTAATAATTTTAAGGTAGAAACTGATTTCTAACAGATAATTTGTCACTTTATATGCTAGCATGGCAGGTTTCTTCAAAATAAAATAATCGAAATTTGGGAAATTATAGGTAGAGCTGAACTATATACAAAATAATAGCCATCCTTACATTCATAATAAATATAAAATGCATTAATTTTTGTCTATATTTTCAAAATAATGTTAATGCTCTTGGATATGTTTTTATATTTCTTTTTTATTTTTATTTCTTTTTTTAAATATGTAAAATATAATCCTACATATCGAATACATGCATATGTATTCTCTTAGAAGAAAACAAGATTTTCTCATTATTTTGACATCTCCAAAATTGTATTGTTCTCTATTTGTAACTGCTTTCCTTCAATCACATTTATTGTACCTTAATTCTTATGCAATTAAAACAGGGTATTGGAAAGAGGTATTAGCAAAGATTACCTTCTTTTTGAGGTAAAACTCTACCGATAATTCAGTTTATTTTGCTTAATTTCCAGGGTCTCTATAAAATAGCTTTTTCACAAGTATATATATTATTTTGCTACATGGTTTTACTAAGAATTAATAATTTTAATGCTTCTATGATGATTTCTGATGATTTTGGCCCACTTCAAAAGCCAAAATGAAACGAAAATCATAAAATAAATAGAAAAGTACTGATGGCCTATGAGGTCATTAGAGTGTGAACACATAAATTACAGATATGTACATTCTAGAAACCCTGAAGAATTAAGAGAAAGTTAAAATTAGCCAATTCATTTGAAACATAGAAACAGCTTAACTAACCCCCAAAAATCTAATTTGATTTTCTTCTTTTTACCTTTCAAGTGTTTTTGTCTATTTTAAGAAGGCATTGAAACTGCTAGTCTAAACATACGAGATTAGAGATAGGGCTCACACTAAGGTAGATTGGTCAGAACTGGTTTAGAGAAGTTTTTGTTTGATTTCCACATGTTTTCTTATTTTAAATTTGAACATGATGCCAACAATTAAAAATTAAGGTACTTTATATTGAAAAGAAAATCTATATTTTGGATGTTTCTTGAGAAGTCAGGACTAGCTCTTAACGTGGACCACGGCAGCTATCTGCTAGGGCTGTGCACTGGTGGCTTATTTTACCTGGGCACTTCTCCCCAGGTTGCCCAAGTTCCATTTCCAGTATTTATCATATAATACCTATCTCCCATAAGATTTTAGCTTCTGTCTCCTAGGCTAGCCTGAGACCCAAATGATTCTTATTTCTTCTAGCAAAATATAGAATCACAGCCTTTTCTTATTTTCTTTCTGGCAACTTCCCCACCCACTCCCTAATGATAGTAATATAATGTGGAAAGTAAAACAAGCAGAAATGTTAAATAATCCATTGTGAGATAAACTGGCCACAATCTCTCCCACTCACTTGGAGCACTTCTCTGTAGAGCCCATCTCTATGCGTGAGAACTCAGCTTGAAATGAAATCAATGAAAAGACCAACTATTTTTATGTCTTTCTTAACCCGGGTTTACGTGATCTTTAAAAGATATACTTTTCTGAATGGCAACAGCATTGCAGTTTGTGCAAACCTTCAGGCTACACTACAGATGGTGCCATTTAGCAATGGCCAAATTGCCAGTTACAACCCTCTAAAAAATGCAGAGTTTATCATAGAAACTCTGACAGTCGCCAGAATATCATGTCTCTTTTGGGCATTGTTTTAACAAATGCATTTGAAAGAAAAATGTTCTCAGTTAACTACAGTTCCCAGAATACCTTGTAGAACATTCTGTCTCTATTGATCATAAACTGGCATAGCCACTGTGCTTCCTCTGGCAGAACTCAGGGGAAAGCAAGCAACTGCATTATATCATGTGACAAACTTTATGGAAAATACTAGTTTGCAGTTTTATCAGTATTTGCATTCTCTCAGTACAAGATAGATCTGAAATCTATTTTTATCCAACAGTTCTTATTAAACCAAGAAGATTGCCTGTTACCATATGTAGTTGTTTCAAGCAGTAGTGCCTGATGATACTTTTTGTAAACAATTGAGAATAAATCCAAACAAGCTAAAAAATGTTTATTGCAAAATACTGTAGTTCAAGAAAAATTACATCTGCATGGACTGCATATTTTACATGAAATTTATGGTGCAGTTTCTCTTCATTAACCACATCTCAGAGAATTTTCAAAGCATCAGCTTGCATATTATTAACATGTACTTAAAATAACAATATCGAAAGCTTCAAGATTAAAATAAAAGGTGAAATGTAAAATGTAAGGTGCCTTCAGTGTGTTTGTATACATGTAATTTGCTTTTTAATTAAAGTGAACTAGACCTTACCTAGCCCAGAGAGATTAATAAGTATCTCATTCTAGTACAACTATTCTCCTTAATAAAAGCAGATGGAATTCATTTTCAAAAGAAAAAAAATTAGTATTAACTATCATTGCTTCTTTTATGTGGTTAAACACATATAATTATTCTACCACATTTTTCATGGAAAGGAACAGTGACAGAAAGGCAATTACAGCATGTGAATTCAATCGAATTTTTTTCTATTACTCTGTGTTATGGATATGTGTTTTGTGGGGTGTTTGATTGGTTTTGTTTACTTTTTGCCACTTGTATGCATTCCCTATTATTTTACAGCTTGAAATTCTTGAAAAAAAATCTGTGTCATCAACTGTATTTACAATGCATGTAGTATTTTAACACATTCGAAAAGCTAAATATGGGCCATGGTGGCTCACACCTGTAATCCCAGTAATTTGGGAGGCCGAGGCAGGAAGATTGCTTGAGGCCAGGATTTTGAGACCAAGCTGACCAACACAGCAAGATTAAAAATTAAAAACAAAATTATTTGGATGTGGCTGCACATGCCTGTGGTCCCAGATACTTAGGAGACTGAGGTGGGAGGATCTCTCGAGCCAGGGAGGTTGTGGCTGCAGCAAGCTATGATTGAAACACTACACTCTCGCCTGGGTGATAGAGCAAGACCCTGTATCCCCAAAAAATGTGAAATAGGAAAACTATTAATAAAGGAATCTCTGCAAATTCCAGTATTTTATTATCCAAGTGTTCTTTCTTGTCGGTTATACCTAGATCCTTGAGGGCACTCCTTCAAAGTCAGTAGGAGACGGATTCTGATATGTTATTTCCTCTATGCACAATTTCCATGTGTTATCATGGAATGACCATGATTCACGGAATTGACAGAACTGAATTTTAATCCAACTATTATCTCCTAAACTGTGTGATGCTGGGCAAGTCAGTTAATCTGTCTGAGCTTCAGTTATTTCATTTGAAAAAACAGCTAAGAATATCTGCTTCATAGAATTGAGAGGGTGATATGGTTTGGATCTGTGTCCCCACCAAATCTCATGTCAAACTGTAACCCTCAGTGTTGGAAGTGGGGCCTGGCGGGAGGTAATGGTATCATGAGGGTGGATTTCTCATAAGTGGTTTAGCAGCTTCTACTTGGTGCTGTTCTCGTGACAGTGAGTGAGTTCTCACGAGATCTGGTCATTTAAAAGTTTGTGACATCTACCCAGCACACCTCTCTCTTCTCCTGCCATGTAAGACATACCTGCTTTCTCTTCACCTTCCACCATGATTGTAAGTTTCCTGAGGCCTCCCTAGAAGCAGAAGCCATTATGCTTCCTGTACAGCCTGCAGAACCATGAGCCAATTAAACCTCTTTTCTTTATGTATTACCGAGTCTCAGGTATTTCTTTATAGCAGTACAAGAACGGACTGATAGAGAGAGTTAAAGAGATAATCAGATAAGTGCCAATTACAGTTCCCAGCACAAGTAAGCCCTTTAAAAAGGCAAAAACAATTACCATTATTTACTCTTCAAATGTAAAGTAATACCTGAAGGTGGTCCAAATCATCCTGAGTTTGTATAAAATGCTGTTTCTTTGTTTTTAATAATAGAGTCAAAATCCTTCACTTTTTAACTGCTAACCACCATTATTTACAAACTTCCCATGCTGGCATACCCCAAAACTTTCTTTCTAACTAAGCCTCCCATCAGTGGTGTACCTAACCCTGCCCTGCATGTTCTCCAGGCTCCCCTAGTTTGCACTTGGTTCTCAATTTTGTCACTCTAATGAATTCCCAGTCGTCTTTCAATGATATCTCTTCAGATGCAACAAGATAGAAATAATCACCCACAGCTTCTCTATTAGAGCAGCATCAAAATCTTCTCCATGCATCTGTTGATATTGCTTCTTGGACTATAAGCTGTTTGAGCTATACCTTAGCGTTTCTCCAGCACTGATGCAATATCTGCAGGATGCCAGAAGAGAAGGAGTAACATTATTTGAAAAATACACCCTATGGAAAAGAAAGGAGAGTTCTAATACCTAAATGGGAGGTAATAAAACATTGTCAAAAGTTAGTAGAAGTCCACCTTTTAAGAAGGAAGAGTTGCAGTTTGTGCTAATGTTCCTCAATCCTTTGTTTTCAGGTTAGAACTCTTAAATTTGTTTTGCTGGTTAACTCTGCCCGTGTTCTACAAAAGCCCCAGTTGCAGTCTGAGCTGTGGCTCAGCTTCCTCTCCTCATCATAGAATGTTGGCTCTGTGTAATCCTCCCCTAACCTGCCCAGTCTCAGGTAATTTAGGCAGTGAAAAAAAAATGCAATTCCAGTGATCTAGACATTTAAAAGTAATTCTTAGAACAGTAAAATGTCATTGCAGATAAGAAAACATCATTTGATAGTCAATATTTTTCCTCTTAATTATTGTTGCTCTAAAACATGTATTTTATTTGTTTCAACAGTTCTGAAATGTTTGCTAATGTTGCTTGCCATTTCTTTGCCAAAACCTACTCATTCAATTCCATTTGACCTGGACAATTCGACGGACACAAAGGCTGAAAACACTGCAGAAAAATCAGTCTCCATGTGCTCATCAGAGATTTTGGTGACTGAATCTTATTTTGGGTGGTGGAAGATGAAGTTATAAATCAGGATGTTTTTAAAATAGCTAAACTCTACGTAATGCTTCTATGATTTCCAAGTGAAAAATAAACTCAAAGGAAATTTGAAATGTAAAAGTCTGTAAATCTTTGTGAATGTTATGAATTTTGTACCATATTCATGTATTCCTATGGAAAAAAATTGAATTATTTAAAATAAATTAAACAGAAGAGTCTTGTAATAATAGATTTGAACTCAGATGAATGCAGTCTTTAATTCTTTACTTTTCTGTCTTCTCATCTATGATTTATTCACAGACAAACTAGAGAAATCTCATTGATCTTCTCTTTAAATAAGATAATCTGATATATTTCTCGATGTATTTTTATTTGAGTAGTTCACATCTAAAAGGAACCCAAGTGCTCTTAACCCTTTTACTCTCCTACTGCACAGAGCTCTTAGGCTTCAGATCAGCACTGTTCTCCCTCAGCGGAATTATAGAGAACCATACAATTTGCTTTTTGGTTTTATAATATGTGCCATAAGAACTCAGAAAACAAAAATTCCCAGTTGTTTCATTTGCTAGCTAGAGCTCAAATCTTTACTACCCCCAAAATTCCAGCATTGAATTTCCAGGCCACCCCCTGGAAATACCACAGCAACTTCATTTTAAAAATATGTTTGATTTTATTTTCCTAATCTTCTTGCAGCCTTTCTTTCTTTCCCTTTTCTCTCTATTCCACTGCTGCGTGCTTTAATTTTGCTTTCAGTCGGTAGTTTAAAAACTTTAGCTTCTAATAACTGGAAAAAATGGTTATTTAAAGATAACTGCAACTTGCTTAACATGCCAGGCTATCATATGCTCAGTGCTTTGAAGCTGCAAATTAATGACGAGCAGGAACAGTGACTATCTTTCAGAAGAAACTGACCTCTTTCTAATGGCACATCGCTAATGTCATCTGTCTACTGCATCTCATTATGTGAATTTCACAGAGTTAAAAAAAAAAAAAGTATCTTAAGGCTGTGCACAAATAAAAAGGACCTTCTAGTATTAAGCACTTTGAAAATTTTTGATCTCTCAAAACACCTTCCTTAGATACTGCTTCCCCCTTTTGTGCATGGCATGCTGCTTATGTCATCTATTCTCTGTGACTAATTATGTTAATTTTGTGCCATAAAAGTAACTGAAGGCTGTTAAGGAATAAAAGCTTTTGAGTGGCCTTATTTCATAAACACCCCTTTTGAACAAGGCACATTTAGTCATATTTGCAGTAACAGAAAGAGTCTTGTGCTAAAAATACAACAAAGGCTCTTGAATATGGCCATTTATTCCCACTTTATTAGGTAATTTATGAAAAAGTATGAAGGGAAGCCTTTTTGTTACTATAATTTGCATAAAGCTGGTGCCCCATTAATGAGATAACTTCCTGCCTTTTGTGTATCACCAGCTGGAAATAGAAATGGGGAACTTTTCTGTAGCCCAATTACTTAACCTGCTGAGTTCAGAGTTGGAAAGTAAACAGGATTCCTATTTGCCAAAGAACTTTATTTTGGTTCCTCTACCCTGATTTTTTAAAATAAAAATAATTAGAAGAAAGATGAAAGCAAAATTTTAAAACTAACAAAATTTCAGCAAGGCTTAATATTAGAATACGTATCTACGTCTGGAGAATATTACTTATTTAATAATCATTTTCATCATTAGAGGAAAATTCTGATCTACTTCTGCTTTCATTAATTGGATCAAATAACATTTGATTATCCATTTGAGTATATGGAACTATAAGTATGACAAAAGAAAAAAATTGTGAATAAATTCTAGACAACTTTTTGTGGGAGAAAGGGAGCAAATACTATGATCTGCAGTCCTTCAATAAAAGATATTTAAAAATGTCATAATCATCATAATTGTATACTACTGAAAAATACCTTGGTAATACAATACATAACATGATAGCTATTTATTAAGGCCCCAAATATGCCCAAAATAGTACATAATTTCGCCATGTACGGCAGATATTCAATATATACAGTAAACACATAGAAGAATAAAATAGGGGCAAAAGAAAAGGGATGATTCTGAAGTTATAACTTGTTTTTACACATGCTCACATACACACACACACACACGCACACACACACACAATATTAGTAAGGCTTTGCTTACTCCCACAGAGTCTATGAAAAGGAAAATTTTGCTTATTGATATGTAACTATATTATTTACTTACTCATTTGAAAACTATAGTTCAATCAAATTATGCCATTATACTTTTTCTTCCCACATTCCCTAACCCCAGCACTGTAAAAGTGCTTTCAGATGACACGTTATAAAGGCTGCTCAGTGGAAAATAAGAGTAAGGACAGAGGGGCAAAGCCATTGTCTTTGACTAGAGTTAACAAATAAGTTAGAGAAGTGGATGGTCAGTCCCGTGGTTTCATCCTTAAAAAGAAGTCATTGAACAATTTGAGACTGTAGTAAGAAATTATCTTACCATTGGGCAGAAATGCTGGTTTTCTGTATACCCCTTATAACATCTTGGGTATATTATTGTTTTCTGAAATAATAGAAATAGTTGCAAAGCCTTGGGCTTTGAAAACCATCACCATTCAAGAATGTAGTTGCATTTTGTCAGCCACTGAGCTCACAGGGGCTAATTTTTAGAGTTAAGCATGATCACATTTACATTCTACTTATATATTTCTTCGGTAGGTCATCTATAGTTTAATGCAAAGCCTGGCTTCCACTGTGTTGCATTTCCTTCATTCTTTAGGAGCCTGCTTGTATCTTACACCCTTGAATGGAAGTTTACTAGGCATACTGTACTCATTCCTTCACTTACTTCAGGTCAGCATTTCCTAAACATAATAATCCACAAGACGGTTTTCCCATGATATGTCTACCTTCCATATCTTCTTAAATTCCAAAGAATTCAATGTGAGAAATGCTGTTCTAGGAAAGTAACTTTCATGTCTGAAGTGATCTATTGGGGAATTCTTTCTTTTCAGTTGGTTTTATGTTCTACATTGTTTGATTTAAGAGAATTAATAAGCATAGAAAATAAGTTCTATTCTTAAATCAATGGAGCTTACTTTTTTTTTCAACATAGACTTAGGGTAAAGAGCATAAATAGTGCTCTGGCTGTAGAAAACACCTCAAAATCCGAAGCAGTAGTATCCAAGAAGTTACCAAGGAATCAGTTGGTCCGAGTAGGCACTTCCTATTCTGCTTTCTTCTATTACCTGCAGTGACATACATTCCACTTGCAGAAAGAAATGCACTCTACAAATTAGTCATAGTTTCCTTTTTTTTTTTCAACTGGACTTTTGACAAAATCTATAATTTAAATTTTCATGATGGTTAGTCGTTTGAGCCCCCGGAACATAAATGAAAAAAAAAAGTGTAATGAGTAATCATCTAATGAAAAAAAAAAAAAACCTACACCAAACTTAATTAAACTCAGTGGAGAAAGTAGCCAGAATGACAAAGCAAACATATATTATTTTTATTTCATTTTTTTGGACCTCCAATATTTTATATTTTAGTTACCCTATTAAAAAATTCTATGTTCCGACTCTACCGTTCTATATTTTGACTCAAACTTTTCCAACATAGACCTGAAAATTAGTTGATCTTACAATCTGTGACAGTTGGAATGAAGAATTTAAGTAAGCTCTATATTAGTTAAGTAATATTTAACATTGAGTGTTAGAATATTAATTAAGCAATAATTTGAGGACATATTATATGGGCATATGTTATCATCTTACAGGGTGAAGACGTTATAAATATATAGTTCTCTCTCCCCTTGCCACTTCTTTAAAATTTATACAAACTCTCTCAAAATAGCTCATAAAAGGAAAACCTCACTCAGCATAAAGTTACTATACTGTTAAAACTATGTAAAAGTATTGGGAAGCTATAGGGGAAAGTTTGAATCAACAAATATTTTCGACATTCCTACTGGTAACTCCAAGGCCTTTTTTTTTTCTCTGTTCTTTTTCCCCCTCCTTGTCTGTTACAAGTTATGATGTGTGGATGAAGGCTTTTTCCCATGCAGTAATGACTGTATACTGAGATTTCAAGGGGCTGTTCATGACAATCCCATTTTCTGTGTAATTTCATGGTTGTCTTCTTGAATGAAGATATTGGCTGCTCCGAAGCAGGGGTCAGCCGCTCCTGCTCCCTTTCAGTATTGTTCCGGAGTATGTTTCCTTTCAGCTGATGAAAAGTAATTCATCATTTACACCCCTGAATTCTGCCAGCATTTTTTGAACAACTTTTCTTTCCCTGTGGTACCTTAGGCCCATGAAAGAGATAAATAGGTTCAATACAACACCAGGCCCCAGATCCTGGGAGCAGGTTAGGCCTCTGAGGCCCCGAGCTGCCCCTTTCTCATGATAGAGTTTGTCACCTTTCTACCTCCAGAAGTCAAATCCTGTCGACTCAGCCATCTTTCAGGCTCTCTGAAGTGGCTTTGGCACCCACTGGGGCATGTGAGTTTAAAATTGATTTTTTTTAAGATCTGTCAAGTTCCCTTAAGGGACGGAGTTGACAGCCAGCAGGCCTCAACTATCACAAAGCATTCAATGTGTAAAAGACACCTAAGGAACTTCCTTTGAGGGGCCAAAGGGCTTCAGACTTTGTGACACATTGAGAGGGTGCTGTTGCTAAGAAACTGGCTTTTGGCAATAGGATTTTTTTCTGCAACTCTGCCACTTTGGGAAGTACTTTAAGCTACCTCTCTTCTTATGGCAAAAGACAACATTGCCTATTATGAAAACAAGATGCCCCCCAAAAAGATGTTAAATGGACTCATTACATGGTTCTTCACACTCCAAACGCCTATTACTTGGGCGTTTTAGAAATCAGTTAACTCTAGTATTTGTACCCACTTTCAGAAGAATAAAACATTAGGCAATCTGACTTAATCAAAATAAAATCTGATATTTGTTTCTAAAAGCAAGGAGATTAAGTGTTTAGGAGTTGGGATGTTGTAGAAAATCATGCAGAGATAGATTGTTCTTTCTCAACTTAGAGTAAACAGTGACTGGCTTAACACCCCAGCAGTAGTATTGCCCAGGCTACAGCTTACATTTGGTTTGTTGCAAAATAATGCTGGTGCAGGTATGGCCATTTGTTCCTGCCCAGGGTCTACTGGATCAAGAAACTGTTTAATTCAGCCTTTTATTTAGCCATCACCTTTAATTTTATATGTTCTCTTGGAAGTCAAAATGATAGGAGCGGGGTCCTCCTATATTGTTTTAAAGGAAATGAAATATTCTATTCTTTGTGTTATTGATTTTAAACAGCTTCAATATAGCAAATAATTCTTTTTGCTGTTGTTGTAAATGAAGGAAACAACTTAGCCTCTTTTAGCGACCACAGCATAACCACGTTCTCCAGCAAAACTATTTGTGCAGAGCAAGCACAACATCCTTCGGAAGATTAGCAATTCCTCAAAAGAAGTCAGAAGACAGATTTTCACATTCAATTCCAACCTGTGTGGTTTGAAGGCCGTGAAACTTTCAACAACAATATAAATACTGCATGTGTCTCTCTCTCCCGAGGCTGGATTTTACCGACTGGTATGTGAAAGGCCAATTGTATAAGCAGGTGTAGGTCTGAGTTGAAAGGATTTGATGGCATTAATCTCCCTTTAAGAGGTCTTGTTTTCATGGGCTGTTGTCAAACATAACTGAGTCACTTCTGTGACTAT
Source organism: Pan paniscus (assembly GCF_029289425.2). Lineage (NCBI taxonomy): Eukaryota > Metazoa > Chordata > Mammalia > Primates > Hominidae > Pan > Pan paniscus. Next base: position 28,979,351 of record NC_073262.2, on the reverse strand, counting down.
AACTGCAGTTATCTGTCCCTTGTTATAGAGAGTTGCCCTAGCTTTTGAGAGAATTTCTGCATGACTTTTCCAAAGAATGTTTCGGTGTTCTCTATAGAGAGAGGTAGTATGGCAATGAGAGATAAATATAGGCTCTGCAGGCAGACATACCCGGGGTTTAAATGTTGGTTTGCAGGATCTGTGTTGCTTCAGTAAATTCATGAAAATTCTCTGAGACACAGCTTTCCGTATACAAAATGAGGACAATAATAGCTGAGGTTTAAGTGAGGTTATGCATGAAAAATACCCAGCATGGCATTGGCATAGAAGTTCAATAAATGATAAATGTTATTCCTCCGATCGACCAAATATATGGCACGATTTCATGGTCCTTGCCACTGAAGCTCAGACATCATGAATATTAGCTATGGATATTAAGCAGTTATCCTCCTAATTCCAAAATACTAAACACGTTAATTTCCAGACTAGAGAGATGATTACCTAGGGCTAAGTCAAGAATTAACCCTGATAGTTGTGAAGTCATAACCTGGTCAAAATATAAAAGGAAATGCTGAGACATTGTCTGCACGATTTATTACTAATACACCTAAGGTTACTAATAAAAACAAAAAGTGGCCAGGCACAGTGGTTCACACCTGTAATCCCAGCACTTTCGGAGGCCAAGGTCGGAGGATCACCTGAGGTTGCGAGTTGGAGACCAGCCTGACCAACACGGAGAAACCCCGTCTCTACTAAAGATACAAAATTAGCCAGGCATGGTAGCGCATGCCTGTAATCTCAGTTATTCAGGAGGCTGAGGCAGGATAATCACTTGAACCTGGGAGGAGAAGGTTGTGATGAGCCAAGATTGCGCCATTGCACTCCAGCCTGGGAAACAAGAGTGAAACTCCATCTCAAAAGCAAACAAACAAACAAAGGACTAACAAAAAGGAGCTGGTGAGAATAGATGTTAATACTATCATACTTCTTTTGTTACATAGGCTTAATTTGCATTGCCGTTATTGACTGGCTGAGCCCTTCATCCTGTAAAATGAATGTGTTGCTTTCATGGGATGAGTGAATGTGGTCCTTCTGCTTGTTGGTTCATTGATATTTGGTCAGCTCTCCTAGTTTCCTGGTATATTTAGTGTAGGTGGAGCATAATTATTTTGTGAAAATTTTCCCAGGTGATTCTAAAGTCTAGCCTGTACTGAACATCACTACCTTAAGTAAATAAAATTTAATAACTTGGTTATAATTTTTTCATGAGCTACATGTCAGTAGCCATAACCAATTTTCTGGGAGAAATAGTACACAAGCAGGTAGTTGCTGAGTTGCCGGAGACAAAATAAAGCAACTGAAGTTAAAGAGAAGCAGAAAGAGAGTCTTCAATGTGTGAAATAATAAATTATATTGTTATCTCACTGTATCCTCTTAAGAATTAGTAACACACAGCAATCTCACTCAACAAATTGATGGTATAACGGTACACCACGTGTTTAAAGTTTCTTTTAACTCCTCTTCCATGTAAACACATCGAAGAGATAGAAATGGGACTCACTTTGGCCTCCATCACTTTCCACTGCAGCTTTAAGTTATCTAGTTCCTTTTTCTAGGAAGTGTCCCCCGACCTCAACAGTAAATTAGATGTGCCCCTCCTGTGTTTGTCTCGTGCCCTCCAATTTCCATGTTACAGCGTGGGAGTGATTGAATGAAGGCGCTGAGCACAATGGATGTACTGCCTCATTAGATTGTAGGCATTAGGATTAAGTACCCACGTGCAGAGGAATCATCCCTGTTTCTCCCATGCTTATTTCAGCGTTTGTCAATTGCAGTAACTTATGGATACACTGATAAGTGTATGAATAAATAAATGAGCTTCCCACAAAGACTTTCCCACAGACAACAGCCTCCCAAAAGGCTTAATATGTCGAGTCTTTGCTCAAGAATATAACAATTGCTCTAATACCAAATATTGCCATATTCTTTTAAGAAAGGATGACAAAAAGATCCATGATTCACTAGAATAAAAAAGATGGACTTTCTATCTTGAAGTGAGAAAACTGTGGAATTCATTCAAGAAAGTAGAAATGAGGTGGAACAGGCTCATCCTCTTTCCGTATTGGGATATAAGTTCACCAGGAGGGTGGGAAGAAATAAGCATCTTGCCTATCTTGGACATTTTTACAGCTATCTCTGATAAAGAAAAACTGCAAAAGTTTCAGTGCTACACTTCAATGCATCTATGTGTTACAGGGTCATCATATTATAGTCATTATGGTAGGAGGCTCACTTCCCTCCCTGGTCTATTATAACTGACCGTAATGTACCATAGAGGTTCACGATATTCTCTTCTTGACTGAGCCTGGAGAGTATCTATTTCACAGTGTATTCCTCTTAAAGGGTGAGTCTAAAAATGGCAATAGACAAGGCACTTATCTGTACATAAGTATCAGAGACAGAATGGGAGGAAATGATGCACTTCATGGAGTTGCATTACTTCTTCAGTACAATTTGTTGCACTAAAAAAAAGAAAGAAAGAAAGAAACGTAATTTGGTAAATGGATTCTAGTGGTCTGAAAGAGTTAATGTGCCTCTTTCTACTAGAAACAGTGAGCCATTTATATATAGGCAATCCCTTCTCTTCTCCTGAGTCACATCACTGCTTCAAGAGACATTTTAAAATGGATCTTCACAGACTCTAGGGATGGAGCAAGAGGATTGTTTTCACTGTCAGTAGTAACTATACAAAATGAGTTTGTACTTTCTTTTCTTGTTTATCCATTTTTTCCCCCTGTGGTGTCACCCAGAAATGAAGGTTTGAAAGACATCCTTTCTTACATTTGGATTGAGTGTCATGGGGAAGTTACCTATTGGTGTTCTTATTTCACCCATGCTATGACTTGAGGGATTAGCAAAGACTCTCTATTATAAGAAGTGCCAACTTGTCCTTCAAAATTTTGATAGATTTCTATTAGTCAGCTTCTTTCTTTTTACTACCTATTATCAATTCAATTATATTTATGTAATATCTGTTTCAGGATATTTCAAGCATAATTTTGCTTAGGCTCATTTTTAAAGTATATCAGCTTTTTCCTTAACCATAATTTAAATGGCTACTAAATGCATCACCACTTTTTTAAATTATAATTTTTCCCACAAATTCATTATGATTATAAGAAAAATTTTCTTTGTGGTTTTTGCATTCTTTCAAAAATATCTTTTCCCAGAACAATCTCCCTTGAAATCTTCTATTTTCATAATAAATACTTATCTAGGTGTTTCAATAGTAAATATTAAAATAATTAACTTTTATTCACTTATTTTTTAAATTCTAGAGCATGATTTTGCAAATCATCATCTTTAACTGTGCATACATGTGGATTACTTTTTTTGCCTAAACAAGTTTCAACCCTGCTAAGGGTATTTTATTAAGAAACAAAACAAAATAAAACAAAACATTTCCTGTCTATTTTCTCTTCCTGCCCTGGAGGTGTATTTCAACATTCACAAAATACCTGACTACCCTTATTTTCCTTAATGTCTGTCCAAATAGCATCTGCTGTGTCAGCTAAAGACCCACAGCATTTCTTTTTACTGCCTATCATATGTGTGCAATATTGAGCCCTCCCTCCTCCTTCTTATTTGGTTTCTACTTTCAGTAAACCTTATGCTAGCATTTTAATTCCTCAGTCATTTCTCTGACTCAACCATAGCATTTCCATTTCAATAATATCATGCTTATCCTTGATACTCATACTCATACTTATCATCGATAAGGCTTTGATGTAATAAATCCTTGATATAATATCGTACTTATCCATGCTATGAGATATAATCAAAAATGAAAGCAGAAACTTAAGATACAGAGTAAAATATATTACTTGCCAATTTTCCACAGTAACTTTTCGTCATTACTCCAAAATTACTTTTTAATGCAAAGAATAGTTTCAATCACATTGAAGCCCACATGATTCAGATACTATCATAATCACAATTAGATTACATTATTGCAATCAGGAATGGAGATCATTAAGAGACAGAATATAAATTGCTTTAGTTTTACAAGTACTGAGCTAGCAAAATTATAATTAATCTCCATTTATAATCTTTTCTTTCATAGAACTGCAAAGCATGCTACTTTTTTTAGGCCATCAATACAAATTAGAACTAAGTAATAAAGCCCTAACTACTACTACTGTGCTGTTCACAGTTGAAGAAACTTTCACATTATGTATAGAAGGCTTTTGATACAAACAGTGCCCATAGAGTAGATTGTTTCAATGCAAGAAGTGCAAGTATCACAAGGTGCTATACAGCAAACAATGCTGCAGAAACTATCCTTCTCAGCGTAATCAGCTTTTGCATTCCATTTCTTAAATGGGATGGTGCTACTCATGGAGATGAAGAAGCAATTACTTACAAATCACAGTGAGTGCCTCACTCTGTATGTCCCAAGTTTTAAATATAGTCTTTTAAAAGTGCATGAAATAAAACCATTTTAAAAATTCAGGATATTGAGACCTTCAAAATGCAATCTATTATAATTACTGTAATTGTTTCATATTTTTAAAGTGAATTAAGTTCTGTTATACCTTGATACACCAAGTCCTTATATAGTACTATATATACCTTTTATTTATTAGTCCTTAAAAGCTATCATACATTAAAACAGAATATATTATTAAACTCAGATTTTACTGAATACATATAGAAAATAGTTAATATTATACAATTTCAGATTTTTTTCCCCACATTGCTGAAGTCAAAACAGTGCTAAAAATTTAACAATTTCTTCGAACTCATTTGGTGGCAAGTTGACCTCACATGAATTCATTTAGGAGGAAGCTAACTTGACATGAACTAATTTAGCAGAAAAACTTGGCCTGAACTTGCAGAAAGTTGTTTATATTCCTTATCAGTGATTTTGTTTGACAAATAAAAATAGTATATATTTAAGGTTTACAACCCAATGATTTTATGTACATATACAATGTGAAAGGATTATCACCATCAAGCTAATTAATATCTCTATCGCCTCACATAGTTAACCTTTTTGTGTGTGTGATGATGACATTTAAGATTTGTTACACATATTGTTAACTATAGTCACCATGCTGTACACTGGATCTCCAGAATGTATCCATCTTGTAACTCAATGCTTGTACCCCTTGGTCAGCATATCCCCATTTGTCCCCTCTTCTAGTCACTGACAGCCATCATTCCACTCTGTTTCTATTGGCCCAACTTTTTAAGATTCCACATGTAAGTGAGATCATGCAGTATTTGTCTTTCTATGTCCAGCTTATTTCACTTAGCATAATGTCCTACAAGTTCATCCACAATGTCAAAAATGGCAGAACTTAGTTCATTTTTAAGTCTGAATAATATTCTTCTGTGTGTGTCTATGTATCAGATTTTCTTCATTCATTCATCTGTCAATATACACTTTTGTTTCATAGCTTGATTATTGTGAATAATGTTGCAATGAACGTGGAAGTATGGGAGTACAGATAGCTCTTCAAAACAGTGAATTTACACACACATACATAAGTGAATTTATACACATTCACACACATATATACTCATATGCATGTGTGTGTCTATATATATATATATATATATTCCACTTGTTCTTGCACAACATTGTTTTAACTATTCAGGGTCAGTTTAGATTTGTACAAATTTTAGGATTTTTTTTCTACTTCTGAGAAAAATGTCATTAGAATTATGATAAGTATGGCATCAAATATGTAAATCATATATATATATATATATATATATATATATATATATATATATATATATGCCCTGAAGTCCTGAAGTGGTGAAGTGGGATTACTAGATCATATGATAAAGTTTTAGCTTTTTGAGGAACCTCAATGGTGGCGGAAATGTAAATTGATAGAATCATTTTGTTATTGATTCTATCAATTTACATATCCACCAACATTGTCGAAGGGATCTTTAGTATTCACATTTTTACCATCACTTGCTTTCTTTTGACTTTTTGATAATTGCTATCCTAATGGGTATGATGAGGTGATATCTTTTTGTGGTTTCAATTTGAATTTCAATGGTTATTGGTGATATTATGCACTTTTTCATACACCTGTTGGCCATTTGTATCTCTTCTTTGGGGAAAAAAAAAAAAAGAAGTCTATTCAGATTCTTTGCCCATTCTTTAATCAGGCTACATGCTTTTATGCTGTTGACTTGGATGAATTCCTTATATATTTTGGGTATTAACCTGTTCTTGGATACATGATTTGCAAATATTTTGTCCTATCTATAAGTTGCCTTTTTTTTTTTTTTTTTTTTTTTGAGATGGAGTCTCGCTCTGCCACCCAGGCTGGAGTGCAGTGGCACGATCTCGGCTTACTGCAACTTCCGCCTCCCGGGTTCAAGCAATTCTCTGCCTCAGCCTCCTGAGTAGCTGGGATTACAGGTACCTCCCACCATGCCCTGCTAATTTTTGTATTTTTAGTAGAGATGTGGTTTCACCATCTTGACCAGGCCAGTCTTGAACTCATGACCTCATGATCCACCTCAGCCTCCCAAAGTGCTGGGGTTACAGGCGTAAGCCACCACGCTCGCCAGCCATAAGTTGCCTTTTAATTGTGTTGATTGTTTCTTTTGGTGAAAAGAAACTATTTAATTTGATGTGGCATAATTTGTAATATTTTTGCTTTTTGCTTTTTTGTCTGTGCTTTTGAGGTCATATCCAAAAAATCATTGCCCAAACAATGTCAAGGAACATTTTCCTATTTTTCATCTAGTAGTTTTACAGTCTCACATCTTAAATCTATTTCTTTAATCCATTTAGAGTTGATTTTAGTGTATAAGGTATGAATCCAGTTTCTTTCTTTGGCATATTGATATTCAACGTATTCCCAGTGTTATTTATTGAAGACATTATCCTTTACTCATTGTGTACTCTTGGAAGCTTTGTGGAAGACTAGTTGACTATATATATGTATATGTGTGTGTGTATACATTATATATATATGTAATGTATACACACATATCACTTTATTTGTGAGCTTTCTATTCTATTTTATTACTATATGTGTTTGTTTTTATGGTATTGTCATAATGTTTTGATTGCTACAGAGTTATAATTTAATTTGAAATCAGGAAGTCTAGTGCTTCCAGTTGCACAACAGTGTTTTAGCTATTCAGGGTCATTTTAGATTTGCACAAATTTTAGGGTTTTTTTCTACTTCTGAGAAACATGTCATTGGAATTATGATAAGTATGGCATCAAATATGTAAATCACTTTAGTATAGAAATTTTAATAAAATTAATTCTTCCTATTTAGGAACATGGAATATCTTTTTATTGATTTGTGTCTTTAATTTCTTTTATCCATGCTTTATAGCTTTCAGTGTATAGATCTTTCACCTCCTTGGTTAAATTTATTCCTAAGTATTTTGCTATTTTGATGCAATTGTAAATGGAATTATTTTCTTAATTTCTTTTTCAGACAGTTTGATGTTGGTGGATAGAGGTGCAACAGAATTACAAATGTTTATTTTGTACCTTGAAAGTTTATCAAATTTGTTCATTAGTTGTAACAGTTATTTGCTGGAGTCTTGAGGATTTTTCTCTACATAAAATCATGTCATCTGCAAACAAAGACATTTTACATCATCCTTTTCTATTTAGATGATTTTACTTCTTTTTCTTGCCTAATTGCTCTGGCTAGGATTTCTAGTACTATGTTGAATAGAAGTGGTGAGAGTGGAGATTCTTGTCTTATTACTGTTGTAAGAGGAAAAACTTTCAGTTTTTTACCGTTGAGTATGATCTTGGCTGTGAGACTGTTATATATGTCCTTTACTATGTTGAAGTATATTCTTTTATACCTATTTTGGTATAAAGGAATCCATCAGTGATGTTGGCCTGTAATTTACTTTGCTTCTCTGTTTGCAGTATCAGGGTAATGCTAGCCTTGAAGAATAAGTTTAAAAGTATTAAATCCTCTTCAGTTTTGAGGGAGAGTTTGAGAAAGCTTGATGTTAATTATTCTTTAAATGTTTGGTATAATACACCAGTGAAGCCATCTGGTCCTGGGCTTTTCTTTATTGGGAGATTTTAAAATACTGATTTAATCTCCATACTCATTACCATCCTGTTTATATTTTCCAATTCATCATAATTCAGCATCAGAAGGTTGCTAGGAATTTATTCATTTCTTTTAGGTATACAATTTGTTCACATGTAATTGTTCCTAGTAGTTTTTTTAATCATCCTTTGTAGCCCTGTGTTATAATTTATAAACTCTCCTATTTCGTATCTGATTCTATTTATTTAAATCATTTCTTTTTTTCCACCTGGTTAACTGAAAGTTTGCCAGTTTCGTTTATCTTTTCAAAAAACCAACTCTGAATTTTAGTAATATTTTCTGTTGTTTTGCCTCCATTTTATTCCAGTCTTTATTATTTTTTTCCTTCTGCTAAATTGAGGCTTACTCCGTTCTTTTTTTTTTCTAGTTCCTTATGATGTAAAGTGAGATCATTTATTGGAGAGCTTCCTTTCTTCTTTATGTAAGCAATCATTACTATAAACATCTCTCTTCGAGCTGCTTTTCCTGCATCCCATAAGTTTTAGTATGCTTTGTTTCCATTTTTACTTGTTTCAAGCTATTTTTTATTTTTTTGATTTTTTTCTTGCCTGTTTTTGATATCTAGTTTCATTTCATTGTTGTCAGAAGAGATACTTGGTATGACTTCAGTCTTCTTGAATGTTTAAAGACTTGTCTTCTGACCTAATATATGATTTATCCTGAAGAATGTTCTGAGTACACTTGAAAAAAAATGTGTATTATGCTCGCGTTGGATGAAATATTCTGTACATTTCTTTTAAGTTCCCTTAGTCTAAAATGTAGTTCAAGCCCAATGTTTTCTATTAGATTTTCTTTCTGGATGATGTATCCATTGTTGAAAGCCAGGTATTGAAGACCTCTATCATTACTGTATTGTTATCTGTATCTCCTTTCTGTGTTGAATATATGCTTTACGCATTAGATGCGCTGGTGTTAGCTATATATATTATTACAGTTGTTATACCCTCTTGAGAAATTGATACCTTTATCATTATACAATAACCTTCTTTGTTTGTTGGGACGCTTAATGTCTATTTTGTATTTTGTCTGATATAGGTATGCCTACCCTACGCTCTTTGGTTTCCCGTTTGCACATAGTATCTTATTCAATCTCTTCATTTTAAGCCTATATACATCCTTAAAGAAAAAATAAGTCCCTTGTAGGCAGCTTATAATTGGTCTTGTCTTCTTTTTCTTTTTCTTTTTCTTTTTTTTTTTTTTTTTTTTTTTTGAGATGGAGTCTCGCTTTGTCCCCCAGGCTGGAGTGCAGTGGCGTGATATCTGCTCACGGCAAGTTCCACCTCCCCGGTTCATGCCATTCTCCTGCCTCAGCCTCCCAAGTAGCTGGGACTACAGGCGCCTGCCACCATGCCTGGCCAATTTTTTGTGTTTTTTTAGTAGAGACGGGGTTTCACCGTGTTAGCCAGGATGGTCTCGATCTCCTGACCTTGTGATCCACCCGCCTTGGCCTCCCAAAGTGCTGGGATTACAGGCTTTTTAAAATTATTATTATACTTTAAGTTCTAGGGTACATGTGCACAATGTGCAGGTTTGTTACATAAGTATATATGTGCCATGTGGCTTTGCTGCACCCATTAACTCGTCATTTACATTAGGTATTTCTCCCAATGCTATCCCTACCCCCTACCCCCACCCCATGACAGTCCCCACTGTGTGATGTTCCCCACCCTGTGTCCAAGTGTTCTCGTTGTTCAATTCCCACCTATGAGTAAGAACATGCGGTGTTGGATTTTCTGTACTTGCAATACTTTGTTGAGAATGATGGTTTCCAGCTTCATCCATGTCACTGCGAAGGACTTGAACTCATCCTTTTTATGGCTGCATAGTATTCCATGGTGTGTATGTGCCACATTTGCTAATCCAGTCTATCATTGATGGATATTTGGGTTGGTTCCAAGTCTTTCCTATTGTGAATAGTGCCACAATAAACATATGTGTGCATGTGTCTTTATAGCAGCATGATATATAAACCTTTGGGTATACACCTGGTAATGGCATCGCTGGGTCAAATGGTATTTCTAGTTCTAGATCCTTGAGCAATCACCACATTGTCTTCCACAATGGTTGAACTAATTACATTCCCACTAACAGTGTAAAAGTGTTCCTATTTCTCCACATCCTCCCCAGCACCTGTTATTTCCTGACTTTTTAATGATCACCATTCTAACTGGTGTGAGATTGTATCTCATTGTGGTTTTGACTTGCATTTCTCTGATGGCCAGTGATGATGAGCATTTTTTCATGTGTCTGTTGGCTGCATAAATGTCTTCTTTTGAGAAGCATCTGTTCATATCCTTTGCCCAATTTTTGAGGGAGATGTTTGACTTTTTCTTGTAAATTTGTTTGAGTTCTTTGTAGATTCTGGATATTAGCCCTTTGTCAGATGGGAAGATTGTAAAAATTTTCTCCCGTTCTGTAGGTTGCCTGTTCACTCTGATGGTAGTTTCTTTTGCTGTGCAGAGGCTCTTTGGTTTAATTAGATTCCATTTATCTATTTTGGCTTTTGTTACCATTGCTTTTGGTGTTTTAGTCATGAAGTCCTTTCCCATGTCTGTGTCCTGAATGCTATTGCCTAGGTTTTCTTCTAGGGTTTTTATGGTTTTAGGTCTAACATGTAAGTCTTTAATCAATCTTGAATTAATTTTTGTTTAAGGTGTAAGGAAGGGATCCAGTTTCAGCTTTCTTCATATGGCTAGCCAGTTTTCCCAGCACCATTTATTAAATAGGGAATTCTTTCCCCATTTCTTGTTTTTGTCAGGTTTGTCCAAGATCAGATGGTTGTATATGTGTTGTATTATTTCTGAGGCCTCTGTTCTGTTCCATTGGTCGATATCTCTATTTTGGTACCAGTACCGTGCTGTTTTGGTTACTATAGCCTTGTAGAATAATTTGAAGTCATGTAGCGTGATGCCTCCAGCTTTGTTCTTTTTGCTTAGGATTGTCTTGTCAATGTGAGCTCTTTTTTGGTTCCATATAAAATTTAAAGTAGTTTTTTCCAGTTCTGTGAAGAAAGTCATTGGTAGCTTGGTGGGGATGGCATTGAATCTATAAGTCATCTTGGACAGTATGGCCATTTTCATGATATTGATTCTTCTTATCCATGAGCATGGAATGCTCTTCCCTTTGTGTCTTCTTTCATTTCGTTGAGCAGTGGTTTGTAGTTCTACTTGAAGAGGTCCTTCACATCCCTTGTAAGTTGGATTCCTAGGTATTTTATTCTCTTTGAAGCAATTGTGAATGGGAGTTCACTCATGATTTGGCTCTCTGTCTGTTATTGGTGTATAAGAATGCTTGTGATTATTGCATATTATTTTCCATCCTGAGAATATGCTGCAATCCCTTATCAGCTTAAGGAGATTTTGGGCTGAGACTATGGGGTTTTCTAAATATGCAATCATGTCATCTGCAAACAGGGACAATTTGACTTCCTCTTTTCCTAATTGAATACGCTTTATTTCTTTCTCTTGCCTGATTGCCCTGGCCAGAACTTCCAACACTATCTTGAATAAGAGTGGTGAGACAGAGCATCCTTGTCTTGTGTCAGTTTTCAAAGGGAATGCTTCCAGTTTTTGCCCATTCAGTATGATATTGGCTGTGGGTTTGTCATAAACAGATCTTATTATTTTGAGATACATCCCATCAACACATAGTTTATGAAGAATTTTTAGAATGAAGGGCTCTTGAATTTTGATGAAAGCCTTTTCTGCATTTATTGAGATAATCATGTGGTTTTTTGTCTTTGGTTTTGTGTATATGATGGATTACGTTTATTGATTTGCATATGTTGAACCAGCCTTGTATCCCAGGGATGAAGCCAACTTGATCGTGATGGATAAGCTTTTTGATGTGCTGCTGGATTCAGTTTGCCAGTATCTTATTGAGGATTTTTGCACCTATGTTCATCAGGGATATTGGTCTAAAATTCTCTTTTTTTTGTTGTTTCTCTGTCAGGCTTTGGTATCAGAATGATGCTTCCCTCATAAAATGAGTTAGGGAGAATTCCCTCTTTTTCTACTGCTTGGAATAGTTTCAGAAGGAATTGTACCAGCTCCTCTTTGTACCTCTGGTAGAATTTGGCTGTGAATCAGTTTGGTCCTGGACTTTTTTTGGTTGGTAGGCTATTAATTATTGCCTCAATTTCAGAGCCTGTTATTGGTCTATTCAGGGATTCAACTTCTTCCTCATTTAGTCTTGGGAGTGTGTATGTGTCCAGGAGTTTATCCATTTATTCTAGATTTTCTAGTTTATTTGCATAGAGGTGTTTATAATATTCTCTGATGGTAGTTTGTATTTCTGTGGGATCAGTGGTGATATCCCCTTTATCATTTTTTATTGCGTCTATTTGATTCTTCTCTCTTTTCTTCTTTATTAGTCTTGCTAGCCATCTATCAATTTTGTTGATCTTTTCAAAAAACCAGCTCCTGGATTCAATGATTTTTTAAGGGTTTTTGTGTTTCTATCTCCTTCAGTTCTGCTCTGATCTTAGTTATTTCTTGCCTTCTGCTAGCTTTTGAATGTGTTTCCTCTGGCTTCTCTAGTTCTTTTAAGTGTGGTGTTAGGGTGTCGATTTTAGATATTTCCTGCTTTCTCTTGTGGGCATTTAGTGCTATAAATTTCCCTCTACACACCGCTTTAAATGCGTCCCAGAGATTCTGGTATGTTGTGTCTTTGTTCTCATTGGTTTCAAAGAACATCTTTACTTCTTCCTACATTTCGTTATGTACCCAGTAGTCATTCAGGAGCAGGTTGTTCAGTTTCCATGTAGTTGAGTGGTTTTGAGTGAGTTTCTTACTCCTGAGTTCTAATTTTATCGCACTGTGGTCTGGAAGACAGTTTGTTATAATTTCTGTTCTTTTACATTTGCTGAGGAGTGCTTTACTTCCAACTATGTGGTCAATTTTGGAATAAGTGCAATGTGGTGCTGAGAAGAATGTATATTCTGTTGATCTGGGGTGGAGAATTCTGTAGATGTCTATTAGGTCCACTTGGTGCAGAGCTGAGTTCAACTCCTGGATATCCTTGTTAACTTTCTGTCTCGCTGATCTGTCTAGTGTTGACAGTGGGGTGTTAAAGTCTCCCATTATTATCGTGCGGGAGTCTAAGTCTCTTTGTAGGTCTCTACAGACTTGCTTTATGAATCTCGGTGCTCCTGTATTGGGTGTATATATATTTAGGATAGTTAACTTTTCTTGTTGCATTGATCCCTTTACGATTATGTAATGGCCTTCTTTGTCCTTTTGATCTTTGTTGGTTTAAAGTCTGTTTTATCAGAGACTAGGATTGCAATCCCTGCTTTTTTTGTTTTCCATTTGCTTGGTAAATCTTCCTCCATCCCTTTATTTTGAGCCTATGTGTATCTCTGCACATGAGATGGGTCTCCTGAATACAGCACACTGATGGGTCTTGACTCCATCCAATTTGCCAGTCTGTGTCTTTTAATTGGGGCATTTAGCCCATTCACATTTAAGGTTAATATTTTTATGTGTGAATTTGCTCCTGTCATTGTGATGTTAGCTGGTTATTTTGCTCATTAGTTGATGCAGTTTCTTCCTAGCATTGAGGGTCTTTACAATTTGGCATGTTTTTGCAGTGGCTGTTACCAGTTGTTCCTTTCCATGTTTAGTACTTCCTTCAGGAGCTCTTGTAGGACAGGCCTGGTGGTGACAAAATCTCTCAGCATTGGCTTGTCTGTAAAGGATTTTATTTCTCCTTCACTTATGAAGCTTAGTTTGGCTGGATATGAAATTCTGGGTTGAAAATACTTTTCTTTATGAATGTTGAATATTGGCCCCCACTCTTCTGTCTTGTAGAGATTCTGCTGAGCAATCCACTGTTATTCTGATGGGATCCCCTTTGCGGGAAACCCGACCTTTCTCTCTGGCTGCCCTTAACAATTTTTCCTTCATTTCAGCCTTGGTGAATCTGACAATTATGTGTCTTGGGGTTGCTCTTCTTGAGGAGTATCTCTGTGGCGTTCTCTGTATTTCCTGAATTTGAATGTTGGCCTGCCTTGTTGGCTTGGGGAAGTTCTCCTGGATAATATCCTGAAGAGTGTTTTCCAACTTGGTTCTGTTCTCCCCATCACTTTCAGGCACACCAATCAAATGTAGATTTGGTCTGTTCACATAGTCCCGTATTTCTTGGAGGCTTTGTTCATTTCTTTTTACTCTTTTTTTCTCTAAACTTCTCTTTTCACTTCATTTCATTCATTTGATCTTCAATCACTTATATCCTTTCTTCCAGTTGATCGAATCGGCTACTGAAGCTTGTGCATGCGTCACCTAGTTCTCGTGCCATGGTTTTCGCTGCATCACATCATTTAAGGTCTCCTCTACTCTGTTTATTCTAGTTAGTCATCGTCAAATCTTTTTTCAAGGTTCTTAGCTTCTCTGTGAAGGGTTCGAACATCCTGCTTTAGCTTGGAGAAGTTTGTTATTACCGATCTTCTGAAGCCTACTTCTGTCAACTCGTCAAAGTCATTCTCCATACTGCTTTTTTCTGTTGCTGGCAAGGAGCTGTGATCCTTTGGGGGAGGAGAAGCACTCTGATTTTTAGAATTTTCAGCTTTTCTGCTCTGCTTTCTCCCCATCTTTGTTGTTTTATCTACCTTTGGTCTTTGATGATGGTGACCTGCAGATGCGGTTTTGGTGTGGATGTCCTTTTTGTTAATGTTGATGCTATTCCTTTCTGTTTGTTAGTTTTCCTTCTAACAGTCAGGACCCTCAGCTGCAGGTCTGTTGGAGTTTGCTGGAGGTCCACTCCAGACTGTGTTTGCCTGGACATCACCAGCAGAGGTTGCAGAACAGCAAATATTGCAGAACAGCAAATGTTGCTGCCTGATCTGTCATCTGGAAGCTTTGTCTCAGAGGGGCCCCTGGCTGTAAGAGGTGTCTGTCGGTCCCTACTGGGAGGTGTCTCCCAGTTAGGCTACTCAGTGGTCAGGGACCCACCTGAGGAGGCAGTCTGTCCATTCTCAGATCTCAAACTCTGTGGTGGGAGAACCACTACTCTCTTCAAAGCTGTCAGACAGGGACGTTTAAGTCTGCAGAAGTTTCTGCTGCCTTTTGTTCAGCTGTGCCCTGCTCCCAGAGGTGGAGTCTACAGAGGCAGGCAGGTCTCATTGAGCTGTGGTGGGCTCCACCCAGTTCGAGATTCCCACCACTTTTTGTTACCTAGTCAAGCCTCAGCAATGGTGGACGCCCCTCCCCAGCCTCACTGCCACCTAGCAGTTTGATCTTGGACTTCTGTACTAGCAGTGAGCAAGGCTCCATGGGCATGGGACTCATGGAGCCAGGTACAGGATGTAATCTCCTGGTGTGCCGTTTGCTAAGACCATTGGAAAAGCCCAGTATTAGGGTGGGAGTGTCCCGATTTTCCAGTTACTCTCTGTCATAGCTTCCCTTGGCTAGGAAAGGGAATTCCCTGATCCCTTGTGCTTCCCCAGTGAAGTGATGCCCTGCCCTGCTTCAGCTCACATTCCATGGCCTGCACCCACTGTCCAACAAGTCCCAGTGAGATGAACCTGGTATCTCAGTTTGAAATACAGAAATCAACCATCTTCTGCTTCTCTCACACTGGGAGCTGTAGACTGGAGCTGTTCCTATTTGGCCATCTTGGACAGAGGATTTTTTTTTTTTTTTTTTTTTTTTGGAGACAAAATCTCACTCTGTCACCCAGGCTGGAGTGCAATGGCACAATCTCGGCTCATTGCAACCTCTGGCTCCCGGGTTCAACTGATGGGATCCTCCCCCAGCCTCCTGAGTAGCTGTGATTACAGGTGTGCGCCACCTCACCTAGCTAATTTTTGTATTTTTAGTAGAGATGGGGTTTCACCATGTTGGTCAGGTTGGTCTCAAACTCCTGACCTCATGATCCACCTGCCTCAGCCTCCCAAAGTGCTGGGATCACAGGCACGAGCCACCATGCCTGGCTCCTCTTTTTCTTAATTCCTTTAATGGCCTGTATCTTTTGATTGGGAAATTTAATTCATTTACATTTAATATAATTATTAATAGCTAACAATACTTACAATTATCCTTTTGTTGGTTGTTTTCTGACTATTTAATGGTTTCTTTGTTCCTTTTGTCTTCTCTTGCTGTCTTCGTTTTTGATTTGATGAGTTTTGTGTGGTGGTATGCTTTTGTTTCTGCCTCTTTCTCTCGTATATAAGTGGGTTTTTGGTGGTTATTATGGGGCTTACATGAAATATCTTATAGCTGTAGCTATCTAGTTAATCCCATAGAAACTTACATTTGTTCTCATACCCAAATTCAACATTTATACACACACCCCCAAACATTTTATGTTTTTGATGTCAAAATCTGTGTGTGTGTGTGCTTTTTATATGTATATCTATTAACAACTTGTGGTAGTCATAGTTATGTTACATACATTTGTTTGTTAATCTTTATACTAGAATGATCAGTGATCTATTTACCACAATTCCAGTATTAGAGTATTCTGAATTTTACTACATACTTACCTTTTCCATTAAATTTTATAATTTCATTTTTTTTGTTACTAATTAGAATTCTTTTGATTCAGCTTGAAGAGTCTCCTTTAGCGTTTGCTGTGAGGTAGGTCTAGTGTTAATGAACTTTGTCAGTTTTTGTTTTCTGGGAAAGTCTTTTTGTCTCCTTCCTTTCTGAATGACAGCTATGCCAGGTAAAGTGTTCTTGGTTTGTAGTCTCTTTTCTTTTAAAACTTTGAATGCATCATCCCATTGTCTCCTCAGCTTAAAGTTTTTTTAATCAATAAATTTGCTGATAGTCTAATAAAAGTTTTCTTGTATGTGACAAGTCTCTTCTCTTGCTACTTTCAAAATTCTCTTTGATTTTTGACTATTTGGTTATTATATGTTTCAGTGAAGTTTTATTTTTATTGAACCTGCTTGGGGACCTTTTATTCCCATGTACCCTTTTTTATTTTGATAGGATTTTGGGGAACAGGTGGTGTTTGGTTACAAGGATATGTTCTTTAGTGGTGAGATCTGATATTTTGGTGCACACATCACCTAAGCAGTGTACACTTCACCCACTTTGTAGTCTTTTATTCCTCACCCGCTCCCATCCTTTCCCTTGAGTCCCCAGTGTCAGTTTTATCATTCTTATGCCTTCACATCTTCATAGCTTTGCTCCTATTTATAACTGAGAATATATGTTTGTTTTTCCATTCCTGAGTTACTTAGAGTAATAGTATGCAACTCCTTCCTAATTGCTTTGAATGCCATTATTTCATTCCTTTATATGGCTGAGTGGTATTTCACAGAATATATATAACACATTTCCTTTATCCACTCACTGATTGGTGGGCATTTGGGCTGGTTCCATATCTTTGCAATTGCAAATTGTGCTGCTATAAACATGTGTGTGCAAGTGTCTTTTTCATATGACTCTTTTTTTTTTTTTTTTTTTGAGACAGGGTCTCAGTCTGTCACCCAAGCTGGAGTGCAATGATACAGTCTTGGCTCACTGCAACCTCCTGCTGCCAGGTTCCAGTGATTCTCCTGCCTCAGCCTCCCAAGTACCTGGGACTACAGGTGTGCACCACCATGCCTGGTTAATTTTGTATTTTTAGTAGAGACAGGATTTCACCGTTGGCCAGGCTGGTCTTGAATTCCTGACCTCAGGTGATCTGCCAACCTTGGATCACACCAACCAGGCATGAGCCACCACGTTTGGCCCAGTGACTTCTTTTTTTCTGGGTAGATACCCAGTAGTGAGATTGCTGGATCAAATGGTAGATCTACTTTCAGATCTTTGAGGAATTTCCATACTGTTTTCCACAGTGGTTGTACTGGTTTACATTTCTACCAGCAGTGTAAAATTGTTCCCTTTTTAACACATCCACACAAATATCTCTTATGTTTTGATTTTTAAATTATGGCCATTCTTGTAGGAGTAAGGTGGCATCACACTGTGGCTTTGATTTGTATTTCCCTGATCATAAGTGATGTTGAGCATTTTTCATGTTTGTTGTCTATTTGTATATCTTCTTTTGAGAATTGTCTATTCATGTCCTTAGCCCACTCTTTGATGAGATTATTTGTTTTATTCTTGCTGATTTGAATTCCTTGTAGATTCTGGATATTAGTCCTTGTTCAAATGCATAGTTTGTGAAGATTTTCTCCTACTCTGTGGGTTGTCTGTTTACTCTGTGGATTATTTCTTTTGTTATGCAGAAGCCTTTTAGTTTAATTAATTCCCATTTATTTATCTTTGTTTTTGTTGCATTTGCTTTTGTGTTCTTAGTCATGAAGTCTCTGACTAAGCCAGTGTCTAGAAGGTTTTCTCCAATGTTATCTTCTAGAATTTTTATGGTTTTAGGTCTTAGATTTAAGTCTTTGATCCATCTTGAGTTGATTTTTATATACGGTGAGAGATGAGGATCCAGTTTCATTCTCTGCATGTGGCTTGCCAGTTATCCCAGCACCATTTATTGAATAGGGTGTCATTTCCCCACTTCATATTATTGTTTTCTATGTAAAGATCAGTTAGCTGTAAGTACTTAGCTTTATTTTTGGGTTCTCTAATCTGTTCCGTTAGTCTCTGTGTTTATTTTTATACCAATATCGTGCTGTTCTGGTGACTACAGCCATACAGTAGAGTTTGAAGTTTGGTAATGTGATGCCTACAGATTTATTCTTTTTGTTTAGCCTTGCTTTGGCTATGAGGGCTCTTTTTTGGTTTCATATGAATTTTAGGATTTTTCTTTCTAGTTCTGTGAAGAATGATCGTGTTATTTTGATGGAAATTACATTGAATTTGTAGATTGCTTTTGGCAGTATGGTCATTTTCACAATTTAATTCTACCCATCCACGAATATTGGATGTGTTTCTATTTGTTTGTGTCTTCTATGATTTCTTTCAGTAGTGTTTTGTAGTTTTCCTTGTAGAAGTCTTTCATGTCCTTGGTTAGGTATATTCCTAAATTTTTCATTTGTTTGTTTTTTATTTTTGGTGCTATTGTAAAAGGAGTTAAGTTCTTGATTTGATTCTCAGCTTGGTCACTGTTGACATATAGCAGTGCTACTGATTTGTGTACATTGATTTCGTATCCTGAAATTTTACGGAACTTACTGATCAAATCTAGGATCTTTTTGGATGAATCTTTAGGGTTTTTTAGGTATACAAAGATATCACCGGTGAACAGCAACAGTTTGTCAATTTGGATGCCCTTCATTCTTTTCTCTTGTGTGATTGCTCTGGCTAGGACTTCCAGTACTATGTTGAATAGAAGCGGTGAAAGTGGGCATTTTGTCTTGTCCCAGTTCTTGGTGGGGAATGCTTTCAACTTTTCCCCATTCAGTATAATGTTGGTTGTGGGTTTGTCATAGGTGACTTCTGTTACCTTAAGGTTTGTCCTTTCTATGCCAATTTTGCTGAGGGTTTTAATCATAAATTGTTGCTGGATTTTGTCAAATGCTTTTTCTGTGTCTATTGAGATGATCATGTGATTTTTGTCTTTAATTATCTTTAGGTGGTGTATCACATTTATTGACTTGAGTATGTTAAACCATCCCTGAATACCTGGTATGAACCCACTTGATCATGGTTGATTTTTTTTGATAAGCTGTTGGATTTGGTTAGTTAGTATTTTCTTGAGAATATCTGCATCTATGTTTATCAGGGATATTGGTCTGCAGTTTTCTTTTTTTGTTATGTCCTTTCCTGGTTTTGATAATAGAGTGATACTGGCTTCATATAATTGTGAACCATGAAAATGTGAGACAGGACACAGATAATTTAGAAAGTTTATTTTGCCAAGGTTGAGGACATGTGCCCATGACAGACTTAGGAGGTCCTGATGACATGTGCCCAAGGTGGTCAGAACAGTTTGGTGTATACATTTTAGGAAGACATGAGAGATTGATCAATATATGTAAGATAAACATTGGTTTGGTCTGGGAAGGTAGGACAATTCGAAGCAGGGAGGGGGCCTCCAGGTCATAGGTAGACAAGAGACAAATGGTTGCATTCTTTTGAGTTTCTGATTAGCCTCTCCAAAGGAGGCAATCATATAACCATTTATTTCAGTAAGAAGAGGAGTGACTGAATAGAATGGGAGGCAAGTTTGCCCTAAGAAGTTTCCAGCTTGATTTTTCCCTTTAGCTTAGCGATTTTGGGGGCCCCAAGATACTTGTCTTTCCCACGACTTAGGAGGATTCTCTTTCTCTATTCTTTGAAATTGTTTCAATAGGATTGGTACCAGTTCTTCTTTGAATGTCTGTTGAAATTTTCCAGTGTATTTAGCATTTCTCTTAGTGTGTCTCCATTTCCAGAGGTTTTGATTGCTTTTTTTTTATGCTATTTCTCTGTAGATTTTTTGGTCCATATCCACTATTTTTTTTTAAGTTTCTTTAAGTTGGATTTTTACACTTCTCTGGTGCCTCCTTGAGTAGCTTAATAATCGACCTTCTGTTCTTTTGTTTGTTTGTTTGTTTTTGGCAACTCAAAGTTTTATTCTTGGTTTGGATCCATTGCTGGTGAGCTATTGTGATTTTTCAGGGAGATTAAAGAACATTTGTTTGTTGTATTGCCAGAATTGTTTCTCTGGTTCCTTGTCATTTGGGTAGAATATATCAGAGGGAAGATCTGTGGCTTGAGGGCTGTTTTTCAGATTCTTTTGTCCTACGGGGTGATCCCTTGATGTGGTGCTCCCCCACTTTCCCTAGGGACAGGGCTTGCTAAGAGCCAGCCTGCACTGAATGTTATCACTCTTCTGGGTCTAGCCACCCAGTGGAGATACTAGGCTCTCGGCTGGTACTGGGGAGTGTCTGAAAAGAGTAATGTGATGTGATCTACTTTCAGGTCTCTCCGCCGTAGATACCAGTACCTGCTCCAGTAAACATAGCAGGGGAGTGAAGTGGATTCTGGGTGGGTCCTTGGTTGTAGTTTTGTTAAGTGTGCTGGTTTCCTCAAATGCCAGTTGTGCTGTCAGTGAAACTGTCACATAGACAGACTCAGGACCTCTGGTTATCCAGGATGTTACCAGAGGTGGAATTAGCTGTTGTTTTCTTCTTTTTTGAAACAGGGCTGTTCTTTTATGAATTGTTATAATGGCTTGAGTTGGTTGGCCTCCAGACAGGAGGTGGCACTTTCAAAAGAGTATCAGCTGTGGTAGTATGGTGGGGATACAAGCTTGCCCTAAGGTTTCCTGGATAAGTATTTGGGTTTATCAGGTGTCAGGTGGGGCCGTAGAGCTCCCAAAAGATTATGTCTTTTGTGTTTGGTTACCAAGGCAGATAGAGAAAGCCCATCAGGTAGGGGCAGGGTTAGGTGTAACTGAGAGCCCAGACACTCTTTGTGTGGGGCTTGCTGTGTCCACTGTGGAGGATAGGGGTGTGGTTCTCAGGGCAATGCGGTAATGTTCCCAGGGGGATTATGGTTGCCTCTGCTGAGTCATAAAGGTCACCAGGAAAGTAGGGGAAAGTCAAGTCAGCAGTGACAGGCCTCACATAGCTCCTATGCAGCCAACAAGGCCAGTCTCACTTCCACAGTGCCCCAATAACAGCACAGAGCTTATATACAGGTAGCCAATGAGCAAGAGCTGAGATCTTGCCCCAGGTTACAAGCTTCCCTGCTGAGGAAGCAAATCAGGCTTACAGAGTTTTCAGGCTCCACCCCTCCCCACAGCTAGGGCTTCTCTTCCTATCTGCACTTTCTGTTTGCCCTCTTCCCCAACCCCACCCACCTACACACCCCGGCCCCCAGATTCTGCTCAGGAAAATTCACACTCCATTGAAATTATTACAGAATTCAGCTGATGTTTCCTTCTCCCTGTAGACCTTCTCTAATTATACTGGCAGCCCTCCTCAAGGACCCCTCTGAGATAGAGTCAGAGGTGGCTTCCCAGGGAACTGGGAGTGCCTTCAGGGCTCTTCCTGCTTCTTCTTCTACTTTTATATTTTGCTTGGACCTCTAAATTCCTTTAAGTTCTAGGTAAATTTAAATGCTTCTTCCGTGATCTGGATTTTCAAGTTCCTCATTGTGGATTTGTATTTGGAGGTAAATTTTACTTTTCTCATGCTTTGGGCACTCAGAGTTTTGGCTGTCTCAAGGAGTTCGCAGCCACAAGCCACTTCTTTCAAAAGTCATTGAATTCTTTGGTTTTCCTGGAATGTTCCCGTGGTAGTTCTTGGAACTAAAGTTCACAATTTGTCTTCACAACGCTGTTCTGTCCTTCCAAGTGAGAGGTGCCTCCTATCTGCCATCTGAGTCTCAAGTACCCTTGATGTCTATCTCTCAGGATTTGGGAAATTCTCAATCATTATTTTCTTATATAAACCTTTTCTCCTTTTCTCTTTATCTTCTCTTTCTGAGACCTCCAGGATCTTTACACTCTTCCTCTTCATGGTGGCCAATACAAGTCCTGTAAGCTTTTTAAATTCTTTTTAATTCTTTTTCCATCCTTTAACTGAATAATTTTAAGTGCCTTGTCTTCAAGGTGCAGATTCTTTCTTCTGCTTAATCAAGTCTCTCATTGAAGCTCTCAATTGCGTTTTTTATTTTATTATTTTATCTATTGCATTCTTCAGCTCCAGAATTTCTGTTTTTCCTTTTTTAATGATTTTTATCTCTTTGTTGAACCTCATGTTTTGTTCATGTGTGTATGTGGTTTTTAAATTTTAATTTTGTTTTCTATCTATCTGTGTTCCCTTGTTCACTTCCTTGTTAAGGAAATTCACTGAGCTTTCTTAAAACAATTATTTTGCATTTTTGTCAAATATTTTATAGATTTCCATTACTTTTAGGTCAATTACTGGATAATTATTGTTTTCCTTTAGTGATGTCATGCTTCCTTGGTTTTTAAAGCTCTTTGAAGTCTTGTATTGATTGCTATCTTCACATTTGAAGAAGCAGTCACTTCCTCCAGTCTTCACTGACTGCCTCCGGGCAAGAAATTACTTCCCCAGTCAGCAGCCTAGGGATTCTGAAGCTCTTTCAGACATTTTCTATGGATACAACCAGTTGACACCTTTTGTTTCCTCGTGGGGCTGGGGGAGAACTGATGAGATCATATGCTTTTGTGTCTGGAATTGGTGGGTTCTTGGTCTCACTGACTTCAAGAATGAAGCCGCAGACTCTTGCAGTGAGTGTTACAGTTCTTAAAGATGATGTGTCCGGAGTTTGTTCCTTCTGATGTTCGGACGTGGTTGGAGTTTCTTCCTTCTGGTGGGTTCGTGGTCTCACTGGCTTCAGGAGTGAAGCTGCAGACCTTCGCAGTGAGTGTTACAGCTCATAAAGGCAGTGTGGACCCAAAGAGTGAGCAGCAGCAAGATTTATTGCAAAGAGCGAAAGAACAAAGCCTCCACAGTATGGAAGGGCACCCAAGTGGGTTGCCACGGCTGGCTCTGGCGGGCAGCCTGCTTTTATTCCCTTATCTGGCCCCACCCACATCCTGCTGATTGGCCCATTTTACAGAGAGCTGATTGGTCCATTTTACAGAGAGCTGATTGGTGTATTTACAATCCTCTAGCTAGACGTGAAAGTTCTCCAAGTCCCCACTAGATTAGCTAGACACAGAGCACTGATTGGTGCATTTACAAATCTTGAGCTAGACACAGGGTGCTGATTGGTGTGTTTACAAACTTTGAGCTAGACACACAGTGCTGATTGGTGTATTTACAATCCTTTAGCTAGACATAAAAGTTCACCAAGTCCCCATCAGTTTAGCTAGATACAGAGTGCTGATTGGTGCATCCACGAACCCCAAGCTAGACAAAGAGTGCTGATAGGTGCATTTACAATCTTCTGGCTAGACATAAAATTTCTCCAAGTCCCCACCCGACTCAGGAGCCCAGCTGGCTTCGCCTAGTGGATCCCACACCAGGGCCGCAGGTGGAGCTGCCCACCAGTCCCACACCAAGCGACCACGCTCCTCAGCCCTTGGGCGGTCGATGGGACTGGGCACCGCAGAGCAGCGGGTGGCACCTGTCAGGGAGGCTCAGGCAACACAGGAGCCCACCACTGAGGGGCACAGGCATGGTGGGTGGCAGATCCCGAGCCCTGCCCCGCAGGGAGGTGGCTGAGGCTCGGCAAGAATTCGAGCATGGTGCGTGCGGGCTGGCAGTGCTGGGGTACCCAGCACTCTCTCCACAGCTGCTGGCCTGGGTGCTAAGCCCCTCACTGCCTGGGGCCCACAGCACCAGCGGTGAACGCTGTGAGCAGTCCTGGTTCCTGCCTGTGCCTCTCCCTCCACACCTCCCTGCAAGCAGAGGGAGCCTCGGCCAGCCCAGAGAGGGGCTCCCACAGTGCAGCGGTGGGCTGAAGTGCTCCTCAAGCATGGCCAGAGCAGACGCCGAGGCTGAGGAGGTGCTGAGAGTGAGCAAGGGCTGCCAGCACGTTGTCACCTTTCACTTTCTCCTCTTCTCCAAAAGAAGGCTGGATGCCTAGAGTCTCCAGTTTATTTTCCCCAAGGCAGTGCCCTGAAATGATCAATTTTGCCTGCCTTCTCTCAATTCTGGAGAGTCAAGCTGGCTAATTGAACATACTCACAAGCCATCTTCAAAAGCTCATATTTGCCATCTAGGGGGCACACACAGGGAGTGTGCATTGGGGGAGGGAAGAGGTTCATGGAGCATTGGTGGTGCCTATGTGCCAATTGGTGTGAGTCAGCTGGTGAGAGGTCTCAAACAGTGGACAGGTCTCCTAATATAGTCTGAAAAGCAGTTTATAGGAATACAGCCCTTGGTTTAGTTTTAAGCACTGATTGCTATAAATCCCTACTTCACTTCTTTTCTCTCAGCCTCTCTTAGCTATTCAGATGTACTGATACCCTCAGTATTCTAGGTGGGTTGAGAAGGCGGGCCTCTTGGGTAGCATCCTGCCGAGCTGGGGAAGCTGGACGCTCACTCATTACACACTTCTTTCCCCATTGGGAGGAATCACATGCCAAGGAGTTCTCTTTTGGCATAGAACTGTGCTGGCTTGGGAGAAGGGTGATGGGGATATAGTGAAACTCTTCTTCTTACCCTCTTTAATGCACCTATTCTTAGATTTTTTCTCAAGTGGTATGCTGAAATATCTCTGCTCTACTCCCAGATTCCCACAAATGTACTCTTGTCCATTGGTGGTTTTCAAATTCAATGCATTGTGAGAAGATGACAGTAGAAAACTCTTATTCCATCATTTTGCTAATGATATATACATCAGTGTACCTTTTTAAAATGGGAAAAATTGTTTTCCAAACAACATATTGCCACCAGTTGTTTGTGATAAACAAATTATAGACCCAGTAGCTGCATATAGGTGACTGGACACAGCTGAGTCAAAACTGTTAGTAAAAAAAACAGTCTCCTTTGCCTTTTGCCTCTGTGTATTCTGTTTCTTCTTTTTAGTGCATTCTTGCTTTCATATTCCCATGAGTCAGAGCTTTTCACCACTGTGCTGTGAATGGGTTGTAATTGTGCCCAGATTCTGGTCCACTTGAACTTTGAAGGAACTGATAGAGATTTGGGTGTCTCGACCTCTGGGTAGACACCACCAGCTTTGAATCTACACATCCAGTTACCCATAAACCGATGGTTCCAGTGAGCTGCATAGATATCATTGATGCCTATGTGTGCTATGACTTGGAAAACATTAGGAAACATTGTCTTTGGTGTTCAAATTCTTCACACCCTCTCCCACTTTTCCTTTGTAACAGGTATAGGCTATTAGTAACAGTGCCTGCCATTTAATAGACAATCATTATTTTCTAAATGTTGAAGGCATAAAATCATGCCATTCTATTATAATTATTTTTGTATTTTTACAGGAACATAAAGCACTAATTTCAGAAAAACAAAGTATCAGAGATCAAGCTATGAATAACTTAATTAAAATGTTATCATCCTGATGTAGACTGGCATATTTCTAAGACAAATCCCCAATATATGGCCTGTTTAAATAAAAGAGAAAAATAAATCTACTATGCTATTTATTTGTAACAGAATCTTCTGTTAATGGTGGAGAAGCTATGGCAGCACAGGTTTTTAAAGTCATAAATTAAAAAAATGTCTTGGCCATTAGTAAACATCTTACATATCAAGAACTTGTTATAATCCTTAACAAAAACAGGGATGAGGAAAAATGATTTTTTTAAAAATGTAGCCATCTCATTTTAACCATAAAAACAGAATAAAAAGTTTTTTTTACAGATAATTATTTTAGTTTAAATTATTAAAAGGATATATTAGATGGTTCTACATTGAATTAAATTTAATTAAAAGATGTGCACACTGCTGGCCAAATTTTACTTTTACTATATATGTGATATAGTCATAATTTAAAACAACAAATTGATACCTCTACTTATAGGCAATAAAATTAGTTTTTACTGCTAATAAACTCAGGCTTTGTAGCTATAATATTCTATGGCTCTATGTTAGGAATTTTTAAGAAAATTTTTAAAAAGCTTTGCAGAAATTTTCCTTGCCATGAAGGACAGCATGCAAGTTTGATACATAAAGAAAACCAAGAGGGCTAGAGAAGGATGAGTAACAAATTTGAGCACAATTCATCATTGATTATTGGAGAACGTAATAAGTATTTTCTAGGATACACTGTAAATTAAAAGAATAAGGGAATAATAAAACATCAAACAAAACACATTATTTATAAAAAGCAAATGATCTGTATTTTCTAGTACAATTTTGAAAAACATTATGAGTTTAATATATCAGTATTATATTTTTCTATTTTTGTTAATTGATTAATTTATCAGAAGTAGATGTTGCTAGGATATTGATATTAGAAGACAGAGTGTTTGACCTTACAGAGACACAAAATAAGCATTAAAACATATTTCAAAATGGTATAAATAAATGAGAGAATCAGAGCTATCAGGTGACAGAGTTTGCTTCTGACTGCAGTCAATAGAGAATATTCTGTGTGTGTATGGTTTATGCTCTCTGAAGTCTGAATTTCTTAGCAAAACATTTGAGGTTTAAAATTTAGTCTCAGTTTGCTTTTATATTTGTATAGCATATGTTTCAACTAAATAAGATTTCGTGCCTTTGTTCTAAGTGAAAAGCACAAGACTATCTTTGTGTTAGACAATAAGTAGTATTTGTCTTAGAGGCCATTGTCTGAAGAAAATTTATTTGTTCATAGTACTTGGAGTGAATTGGAAGGGGAATGAGTAAAGAGACAGAAGCAAAGTTTAAGAGTAGAGGTAAGAAAAATAAAGACCTGAAGTGGTAAAACAAAGGACAGGATGAAGGATCAGTATTTTGAAGCAAGTACTCACACAACCCAGGGGATAAGGGAGATAAGTAAGTTGAAAAAAGGGCAACAAAACCCTTTAGTGTCTTGAGTCTGTGAACAGTCAGAAATATAGTTCCATTAAAGAATTAGGGGAGCGATCAGGGGAACTTTCCTTGAAGTATAGAATAATAAAAGTCTTAATATCTTTTCTCCCTTTCTCTAAACTTTCCCCCTCCTTTTTTTTGCCTTGACATAAAAAACTGAAACAAAAAAAGAAAGTATAAAAACATCATCAAACCAAACCAAAAGATTGTTATGTTCCTGCCAGATACAATTAAATATGGATTAAAATGGTAGTGAATGTTGAAAATTGTGCATATCTTCTGAGACTTAATCAGAAAATTGAGCTCTCAAAACAGAAATGCTATCACATAGGTCTATCCTATTGACTTTTTCTTTAGCATCTCCAGAACCAGAGACTTGACTATGTGTAGAGATACAGGGTGACACCACACAACATCAGCATAGAAGTTTCTGGAGAAGAAATCATGCTAATGTGCCATTTCTATGGCTTAAGCAACACATCTAGGAAGAATGAGGGTACTAACAGACATGGAAGATGGTGGGGAGGAGTATGTGTGTGATAGTAGATCAATATGCGAATTACCAGTGACTTAAATAATATTTCTATGAATCCTACCCACATATTGAGGCCAAAAGTTGAAGGGAAATACACTTTTGATTGAAAGAAGTAGTAGAATTCATGAGTAAGTAACAAGAAAAAAAAAACTTACATTAAAATTGGAGACTGTATAACCTAGCTGACCCCCACCCAAACGTGATTTGTAGTAGTCATTAATGTTGCTCTCCAAATATTGCAGGCACAGGCTAGAATTGCACTTCTTAACTCCCTACAGTACTTGGGAGCCATGTGACGTGTTCTGGTCAATGAGTGATGAGCTTAAGTTATGAGAGATAATTTCACTGCCCCAGAGATTGTTTGTAGGGATTCCTTTTTCTCTGTCTCAGTGCCAGTTAATATTCCATATAGTAACTGTTACGTATACTTTGATCCTAAAGTGAGGAGGGTAACAAGATAAATCTGAACTGTGTGTTATATATAATAATTGTAATTTGGACATTAATTATTACCATATCATTTAGCATTTCCTGGTAAGTACACCACCAACTACCCCAAATTCAAATATGAGTAATAATAAGGGAGAAATAACAAAAAGGATAAGAAAGGAGAAAAAAAAGAGAGAGGGAACAAAAACAGCAAAGGCAAATAAGTGACAAATCTCATAAAGGAAAAACCCAAGGAAACAGAAGAAAAGTTATGATGATACCAATCCCACATTTAAAGGAAATAGAGATAATATGTTCTGTTTTTTAATAAATGCTCAAACAATAGATGGATTTAGACATATTATAAACCAACAGAAGAACATTTAAATAGAAGAAAATATGTCTAAAAAATTAGAAATAAAAATTATATCATATAAAAGAGTCTAGTGCATAAGAAATAGTCAAGAGCAGGAGTAGAAAGACTTACTGTAAAGGGCCAGATATTGTCAATCTCTTTTAATTTAGTTATTCTAGAGGGTACATAGTATTACCATATTATGGTAGTAATTTGTATTCTCCAATTCGATCAGTATATAGAGAAAGACTTTTACTGTAACGGGCCAGATATTGTCAATATTTTTTAATTTAGTTATTCTAGAGGGTACATAATATTACCACATTATGGTATTAATTTGTATTCTCCAATTTGATCAGTATATAGAGTTTATTAAATTTTCATGGACTTCTGTGAATTTTCTGTTAAAATACTTGTCTAATGTTTATTGAATTGTATTATGTTTTGTTTTTATAAATTATTTTATAAATTATTATTCATTAACAAATTCTTTGTGTGTGTGTACATATATATATATATATATATAAACATTTTTTTCTCATAGATAGATGAGAAATGCTAGCAGGGAAACTACTCTGTATGATACCATAGTAGGTACCTTTCATTATACATTTGTTAAAAATTATTTATATTTTATAGCCTTTTTTTTTTTTTTTGAGACAGGGTATCACTCTGTCGCTCAGTTTGGAATGCAGTGGCATGATCACAGCTCACTGCAGCATTGACCTCCCAGGCTCAGGTGGTCCTCCCACCACAGCCTCCTAGGTAGCTGAGACCACAGGCATGCGCCCCCACACCTAGCTATTTTATTTTATTTTTTGTATTTTTTGTAGAGATGAGGTTTTATCATGTTGCTTAGGTTGGTCTTGAACTCCTGGGCTCAAGTGATGTGCCCACCTTAGCCTCCCAAAGTGCTAAGATTACAAGTGTGAGCCACCATGCCCAGCCTCATTTAAAAAATTAAATGGTACTTTGAAGAGTAATTTTTACATTAATGACATTTAATATATCTTATCTTTCTTTTACGAGTTGTGATTTGATTACATGTCCCATTTAAGAAATCTTGGTCTAGTACAACTTACTCATAGGCTTTCTTCTGTGTTTTCTCCTAGAATTTTTATAATTTGTAGCTTTTAAATTAGATCTATGATCCATTTTTATTTTATTTTATTCATTTTTTTTCTTGATAGACTTTATTTTTAGAGCAGTTTTAGGGTCATAGCAAACTTGAGCAGAATGTACAGAGCTTTCCCATGTATCCATTGTTCCCACATATACACAGACTCCCTCACTATCAAAGTGTTGCACCCTAGCAATACATCTGTTACATCGATGAACCTGCATTAACACATCATCATCACACACAACCCATAGTTTATATTAGAGTTCATTCTTGGTGTTGTCCATTCTATGGGTTTTAACAAATGTATAATGACATGTATGCACCATTGCCATATCACACAGAGTAGTTTCTACTCTTCCCTCCTTCACTTGTGACCCCTGGCAACCACTGATCCTTTTATTATCTTCACAGATTGTCATATAGTTTGTGAGAATCATACAGTAGGCAGCCTCTTTATGCTGGCTTCTTTCACTTAGTAATATGCATTTAAGATTACTTCATGTCTTTTCATGGCTTATAGTTCTTGTTTTAGCATTGAATAATTCTATTGCCTGGATATACACTAGCATATGTATCCATTCTGATACTAAAGGACATCATGATTGTTTTCAAGTTTTGACATTTATGAAAAAAGCTATTATAAATATTTGGGTGTGGGCTTACCTGTGGAAATCAGTTTTCAACACATGTGGGTAAATACCAAGGAGGATAATTGCTGGATTATATACGGTCTTTAAACAACTTTATTGAGGTATGATTTAAATACCATAAAATTCACTCCTTGTAAGTATATATGTTAGTGAATTTTGGTAAAATTTAGAGGTTGTACAATCATCATCACAATCAAGTTTTAAAACATTTCTACCATAGTAAAATTTTCCCCTTCCAATTCCAAACTATAGGCATTATGTCTGTACTGATTTGCCTTTTCTGAACAGTTTATATAAATTAAATAATTCTATATGTGTTCTGTTATGTCTAGTTTCTTCCATGGCATAATGATTTGCACTTCACCTTTGTAATAGCATGTTTAAATAGTGTATTCCTTTTCATTTCTGATGATTATTCTATTGTATGGATATGCCACATTTTGCTTATCCACTTTGCAGTTGAGGGACACTTGTATTGTTTCATCTTAGGGCTACTATGAATAATGCTGCTAATGAACGTTCACAAATAAGTCTTGTATGGATGTATGGCTTCATTTCTCCAGGAGTTATGATCCCTTTTGAGTGTGTATGAAGGCATGTATGGAATGAGGTAAGTGTCCGTTCATTTTTCATCCTACGAATGTCAATTGTTCCAGCACCATTTGCATAAAGACTATCCTTTTTAAAGTGATTTAACTTGGAGATTTGTCAAAAATCAATTTACCATATATATTTGGACCTATTTCTGGACTCTATGGCTCTATTCTGTCTAAATAATATAAGGTCTATACTTTTGCCAATGACAAAGTTTATTAATATGTATTTATGATACATATTGATATCAAGTAGTATAGTACTCCCACTGTAGTTCACTTTGGGTGGTTTATATTGATAACCTTTTCTTCTGCAGTATGTACTCAGGTGTTACTCCTAGCCTATGAAATTTCATTTCAGATAGTTTATATTTTAAATCTCAAAGTTCTATTTGTTTTTTCTATATATATTTTATTTCTGTGCTCATCATGCCCATGTTTTCCTTTAAATCAGTGAACATTTTGAGCCTATTTACAGAAGTTCTTTTGATGTCTTTATTTAATAATTCCATCAACTATGTCATTTTTGGGTGTTTGGCTGAAGTCTTTTCTAAGAGTCTGTCATTGTTTTCATGATTATTGTCTTGTCCAGTTTTAAAAAATTTTTTTAATTAAAACTTTAGCATTATTAATTTTACATTATTGAGTGCTAGGTTTTCTTATACTAAATTATTTGACTTTGTTTCTACATGAGTTGTTATATGCATTTCAGGTTGATTCTTTTGAGGCTCATTGTTCAAGCTTTGTTTGGATATTTATACATTACCCTTTACCCCAGTGATAGTTTGCCCCACTCCTATGTCCAATACTTTTCAGGTCTTTATTCAATAGGCTGTGTATTCAACAAGATCTCTTCACTCTGCCTGGTAAGAACATGAATGGTTCCTGGCCCTTTTGACTTCAGGGAATTGTTTGGCTTACAGCTCCTAGGTAATTGTATTTGCCCAAAAGTTTTTCTTTGTACAACTATGCAGAGTTTCACCTTATGCATGCACAGATTAATCTTCAGCTAGTGACTCAAGGAGTCAACTATACAGATTTCTGTAATCTTTTTCTGCATATTTTCCTCTGTTTTAGCATTGAGCACTGAAAATTATCTACAAACAACCTCCACAAGCTCCAAATTCTGCCTCCTTACATCAACCAGAATGATGGTCTTTGTTTGGTTATATCCAACCACTGCTACAGCTTGAAACCGACTTTATCGAGAAAACCATAGCAATTATAAAGCTTCCCTCATTTGTTTACCTTATCTCAATTATCATAGTCCTGAGCTGCTTGTGATCTGCTGTCTAAAACAATAATTTTATATAGTTGTTCGGATTTTGAATTGTTTGCAGGCATAAAGTAAGTCTTGTTCTTGTTGCTTTTGCTTATCTGGAAGTAGAAGTTCTCTTACATAGTGAAAAAACTCCAAGACACAGTCTGAGCAATGATTTTCAGAATAGAAACCCCAGAACAGAAGAAACAAAAACAACAACATTCAAATGGAATTGCATTAAATTAAAAACATTCTGCAGAGCAAAGGGAACATTCATCAGAGTAAGGAGATAACCTACAGAATAGGATAAGATATTTGCAAACCATACATTTGATAAGGGGTTAATATATAAAAAAAAAGGAAGTCAACAGTGTGAAAACAAATAACCACATTAAAAAATGGGCAAAGGACTTGAATAGAAAATTCTCAAAAGAAGACAAATACTGTCTGGCCTGTCTGAAACATACGTGTCTGGCCAAAAAAATAAATATACTTCTTTGGCCAAAAGGTATATAAAAATGCCCAAAATCAAGAACCAGGGTAATGTAAATAATAACCACAATAAAATATCATCTGACTTCTGTTAGAATGACCATTATTAAAAAGATGAAAGGCAGCAAGTGTTGCCAAGGATATGGAGAAAAAGGAACACTTAGATACTGTTGATGGGAATGTAAATTGTACAGTAATTATGGAAAACAATATTGAAGTTCCTCAAAAAAATTCAAAATAGAACTACAATATGATATAGCAATTCTGCTTGTGGGTATATATCTTAAGAATACGAAACCTGGATGCCCACAATATATCTGTACTCCCATGTTCATTACAGCATTGATCATGATATCTTAGATATCGATTTAACCTAAGTGTTCATGGATAAGTGAAAAGATTTAAAAAATGTGATACACACACACAGGCATACACACACACATATGTAGAAGGAAATATTATTCAGCCTTAAAATGAAGAAAATTGTATTATTTGCAACAACATGGATAAAGGTGAACAACATGTTATGTAAAATAAGCTAGAAACTGACAGACAAATACTGCATAATCTCATTTATATGTGGAATATAAAAATGGAACTCAGAGAAATAGAGTAGAATCATAGTTTCCAGGGCTGGAGGTGAGGAAGAGAATGGGGCAAAATTGACCAAAGGGTATAAAATTTCAGTTATGCAGGATGAATAAGTTCTTGAGATCTAATATACAACATGCTGAATATAGTTAATAAAACTTTATTGTATAGTTGAATAAAGTAGATGTTGAATTTTCTCAGTATAGAAAAAAATGGGAATTTATGAGGTGATTGGTATGTTAATAAACTTGATTATTGTAACCCTTTTATAGTATATACATATTCCAAAACACAATTTACCACCTTTATTTTCTAATTATACCTGTATTAATCTGTTTTCACACTGCTGATTAAGACATACCAGAGACTGGGCAATTTACAAAAGAAAGAAGTTTATTGAACTTACAGTTCCATGTGCCTGGAGAGACCTCACAATCATGGCAGAAGGTGAAAGGCACATCTCCCATGGTGGCAGACAAGAGAACAGAGCTTGTGCAGGGAAACTCACATTTTTAAAACCATCAGATCTCATGAGACATATTGACTATCACAAGAATAGCATAGGAAAGACCCGCCCCCATGATTGAATTACCTCCCACCAGGTTAGATGAGATTTGGATAGGGACACAGTCAAACCATATTAATATCCCATTAAATCTGGGGGGAGAAAGATCTGAGTGACTCCTCTACATTAAAATAAACTTCCTTTGATATAGCACATGAAAGATGAGCCTAAGAAGCCTGAAAAGGTTGAGCACATTGACAAGAGCTTATCCAATGCAATGTAAACAAAAGACCAGCAAAATTGAGAGTAATAATTTAGGCAGTCTCTCTTGGCCACAAATGCTATTGGTATTTCCCTCACCAGAAACCCTTGCTATGCCCTTTAATACTCTGAATTTAACAGCAGAATCTTCAAAATAAAGAATGAATATATTTTTCTTTGCACAGTTACTTAATTTCTTGGAAGTTGACTCAACTTTTCTCTTTTAGTGCTTTACCCTATTAATTTTGACCAAAAACCTTGAGAATGTTTACACTGACTATTCCAGTAAAATTACTTGATTCTCGTAATCATTTGTTGAGAAGTTACTACATGCAAGGTAGAAGTCCTCAAAAGTAGAAAGTGAGAGGGGAATTAAAACTAACTTTCAAATAAACAACTCTTTTTTTTATTGCATTAAGAGCTCAAGAGTTAACTGAAAGTCTTTGATGCAACCCAGTATGGGTTCACCAAATTCACCATTTGAAACCTCTCCTTCACTAGCTTTGACACTGCACTGAGACAGGGGAGTTTACTGCCACTTTTTGCTTTAAGCCTTCTCTTTATTTGCTGGATGACTAAAAACTATTATTATGGGGACCCACAGGCTATTAAGGCTATATAGAGATCTAGGTTAGTAATTATGATTATAATAATAATAGTAATAATAATGCACTATATATATTAACTTTTTTTGATTTAGTAAAATGGAAGTTTAGACATATAATACCTAAGTAACTGGGGGCTAGTGAGGTACAACATAGATTTTTAATTTCCTGATTTCTCTCAGTTGAGCCTAAACCTATAATACCTCTTAAATTATTTAAATTTTTTTTATATATGCCATAATTATTCACTCATTTATTATAAAATGATCACTCAGGAAGACTGCACTGATATAAGTCTACAAACTCTGAAGTCGTCAAGACAGTTTCTATCTTAACAATGGTTCTTTCTTGGAGAATATGCACTATGGCTGAGAGAAAGTGGGTTTTAAATTATTATTTGTTGAATTAATGAATGCATGTATGAATGAATTAAATGAATTCATAAACATATTTTTATTGTAGATCTATTTTAAAATAAAGAAGGGTCATTTTATCCAACAAACTGAAATATGTTTCTGCTAGATTAAATATAGAAAAGTAATTCCAATAGAAAAATTATGAAGGAATCCTTATCAAATTTCTAGAGTAAAAATTATCTTGAGCTTAAACAAAATATAATTATTTGAGGAAAAGGTAAGTTGATTAGAAAAAACATAATTTTACAGAACATACATTAAATAATAGAATGAACAAAATACTAGGACAAATTCACATCCAGTATAATAACAATCCAGTGTCATTGTTAATTAGTTAGTTTACACAAATTGATGTGAAATACGGTAAAACATAAATAGATACATTTTCAAAGAGCATGAATATAAAATTAAAGCAAAAATGCCACCAGTAAGTAAACATGAAAAATTTCCAAGCTAAAATATATAAATTAAAACAATTACATTTTTATCAGTAGCAAAGTTTTAAAGGTAAAAACCTCTTAATATCTAATGCTGGCAAAGATGTGAAGAAAGCTGCAACATTTACAATGCTGTTGGTAGTGTAACTTATTATGCTTTACAAAATCTTTACATTTTGAGCAAAAAAGAAAAGGTATATATTATTTTATTCTCTAATACAACTTATAGATATTTTACTAGAAAATGAATTATAATTTATAATTTATTATAAATGAATTATTTATAATACTTACAATTATGATCCGTTTTAAAGGCACTATAGTTAAGAAGATGACAATGATTACAGAAATTTGGTTACAACCTGAGGAACTATTTTGTGGCTCATCTAGCATAGTGGTAAGAACTTGAAAGCATCAGGTTCTCTTTGAGTCACAACTGAAACATAACTATCAGTCTGATTTCTATATTTTTTAAAAATTCTGGGCCTCGGTTTATTCATTTATAACATATGGATATATATATTTTTATATGTGTCAATAAATAGATTTGTATATATGTTTTCCCACATACTTGTGTAAATTCATGGATTGCAAGGTGGGGTCTCTCTGAATTAACTCCCATATTTTGATCTATAAACACCTTCTAGGCTTTTACTCTTTACCAGATGCTCAGGATTCAAAGATGTATAAGAGACTGACCTTTTCCTTAAGGGAAAGGCTATCTGAAAGCATACATTCAATGAAGGGGCATATTTCTATCAACAGGATATGGCAGAGGAGGAGGAAGTGAGAGGCCAATTTTATCTTAGATGTTATTACTCTTCTATCAATGTAGAGACTTTATTTTTTTCTTAACCTGTATACAGCTTAATTTTCAAATCCTGTTGAAAAAGTATATCTATTCTTAATTAGTTTAGGAGTTATGGTAGATTATCCTCTGAAAGATTAATTACATGCTTTCCAGTGAAGTATTATAAACCATAAGTTTAAAGTTGGACCAGATGCATTTCAGCCCTGAAAACTCATTAACCATCTGACCATGTTGCGCATATGGTAACAAAGTGAAGAATGTATCCAGTCAAACACACATAAACACTTCTTCATCATTATAGGACAACCATGTCTTAAAGTATGCCAGTAATCTTTCTATTTCTGATACCTATGAATATCAGAGAAACTAGTGAAGGGGAGATTTTAAATGAATTTATAAACCCACACTGAGTATACAGAAGTCAGGACTGTGGTCCTTAGTCTGCTTTTTTGTTGTTGTTGTTGTTTGTTTTGTTTTTTTTTTTTTTTTGGCCAAAGTCAGCATTTATCTCTCTTAATCTCAAGCTTAAAATACACTTGGGTTGAAAATGCGAAACTCCATGTTGAAAATGGACCTTTTCTCTCTTGGGGATAGCAACTGCAATGATTTTATTGGCTCAAATGTTGCATTATGACCAATCTTCCTATGAGTTTATCCGAGAGAAACTTCCCTCTCTTCTTCCTTAGGCAGGTGTCAAGCTTGAGGCATATCCCAAATCTCCTTCACAACTTCTGTTCACAGTACAGTACAACAACTGTCAAAGTAAACATTTTGTGCAGCTCTTCTCTCGATCAAAAGACGGCAGCCAGCCTCAGCAGCCCAAACCCTTTCATAGATGAGATGGTTTCAAAGAGGAATATTTGACAGTTCCATGTATACAGCCAGAATATGTCTGTCTATATTTGCAACCATGAAACTGGTATTTAAAAGATGCATAGTGTTTTCAGGCGGAGGCTCTCAATCCATCAGATTGATGCTATTGTTATTAATATACGAGTCAAAATAGTTTACTTCTGTGTTGTTGTTCTTTCTGTTTTTCTTTTTAATATTTTTGGTAAATGTCTCAGTTTGATAGGTATTTCCATATGCATACGAGACACTGTACTAAGATTGCTGTGTATTTTAATTAAACTTATTAATAAATAAAAGTTGGCAAAAAGAAAACACTCTATTCATCACTTTCTTTGAATGTGGCCAGTCCTTTCAAATTCCTTAACAATAACCAGAATAGCTTTCAAATTTTATATTGCTGTAATACATCCATATTGGCAAAGCAAGGCAATATCTTATGATTCTTGAAAATGTTGCCATTTTGTCACTGAATTTTTAGTTTAAAAAAAAGTGGATGGTGTCTTCTGATTTGAGTAGACAGTTTTGCATGTGTTTACAGGTACAGATGGACCTACAACAATGGTCAGGATCTGTTAAGCAAATAAGTTATTATTTTTCTCTCTATGAATATGAATAAATAAGTGGCAATTTGACTTATTATTTCTCCTACTTTTGAAATGTAATGAATAGGGCTGATGGCAATTACCAAATTTCTAAATATAAACACTAAATTGCTTGCATAATTTTAAAAACAACCTGAGTTATTATCTTCTTTTTCAATGGATATTTTTAGAATAATTTTTATTTATTTGCTGATTGTGGGTATTTATTTTCATGCAAGAACTTGAAAAAGTATGTGAACAAACTTATCAAAATAAAATGATTGAGAGGAAAGAGACAATATAGTGTGACATAAAATGCACGGGGAAAATTTAGAAACTTTTATTCTTTAAATATATCATTACTAATTTTCCTATATGTTCATCTTTACTATTATCTTTTTTTAAAGCTAGTAATGAAAGGTTGAAGTTTACCAAAGATTTAGACTGAAGGAAAAACAGTAATAAGGATTGGGTAAGCATGTAACGTCATTTAATTTAATCATTTAATGTCAAGAACATTTTGAATAGATGTTATCTTGATGTTATAAACAACATATTTAAAGTATCACACAGATAAGCTTGATTGTACAGGTGATGAATGAAACTCTTTTCCGCAGAGGTAGTACATCTTTAATTAAACAGAGAAAGAAGAAAGAACAAGATTATAGAAGTAAATAAATAACTACTAAGGAAAGGAAATCTTTCTGACTCAAATTATACTTAGATTGCACAGAAGAGACAAGGTCCACAATTTGATGTTTCTATTTTAAATTTTGTAATACAAGTTCAAATATCTTTGCTGATTCAATAATATTTATTTTTACCTCTGCCTCATTCTTAAGTAATGTTATGTACCAACTACCAATTATGAAGTAATTAAATAAAAATGAAAGAAAGAAAAAGTAAAGTTAGAAGAAAATTAAAAACCAAACCACAGTAAGTTAAGGACCTTAACACGTTGAATGGTTTTCCAATGGCATTTAGCTTGAGGGCTGCAAATCTGACCACAGGCATCTTTGTGGCCAATGTAAAGTGAAACATAATCATTTGTTTTATTCCCAGTACCAAAAATGTTTGTAAAGAAATCAGAACAGTTGCTCAGCACAATAATTTTTTTAAGAGACAGAAGCTGTGGATAAATGAAGTGAAAAAATAAATCCACTAATAAAATTTCATAAAACACTGCAAATTCTGTTGGCAAGGATGGATATTCTTAACACTTTAATGCAATGATTTGCTTGAGAGGAATGAAACAAGTATGCAAAATTTAGTAAAAGAAAACAAAATATCTTCTAAAAGTTTTGACCAGGAATCTTGACTACTGTTTATTATATGATTTCAGCTCTGTAAAATATTATAAATTGGGTACCTTAGTTATACATAATATAAATTAAAGTACCTTAAAATGCATTTGAATTAAATACAATTTCAACAAAAAATGTCCATCTTGTATTTTAAGATGTTAGCATATTAGTCTCCATATTAATGTAGAATTTATATTGGGAGGTAAAAACACCATTTAATAGGCTGCATGCATGCATGCATGCACAAACATATGCAATGGAATATAATTCAACCTTAAAATAGAAGGAAACTGTTACATGCAATAACATAGATGAACCTTTATATAGTGTATGAAGACATTATACTAAGTGAAACTAGCCTGTTGCAAAATAACAACTACTGTATGATTCCACTTATATAAGATATATAAAGTAGACAATTTCAGAGAAACAAAAAGTAAAATGGTTGTTAGCAGGGGATAGGGTGAGGAGAAAATGGGGTGTTGTTTAAATGATATAGAGTTTCAGTTTTGCAAAGTGAAAAATGTTCTGGAGATCTGTGAATATACTTAACACTACTGAACTATACACATTAAAATAGTTAAGGTGGTAAATTTAATGTTAGGTGTTTTTTACCAAAATAAAAAAAGAAAAAAGGCAAACAGATGTGCCTTTTAAGAAGTTAAAGAGAAACTTGCATTATATTATTGGAAGTAGGGCATACTATATAACATCAAATGGCCTGCTCATATTATCTCAATGGCTTGACTTTCCAGAAATAGTAGACTCATTCCTTTGGCAGTCTTCATGAAACACTCTATCTTTTGCTAACATTATTTTAACTCATTTGAGTTGAATTCCAGTGATTGAGGAAATGTTACTATATGGATTTTGTCATTTAAATATTTCAGCCTGGTTACCACCTGTTCATTGTAAACTTCTTGCTACAATTAGCAATGTCATCTTAACTTTTCTATTTCAGTCCTATTCATAATGGTAAACATGCACACTTGGGGCTATAGGATTGTAAGAATAATTAAAGAAAGAAAATTGGTAATAGCCTGATTTGATATAACTGGTATTTTGTGAGAAATTTTTAAAAAGATATTCTTCATTAAAAACCACTGTTTGAATTTCAGATTTTATAAGAAATCCCAGTATACTTGATGTAGCTAAGAACAATAAGTTAGCTTTCTGCTTCATTATTACACGCTGTACTATGTTAGTAATATCTTACTTTATTAATTTCAAAGAAATCTTTTATGAAAAATGATATTTAGAAGAAGTGCTAATATGTTTTAAACAATATCATATATTCAACGTTCATTTTTGTTTCTCTATTATGAAAGTTTAAATTGATTTAATTATATTGAAATATATTAATGGCTTAGTAACATTGTGAATATATATTTATTTAACTAGTTTCGTTTCTGTGTTTCTGAATCCTCTCATTTCTTTAAAACCCAATTCCATTTATTTGCACAAAATGTACTTATCTTCTTATGTTTAACAGTTTTATCCTTTTAAAAATAATTTGTTGTAAACCTATCCTTGTTTTTAAATAATTTATTTTTATGGATGATTTCAATGCCCTTCTTGATAAAAGTAAATATCTCACATTAATCATAGGCAATGCTTCTCTAGTTTATACCTTCTTACCTGATCAGTTTAACCTATTTTCAGGAATGAAACTCTCAGTTTGGGATTATCCTTTATATATTGTTAATTGCTTTCAAAAATTTATGATTGTCTAGTGTCCCCAAGCTTATTAATTTCCTTTTGCTACCAAAATGGTTTCACGTCTGGATCGTTACCCTTAGCTAAGCAGTTATTCTTCTGTATTTTTTTCATATTGCAAAATAGGCAAACAATATTCAATTTCATTCTCCAAGTATGTTCATTATAGCTTAAGAAGTTCACTTTGGATACCTTTGGCATTTACAAAATAGTGTAATTTTCCAATAGACCACTCAAATTACTTGATGAATTGTTGCATTTTTTTCCTAATATGGGGGTAAGTAATTACTTGCATAAAGGGTAAAAATGTATTTCTTCTCACCATACATCTG
The DNA here is from genome assembly GCF_029289425.2 of Pan paniscus. Classification (NCBI taxonomy): domain Eukaryota; kingdom Metazoa; phylum Chordata; class Mammalia; order Primates; family Hominidae; genus Pan; species Pan paniscus. The sequence goes on along the minus strand of NC_073262.2, from coordinate 28,938,103 downwards.
TTTCAAGACAGATGATTTAAACTTTTCCCAATATCATCACTACTTAGCCATTTTACAAGCTGCATTAAATTCTCTAGGTATATATTTCCATCAATACAATACTATAGATTTACCACATTGCTAATTACTCTGTTTAAAAAGTAAATTCTTCATCATTTGATTTGAATTTTAATGGCTTTTTAACCATAACTTCAGTTGGAATAGAGATATCTACAATGTAATTTTCTACAAGAAAAACAAAAATTAGACTAAGAAAATTTAGCAACAGATGCTTCAGAAATGTCTTCACTTGGGGATACATATGTTTGCTTTATGAATCTTGTGAGGCTTGAAAATACAACTTTCAAAAATCTTGCAGCCTGGAAATGTCATAGCACAAAGAAAGCGCCCAAACAAAAGTAATATAGGCAGTGGTCATTAAAGTTATTTCCCCAGTGATACCCTGAATTAATGGTGCAGCTTCTACACAAGTGAGTTCCCATTTCTTTCTCTTGTCATTTAAGCTCTTTCCTCATTTACATTTTCCATCTTTTTTATATGGCATTTTTCTTTTTAAATTGTCTTTATAAACTCTGTCTTGCCATTTTTCTTGCCTGTTTCAACTATTCCATATTTATTCTTCAATTTGCAAACTATTCTTTCTTCAGAATAAAAATATAAAGAAATTCAAAATAGATTTCAGGATTCTCAGGTAAAATTTCTTGTCTGTTCACTAATGTGGAAGTCCTCAATAATGTAAGGATATATGAAGAAAATTTCTAGCTTCAGTTGCACTAATGGAAACTAGCTCCTGCAAAATGGTAGTTTAAGAATTGACTACACAGCAGTTACGTGTTAGTCAAACCCATCTGCAAATAAATATAATATGTAAATATAATATTATATATATATATATAATTTGCCTTTTGGTTTCTGTTTAGATGTCTTTTCTCATATACGTAAACATACTTACTTTAGATAATTCCTTTTTTAAAATCCTGATAATGCCATGAAAACACTGTATGTAAAAATGCATTTAAAATTGAGTAAAGGTCAGGGTTCTGTCTTGATGGTGCTTGTCAGGCACTAAATAAATATTAGTAGATTAATTAATCAGTCATACCAAAATAACAAATTGACTCAAACAATTCCCTAAACATATAAAACCAAATTAACTAGACAATTCTGTTAAAATGGACTAATACATAACTGCTGTGTAGTCAGTATAAATCAATGATGGGCAATGGGCTGTCTACTGGCCACCTGCCTCCTATCTAGATGCTGGACTCTATAATGTGATTTCAAATAGGATTTTTTTCAGTTTATAAAAGAGAAGGAAAAGGAACTAAGTGAAAAACAGAGATAACTTTAGACAAAGAAGGAAAAAAAATGCTTTCTACAACCACTTCTGATTAGAAGAGAAGTCCTTTAAGAATATTCTAACTCTGCCAAAGAGGTCCAGCCAGGTGAGAAGTTAAACAGTGTAGGAGGCTGGGAAATGTCCAGGAGAATTAACCCTGAAAGAAATAATACCAAATCCCTTTAGTCCCAGTTCATCTAAACCAAACATTGATGCCTGAAGCTGTTTTTTGAAAATGGGGGTGACAGCCTTTCCCTGGCTTGTACAATTTGTCCTTATTTCCCCCAAACAGCAATTATTCCACAATCATAAGAAAGGAAGGTTCATCATAAAGAAGGTCTACTTTGGTCTTTTCATTATTTTTGGTTTCAAAAATAAAGCTTGTCATAGGATAAGCACTTGGAAAATGGGTTATGGATAGAAATTAATACATTCTAGCCACAGATGTGATAATAATAGCTGGGTGACTCTCATTAAGTTACTTAATCTGTCTGAATATATTTCTCTACCTATAAAGTGGGAATAATAATACCCATCTCTCAGTGTTTCATGGATGCCAATGAATAAAGGTGAATACATTCCATGAACTCTTAAGGAATGTGGAAACAAAGGTCTGAAAAATAGCAAAGCTTTCTCCATGCCAAATGTGCCCACACATTTGTATTTCTTGTGTGTTTTATGCCACTTTATTGAGGAATAATTAACATATAATGTATTGCACGTGAAGTTTGATAAATGTTGACATGAATATGCACATAGAACATCACCACAATAAGAATAATGAACATATCCATCACTCTCAAATGTTTTCTTGCACCTCTCCTCCCTGCTTCCCGCCACTTCTTCCTGTAAACACTGACTTGCACTATTTCTATAAATTACTTTCCATCGTCTAGAATTCTATATAAATGACATCTTATAGTGTGTGCTCTTTTTTTCTAATTTCTTTCACTTGTCATATTCAGCCATGCTTTGACATGTATCAGTAGTTCATTACATTTTATTGCTGATCATATTCTATTTTATGCATATGTCATAATTGGTTTATAAATTTAAATGACAATGGGTATGGTTTCAATGACTTAAGTAATCCAAAATAAAGGCAAAGGAAGAAGCAAATACTACAGATAATACACTCACTAGGGTATGGATTTTTTCTGTCACTCATGTTTGCAGTATGCTGAGAACTAGTTACTGTCACCTAAAGTGCCTAATTTCTCTTCCATTTAGTCTCTCTTCCTCCAACAGGCTAGTGTGGGCATGTTTACATGGCAGTGGTGACATTCGCAACTCACCAAAGAAAAAAAACGGAAAATATATGCTATTTGAGGCCCTGACTTTGAAGAAGGGAAAATATAGATAAAAGCATTTCTTCAGTTGTACATCTCTGAATCGATATTTGAACACATTATTTCCACTTTTATAATAAAGTAAATTTAATATTGAAGAGTGACATATATGATATAAAAAGTGACAAATTTTAATTGTATACCTTGATGAATATTTACAAAGCAAACATATCTGTTTAAACATCATCCAGATCATGAAATAGATCACTTCCAGCCTCAAGGATAATATTTGAATCAGTGACCATCCCAACAAAGTAACTGCTTTTGATTTTTAACAACATAGTTTTATCAATTTTTGAACTGTATATACATGACATCTTGCAGTATATATTCTTTCTGCTCTGGATACCTTCAGTCAATATTAGTTTGAGGGAGTCACTATGTTATTAAGGTAGCATAAAAATAAACAATATGTATTTATATTTTTAGAGTTTGGGGCTATTAGAAATAAGGTTGATACAATATTTTCCACATATTTTGGACATGTGTGTACAAATTTCTGTTGGATATGTACTTGAGAGTATAGGATATGTATACTACAAAATTGTTTCCAAAGCAATTGTACAATTTGTGCCATCAACATTTGTTATTACCTAAAAAAAAAAAAAAAAAAAAAGACGAAGAAAAAACATTGTAGCAATACTTAAATGTGTAGCATGTCTTTTCATTGCGGCTTTTTTTTTTTTTTCTTTTGAGACAGTGTCTCGCTCTGTCGCCCAGGCTGGAGTGCAGTGGCTCGATCTAGGCTCACTGCAACCTCTGCCTCCCGGGTTCAAGAGATTCTCCTGCCTCAGCTTCCTGAGTCGCTGGGATTACAGACGTGCACCACCACGATCGGCTAATTTTTGTATTTTTCAGTAGAGACAGGATTCGCCATGTTGGCCAGGCTGGTCTGGGACTCCTGACCTCAAGTGATCTGCCCCCCTTGGCCTCCCAAAGTGCTGAGATTACAGGCATGAGCCACCCCGCGGGGCCTCATTCTGGCTTTAATTTGTATTTTCCCGGTGATCTGAGCAACTTTTCATATGTTTATTGCAATTTTGATATTCTCTTAAGAGCACTGTTAGACTTCTGCACTTTTTTTTGTGGTCTGATGTCTGTCTTTTTATTATTGATTTGTAGAAGCTATTTAGGTAAACTGGATATGACCATTCTCTTTCACATAACTCTGATGAAAATAATTTGTCTTACATAGAGGTTTGCCTGTCCAGTTTATTTCTGGTGTTTTTCGTTAAAGAGAAATTATTATATTTATTGAAGAACTATTTACCAATATTTTCTTATATGTTTATTGCTTTGGATGTCTGGTTTAAAAAAATATTTGCATAACCTCAAAGTTATGAATATATCTTCCTATAGGACTCTTCAGGACTCTTTATTATAATTTTCCCATATCTACATTTTGCATGGATTTGAATTGTGTATGTGGTGTCAGGTATGAGTTAAGATAAGTTATTTTTCTGTGTAACTATCCAATCTCAATTGTATATATATATAAAAGTAGACATATAATATTTTAATATTCTTGCACTAATACTATATTATCTTAATTACTATATTTTTAAAATATAATTTTTTATAGGGTGGTAAAAATATAAGGCAGTCGTGAAGGAGTATCTGCATAAGTCAAATTTTTTTCAATGTTTACAAAATTATCTGTATGTATGAAAGAAACATTTTATTGTATCTGCATTATAAACTCAATCTTTAAAATATTTACAGGACATTGGCAAAGTATTTAAATAAATCTATATCATTTTAGATCCTTATATTTTTATTTTATTTTCTCTGTATGTTCTTAGGGGTCCAAATATTATTATGTGCGTGGACAATTAATCCTTTGCTTTTTTAAAATAATAGGTAGTTGAAAAATTACAAACTCAATGTTTTACTTATGCTATTATACTGCCCAAATTCTTTCATGCTGCAAAAGAAAGGCCACACTTTGGAAAATGTCCCTATGTAAATGAACCTGTGAAAATATGGCATCTTTCTGTGTATGCACAAATAACATATTAATTGCCAGATTTTTTTTCTAATTTCATGTAGAGAAAATTCAATATTATACTTAAATATAACATAAATTTAAAATAGATTCCAATATGTTATGTACTCATATACTTCTAACATATGTCACTCAATATTCACATGGTGGATAAAGAGTGCTTCTTACAGTAATTTCTCATCTCAAGCATGTCAAAATCTATAAAAGGGATAACGTTAACAAAATTATACCTAACACTACTGAACAGAAAGGTGCAGGTAGCATCGCGAGCCATCTGGAACTCCCGATGGATATCTATAGACACTCCCCAACATGAACACGAGAAAGACACTCCTTCCCTCTATGGGCAACAGAAAACATCTGTTTAGTTTTCTTGAAATGCTGCCAAGTATACATTAGAGCAGGTAGCATCAGGTTAAACTGTGTAACCAAAAGCAAGCACTAATGGCATTTAATATATACACACTTTTTAATGACCGTGATGCTTTATGTCAAAAAAACTTTTAAATATTTTTTTAAAACACTGGAATTATCAGCATTTTGAATGACTTGGGAGAAAAAGTGCATTCATTTTTAGAAAGTTTTCACTAGTAAATACAATTCTTCTTAATTAGATATCCCAGCTTTTATACTTTTATTTCTTTATTTCTTCTGTTTTGAACATTTCAAACATTTTAAAAATTAAAAAATAAAAGTTTAAAAATCTAGTCTCTTAAAAAACTTTTAGGTCATATGAGAATAAACTTTTTGCCAATATATTGTTTAACATCTTTCCTTCATTTACTTGCACATTCAGTCCAAAAAGATATATTTAGAAATTTATGGCAATATTTCTTCAAGTATAATGACTACAAATGGTACTACATAACTCATAAAAAATTATCAGAAAAAACATGTAATTTAAAATATTACAAATAAAATTAATGTTACTAATATCGCTAAATAAGATAACTTACACAATATTTATTAGACTACCCAAATGTGTAGGTATGAGCTAATTTTTTAAAGTGCATAAGTTTACAAGGCTACACCAATATTATAAATAAAGTAGAATCAATCTGATTTATTTATGTAAAGGTTAAAGAGTTCCCTTAAAAACCTCAGATGATTATACATTAATTTTTACATCTGTGGTTGAATCAGAGTAGGTTTAGAATTGTTGTACCATTTTTTCTTTCCTTCTATTTCTGTAAATATCCAACAACCAAATTGTGTTTAACTATTATCGCCTCCCAAGAGCCATAAAAAATGCTATCATTCATTAGGTTATTGATTGTGTACACTTGATTTTTATTTTAATGTAATTCAACACTTTAAAAAGTCAGAAGTAGTAAGAAATGATCTTCACATTTTGATATATCTTTTCTCACATTTCTACTTTAAGATATTGTTTTAGTGGTTTGGTGTTACAATAAAGGAATACCCGAGGCTGGATAATTATAAAGAAAAGTGTTTTATTTGGCTCATGATCCTGCTGGCTAGAAGACTGAGCATCTGCTGAAAGCCTGAGATTGCTTCCCCTCCTGATGGAGGGTGAAAGGGAGCTGGTGAGTGCAGAGATCCTACTGTGAGATAGAAAGCAAGAAAGAGAGGCGAGAAGTACCACCACCAGCTTTTTAACCACCAGCTCTCATGGGAACAAACAGAGTGAGAACTCACTCACCATACCCCCAAGGAGGGCATTAATCTATTCATGAAGTGTTCCCCCCTCAAGACTTAAACACCTCCCATTTGGCCCCACCTTCAACACTGAGGATTTGGAGAGGACAAGAATCCAACCTATCGCAGATATTTTCTATCAATAAATTTTTTTAATTTCCAAAACCATTCCCTATGCAGCTAACTTATCTTTTCGCTGTTCTGAGGATATTTGGAGGAACTTGCGCAATAGCAACATAAAAAATTCTACAGACTTCTCACAAGCAAAACAACCATAAAAATTATAGAAATTTACAAAAAAAGATTTAGTGTGTCTGGAAATTGTCCTAATTGTATACAGAAAATGAAAAGAAACAACAAAAAAACTTTTATTCAATATAGTTCCTAAATCTAAATGAAAACAACCATTGTGGAAGACAGTGTGGTGATTCCTCAGGGATCTAGTACTAGAGATACCATTTGACCCAGCCAATCCATTACTGGGTATGTACCCAAAGGAATATAAATCATGCTGCTATAAAGACACATGCACATGTATCTTTATGCACTCACAATAGCAAAGACTTGGAACCAACCCAAATGTCTAACAATGATAGACTGGATTAAGAAAATGTGGCAAATATACACCACAGAATACTATGCAGCCATAAAAAAGGTGAGTTCATGTCTGTTGTAGGGACATGGATGAAGCTGGAAACCATCATTCTCAGCAAACTATTGCAAGGACAAAAAACCAAACACCGCATGTTCTCACTCATAGGTGGGAATTGAACAATGAGAACACTTGGACACAGGAAGGGGAACATCACACACTGAGGCCTGTTGTGGGGTGGGGTGAGAGGGGAGGGATAGCATTAGGAGATATCCTAATGTAAATGACAAGTTAATGGGTGCAGCACACCAACATGGCATATGTATACATATGTAAGAAACCTGCACGTTCTGCACATGTACCCTAGAACTTAAAGTATAATAAATATATATATATATATAAAAGAAAATAAGAGTCTATGACATTAAACCACTGAAACTCTCTCTCCTTTTCCTTCTTTTCCTTACTCAGCAACATGGAAACTCTGTTTATATTGACACAGCTAATAATGCTGGGCTCCTTGTCCTTCCAACTCCCAATGCAGGACTACAGTATCTCCCAGAGGGTTAGCATGCCAGCATTTCTCATCCTTCTTCCCAGATTCATGTTGTAGAATTTTTATCCTAGACAAAAGAAGTGAGAGGTTAGGGGATCCCTTTCTCAGCTTAACACTCCTTGTAGGTTGAAAGCTCAACCCCAGGCGTAGCAAGCTAAGAACACCCCCATTTTCTTAATCCTAGCTCACAGATATTCCACCCCAGGAGAGGCAAGTTAAGAAAATCATAGGTAAGTGTACCTGCTCAGTGCCCTACTAGTAAGGCAAAGGAGTCACTCTGAGAATATTGGGCCATTGTGCCCACTTCCAGCTCCAGAGCAGTAGTCACAGAAATTTTTTTCCAGGGAGAAAATAAAGCTCTGATGAGAGAGAGAGAAAGAGAGAGAGAGAGAGAGCATGCGCGAGAGAGAGTGGGAGAGAGAGAGACTCTATAACTATCTTAAAATGACTGACTTAATTGGAACAGCATGTTGGGAATTTCAGGAGTAGGGGCACTCTACCCTCAGAGATTTTGGTGGTAGGCAATTAAGGGAAGATGACAGTTGCATCAGAGCAACAAATTAAACTGTAAGCCAAGTAGTTGATTAACAGAGAAAACTAGGGAAAGAGATAGCTAAGAAGAGTTCTTCTGGAACCAGAATAAGCTGCAAATCCTAGCTGCAAAGTCTACCCATGCAAAGAGGCTCAGATCAGATGGAGGCACAATTTATGCTCCATGATATTATTTAAAAATCTGTAGACCAATAATCTAACAACTAGTGTATAATAATTAGTAATAATAATTAGTAAACTAATAGCTAAGTGTGATACCAACAGAGGCAGATAACTTAAAAGAGAGTTCAAAGATGCAGTCAAATGAAGCCCTACTAGAGCCATCATCACTCTCTAGTGAATGTGCCCATGCCCGAGGTTGGGCTCTCTGGTGAAGGACAACAGAGAATACACACTGCATGAGAAATCCTGAAATATAGTCCAGTAAGTCACTAAGGCAAGCAAACAACAACACGAAAAAAACCCTGGAGTTAGGAAGGGATTGTATCTACAGATACCGCATTTTAAAAAAAGCAAAATCAAAAAAACTAAAATGTTTGGTTTTCAGTAAAATATTATGAAACATCAAAAAAAAAAGAGGAAAATGTGACCTATACAAAGAAATAAATCATGAAAGAGAAATGGCATTTAGGAGTGTCTACATGTCAGACAGCAGATAAATACCTCAAAAGTATAATTATAACTATATTTAAAGAACTAAAAGAAACCAGGCTTAAAGAATAAAAAGGCAGGTTTGATAATGATATCTCATAAAACAGAAATATTAATGGGGAGAGAGAAATTATTTTACAAAAATGGAAATTCTGGAATTGAAAATTCTAATACCTGAAATGAAAAGGTAACTAGAGAGACAACTAGTAAGTTTGTGCTAGAAGAATAAAATATCAGTGAACTTGAACATAAGTCAATGAAAACTATGCATTCTTAAAAGCAGAGAGACTAAGGAATGAAAAAAAAAGAGCAGAGCCTTAGAGGATTGTGGGACATTATTAAACACCAACATACATATAATGGGAGTACTAGAAGAAGATCATTTTTAAAATGGAAAAAATTGAAGAAATACTGGCTTAAAACTTTCCAGATTATCAAAAAATGTAATCTACAGATGCGAGAGTCTCAATAAATCCCAAGTCAGATAAAAGCAAAGAGAGCCCCACCCAGATATATCATGGCCAAAAGGCTGAAATCCAAAGACAAAGCAATAATATTGAAAAAGAGAGAGAAAAGTGACTCATTATGTAAAAGTGAGACTGAATAAGAGTAAAAACTCAATTCTCACTAAAAGCAATGGATGCCAGCAATGGGATAACATATTCAGAGTACTGAAGCAAACAACCACAAACAAACAAACAAACAAACCCTGTCAAGCAAAAATCTATATTTTTGAAATAAATCAAAACTTTTATTAAAAAATGTGAGACGATATTTCCAGATAAACCAAAACTGAGAGAATTGTTTGCTAGCAGACCTCCCTTAGAAGAAACATCACAATTCAGGGTGAAACTTCAGGTTGAAATCAAGAGATTCCATAATATCTTAAATCCATGAAAAATTCAAGCACTCTGGTAAAGTAATTATGTAATTATAAAAGATAGCATAAATGCATATATCTTCTACTTTCTTCTCTTACCTGATTTTTAAAAGTGTTTAAAGTAATATATATATAGTATTGTTTAAATATATATATATATATAATTGTCTTGTTAGGTATTTAACATACAGATATGTAATACATTTGAAAATACCACAGAAATGAAGACAGTGGAAACAAAGTTACATTATTAGTTTTATATATATATATATGAACAAGAAAAAGACATAATGTTCTAACTGAATTCAGGGAAACAAATAAGGCTAGAAATGATCAATACAAAGCCAAATATAACAAATTCTATCAGTGTATTCTTCATTCTCTTATCTTTTTAAAAGACATAAAATCATATAAGATGATAATTAAATATATTTTGATATTTGTAACTTATATAAGTGTAAAATTTATAACAATAATAAGAATAAATAAAAAGAGGGAAAGTGCTTACAAGAGTAACATTTCAATATCTCACTGGGATTAAGTTCATATAAATCTGAAGAATGTTCTCATGAAGTAATATGTACACGCTAAGCCATAGAGCTGCCACTGAAATAAATCTCCATAAAGTAGTAAAAAAATCACTAAAAGAATTAAAATTTTACTCCAGAAAATATTAACTTAATGCAAATGAAGGTAATAAAAAAGAAACAAAGAAACAAATACATGAGACAGTAAACAAAAACTAAATGGCAAATATAAACTTAACTATATCAATAATAGTAGTAAATGTGAATGGGTTAAATAGGCAAATTAAATGACAGAAATTGGCAGATTAGATTTTTAAAAAAGATTCAGAACAGCCTGACCAATATGGTGAAACCTTGTCTCTACTTAAAATACAAAAATTAGCCAGGTATGGTGGTATGGGCCTGTAATCCCAGCTATTTGGGAGGTTGAGGCAGAAGAATTGCTTGAACCAGAGACACGGAAGTTGCAGTGAGCTGAGATCGCACCACTGCACTCCAGCCTGGGCGACAGAGCAAGGCTCTTGTCTAGAAAGAAAAAAAAAAAAAGATTTATCGCTGCCTGCCTCTAGGAGATATTAATATTAAAAAATACCAAGATATGGAAAGTACAAGGATAGAAAAACATATAAAACTGCAACCATAGAAAGTTGTAGAGGTTATAAAGTAGCATCAGGAAAATAAAATAGACTTTAAAATTTTTAAAATGTCACTGAGATAAAGAAAACGTTGATAATGATAAAAGTGTAAATCCATTAGGAAGGTATATCAATTATAAACACATATGTCCAACAACAGAGCCTCAAAATACATGAAGCAAAACTGATAAAATTAAAGAAGGAACAGACAATTCAACAATAATTATCAAAGAATCTAATACCCCACTTTTAATAACAGACAGGACAACTAGAGATCAAAGAGAAAGTAGAAAACTTGAGCAGCACTAAAATCAACTAGATTTAACAGACATCTCTAGAGCATTAAAGGAAACAAGCCTCAATAATATGAAATGTTTTAAGTCATGCAAAGTATGTTCTCCAACACATTGAAATATGATAATAAATCAGTAACAAAAAATTTTGAAATTCGCAAATGTGTGAAAGTTAACAACACACTCCCAATTAGCCAATTGTTCAAAAAAGAAAAAAATAAAAATAAAAAATGCTATAAGAAGAATAAATATGAAGACACAATATATTAAAATTTATGAAATTTATTTACAGGGAAATTTATATTTGTAATTGGCTATATTTAAAATAAAAAATGATTTCAAATTAATAATCTAAATTTTCATTTTAAAATATGTTAGAGAAGGACAAACTAAACCCCCACAAGCAGAAGACAGAAAATAATGATAAAAATAAATAGACAATAGAAAAATAATATAGAAAATCAAGCAACCACAAGCTGATTTTTGAAAATATTTAATATTTTGATGAACTTTTAGTGAGATAAAGAAATGGAGAAGGCTGAAATTGCTAAAATCAGCAATGTAAGAGGACACATGTTTACAATGTTACAAAAACATAGAATTATAAGAATCTTAGTATGCAATGTAAGCAACTGTATACTAAGCAATTAACCTAGATGAAAAGGACAAATTCTTATAAACACATGAACTACAAAACTGACTTAAGAAGACATAGAAATTCTGAAATAACTTGTAACAAGTAAATATATTGAATAGGACATTCTTAAACCTCACACACAAAAAAAGACCCCAGTCTTAGATTCACTGGTAAGCTTTATCAAACATTTAATGGAGAATTAATATTAATTTTTCACAAAATATTTCAAAAAGGAGCAGAGGAAGGAAGACTTCTCAACTTATTTTCTAAGGCCAATACCTGAAACCAAAACCAGACAAAAACATCACCAGAAAAGTGCCACCTAACATCCCTATTGACATAGATGAAAATCTCAACAAAATACTAGCAAGTGAATACAGCAATACGTAAAAAGATTATATACCATGACTAAGCAGGATTTCTTCTAAGAATGTGCAAATAATGTAACATCAGAAAATCAATTAACATAGTACACCATTTCAAAGGGCAAAAACTCACATCATCTCAATAGATAAGGAAAAAGCATGACTACATCTAACACACCCTGGGTTTTTATTCAACAAACAAGGAGTAAAAGGGATTTTTTTCAACTTGTGAAAGGTCACCTACAAAATATCCACAGCGAACTTTATACTTGATGATGAAAGATGAAATGCTTTTTCCATACACCATTAAAGTTCAACCTTTGAGCCAAATCAAAAATGCAATCCCATTTACAGTAGCCACACACATAAAATAAGGTATCTAGAAACTAACCAGGTAGGTGATAGATCTCTACAAGGAGAACTACAAAATACTGCTGAAAGAAATCAGGAGGACACAAACAAATGAAAAAAAATTTCATGCTCATGGATTAGAAGAATCAATATCATTAAAATGACCATACTGCCCAAAGCAATCTACAGATTCAACACTATTTCTATCAAACTGCCAAGGCCATTTTTCACAGAACTAGAAAAACTATTCTAAAATTCACATGGAAACAAACATAAAAAGCCTGAAGAGTCAAAGCAATCCTACGTGAAAAGGAAAAACTGGAGGCATCAATTACCCCATTTCAAACTACACTAGAAGGCGACAGTAACCAAAAAACATGGTACCTATATAAAAATAGACACACAGAACAATGGAGCAGAATAGAGAACCCAGAAATAAAGCAGCACACCTACAACCAACTCATCTTCGACAAAGTTGACAACAATAAACAATAGGGAAAGACCTTCTTATTCAATAAACTGTGCTGAGATAACTGGCTATCCATATGCAGAAGATTGAAACTGGACCCCTACATATCACCATATACAAAAATTAACTCAAAAAGGATTAAAGACTTAAATGTAAGACCCAAAACTATGAAAATCCTAGAAGAAAACCTAGGAAATACCCTCATGGTCATCGGCCTTGGCAAATAATTTATGACTAAGTCTCAAAAGCAATTGCAACAAAAACTAAAATTGAGAAGTGGGACTTAAGTAAACTATCTTTAGCTTCTGCACAGAAAAAGAAACTGGCAATGGTGTAAACAGCTATCTACAGAATGGGAAATAATATTCACAAACCATGCATCTGACAAAGCTCTTATGTCCGGAATCTATAAAGAACTTAAACAATTCAACAGGCAAAAAAAACCAACTCCATTAAAAAGTGGAGAAAGGACATGAACAGATACTTCTCAAAAGAAGACATGAAAACAGTCAGTAAACATATGAAAAAATGCTTATCACTAATCATAAAACAAATGCAAATCAAAACCATAATGAGACACTACCTCACATCAGTCAGAATGGCTACCATTAAAAAGTCAAAAAATAACAGATGCCGGTAAGGCTGAGGAGAAAAGGGAATGCTTATACACTGTTAGTGGAATGTAAATTAGTTCAGCCACTGTGGAAACTAGTTTTGAAATTTCTCAAAGAACTAAAAATAGAACTACCATTTGAACAAGCAATATCATTACTGGGTATATAACCAAAGGAATATAAATTGTTCTACTAAAAAGATATGTGCCTTTTTATGTACGTCACAGCACTATTCACAATAGCAAAGACATGGAATCATCCCAGGTGCCCATCAACAGTGGACTGGATAAAGGGAATGCGGTACATATACACCATGGAATACTACACAGTGATAAAAAATAAATAAAATCATGCCTTTTGCAGCAATGTGGATGCAGTTGGAGGCCATTATCCTGACTGAATTAACACAAAAGCAGAAAGCCAGATACAGCATGTTCTTACTTGTAAGAGTGAGCTAAATATTGAGTATACATGGACGTAAAAATAGGAATCGACACTGCAGACTATCAGAGGGGAGAGTGGCAGAGGGAACAAGATTTAAACACTACCTATTGGGTACTATGCTTAACTTACAACTTGGGTGACAGGATCAATTGTCCCCCAACCTCAATATCACACAATATATTCAGCTAACAAACCTACACTTGTATCCCCTGAATCTAAAATAAAAGTTCAAATTAAAAAAAAAAATAGATGGAATGCTTTCACAGAAAGATCAGGAGCAAGATAAGGGTATATACTCTCACCACTTCTATTCAACATTTTACAGAAGGTTGTAGCAAGGGCAATTAAGCAATAAAAAATTTTTTAAAACCTCCAAATTGGAAAGGCAGACAGAAAATAATCTCTATTTGTAGATAATGTGATATTATGTATAAAAATCTTAAGGAACCTTGTAAAACTCTATTGGAACTAAATTCATTCATCCAGGTTTCAAGGTAAAAGATCAGTACACAAAAATTAATTGCATTTCTGTACACCAGGAATGCATAATCTGAAATAAAATTAAGAATATAACAACAGTAAAAAAATAAAATAAGGATGTATTTAACAAAAAAAGTGCAAAACTTGTATTCCAAAGCTATAAACATTGTTGATAGAAATTGTATAAGTCCTAAGTAAATAAAAAGATATACCATGTTCATGCATAGGAAGACTTAATAGTGTCCCAATAGCAACAATCCCCAAATTGATCTACAGATTCAGTGTAATCCCTGACAAAATCTTGGCTGCTTTTTTATATAAATGGATAAGCTGATCCTAAAACTCATGTGGAAATGCAAGAGACCTCTCCTCCACCCAAATAATAATCTTAAAAAAGAAGACCGAAGTCTGAGGACTCAAATTTATCAGTTTAAAAATTTGCTTTCCAGTAACCAAGATAATGTGTTACTGTCTCAATAGATATATAGACCAATGAAATAGAATTAAAGGTCCAGAAGTAAACTTTCAAATTTATGGTCAATTGATTTTCTACAAAGCTGCCAAGAAATTCAGTAAGAAAAAGAATAGTCTCAACAAACGGTGCTGAATACGAACATGCAAAATAATAAAACTGGACTCTTGCATAAGACCACATACAAAAATGAAGTCAAAATGAACCACCGACCCAGAAACAAGCACTAGTACTATAAAACTCTCAGAAGAAAGCTTATGCATAAATCTTTATGATTTGTGGTAGGCAAAATCTTGTTAGATACAATGCTTGAAGCACAAGTGACAAAACCAACAAAAATACATAAATTTAATGTTGCCAATAATAAAATATTTATACTGCAAACAATGCTATCAAGAAAGTTAAAAGAGAATCCACAGAATGAGAGAAAACATTTGGAAATTATAGACCTGATAAAGTATTTGCATCCAAAAATAAAGAACCCTTAAAACTCAAAGCTAAAAAGACAAGAAAGAGAAGAGAAACAATTCATAATTTAAAAATGAGAAAAGGATATGAATAGATATTTCTCCAGAGACCATACACCATGGCCAATAAGCACATAGAAAATGCTCAACATCACTGGCAGTTGGGAAAACGCAAAATCAAATCCATAATGGCATACCATTTCACACTCATTAGGACATTAGGATGGCTACTGTCATAAAGACAGACACAAGTATTGAAAAGGATGCAGAGAAAATGGAATCCTCATACATTGTTGATGGGAAGCTAAAATGGGGCAATCACTTTGGAAAACAGTTTGGCAGTTCTTCAAACTGTTAAAAATGGAATTACCATATACCTCAGCAATTCCACTCTCAGATGGGTACTCAAGAGCAATGGCAACATATATTTTACACAAAAAAATTGTATACAGGTGTTCATAACAGCCTTATTTATAATATTCAATAGTGTAAACAACCCAACAGCCCATCTACTGATAAACAGATAAATCAAATGTGGTATATACAAATATAGATGCAATATTTGGCAAAACAAAGGAATGAAGTATTGATAAAGGTTACAGCATGAATGAACCTTGAGAACATGATGCTAAGTGAAAGAATTCAGTAACAAAAGAACATATTTTGTATGATTCTACATAAACAAAATGTCTAGAATAGGCAAATCCATAGAGACAGAAAATAAATTAGTGGTTTTCTGGTTGGCCAGAACAGGAATGGGAAGTGAAATCTAGTTGATCTGAGGCTTCATTTTGGGGTGATGAAAATATTTGTAAATTGTTTGTGGTGATGGTTGCACCATTCTGTGAATATATTGTAAATCACTGAGTTATGCACTTTAAATGAGTTTGTTGTATGGTATGTGAATAATATCTTAAAGCAGTTGAATTTTTATTCTGTGTATGTCTAATAATGCCCTTTAATCCCTGCATAACCATATGTCTTTTGCTGTTTCTTTTTTTATCATTTAACGGAATAAATTTGAATTATAGACTTTCCAATTATCTCTGAAACCTGTTCTATTTTCTATGCTAGTTGCCATGTTCACATATAATTTTAATGAATATTCTTTTAACTGTTATTTTTTTTCAAGTTATTATAGAAATATCTGTTTCTTCTCCTACCACATATCATCATGAAAACTCACTGTGTTTTATAATCAACTAGGCAACTGTTCTCACTTTGCAAAATGTTAACTGGATGCTGTATACAATGATTTAATAAACAAGCACAATGGATTCTTTCTCTGTGCCTTATTCACCTTCAAAATAATGATCTAAGATGAGGCTAGATTCCCTTATTGTTTTCAGCAATTTTATCACAGCCCTGAATGTCCCTATGAATTTAGTCTTTTAAAATGCTTTGTATTTAATACTATGTGTAAATATCTTGGGCCCTGCTTTACAGATAAAGACACTACGGTGTTGTATTAACTTAGCACTGCTTCTTCAACAAACCACAAACCTGGTGGCTTAAAATAACAGAAATTTACTGTCTCACGGCTTTGGAGGCCAAAATTCTGAAATCAAATTGTTGGCAGGGTCTTTCTCTCTCTTATGGCTATAGAGAATAATTCTTCTTTGCCTTTTCCAGCTTCTGGTGGTTCTGTATCTGCCCAGCAGGTTCACCTTACTTGCGGCCTAGACAGAGCTGATTTATTAAGACAGGGGAATTGCAATGCTGAAAGAGAAATTCACGCAGAGCCGGCTGTGTGGGAGACCTCGAGTTTTATTATTACTCAAATCAGTCTCCCAGAGCATTTGGAGATAAGATTATTTAAGGATAATTTGGTGGGTAGGGGCTCCAGAAGTGGGGAGTGCTGATTGGTCAGGTTAGAGACGAAATCTTAGCCAGGTGGAAGTGAGGTTTTCTTTCAGTCTTCCCTTCCTGGGTGGGATCGCAGAACTGGTTGAGCCAAATCATTGGTCTGAGTGGTGTCAGCTGATCCATGGAGTGCAGAGTCTGCAAAATATGTCAACAAGCACTGATCTTAGGTTTTACAATAGTGATGTTATCCTCAGAAGCAATTTGAGGAAGTTCATACTCTTGCAGCTGGAGGCTGCATGGCCCCTACACGGTAATTTCTAATCTTATAGCTGATTTGTTAGTCCTACAAAGGCAGACGGTCCCCAGGGAAGAAGGAGGTCTTTTCGGGAAAGGATTATTATCAACTTTGTTTCAGAGTCAAACTATAAACTAAATTCCTTCCCAAGGTCAGTTCGGCCTATTCCCAAGAATGAACAAGTACAGCTTAAAGGTCAGAAGCAAGATGGAGTCTTTCTTTCATTGTCATAATTTGCTGTTATATGTTTTGCAAAGATGGTTACAGTTTTGTCATTCCATGATTTATGGCAACATTAATCTGTCTCCGTGTTCACATGGCTTTCTATTCTGTCTCTCCCTGTCCTTTCTTCTGATAAAGGTGCCAGTCATTGAACTTAAGGTCCATGCTGGATTATTTTATCGCTAGATGCCTATTTACAACTGTGAAGAACTTGTGTCCAAATACAGTCACATACTGAAGTCCCTGGCAGGCCTGGATTTTGGGGGGCAATCTTTAACTCACTACAGGCATGAAAATGTAAGCAATAGAAATTGCATGTCAGAAATGTTGGTTTCCATTTAGTGGCTGTGGGATTTGTGGAAAAATATTTAAACGTTATGAATCCTGGTATTCTCACTGGAAATTAAAAATAATAGTTCCTATCTACTTATGTAATTATGTAATTATGCAATAGAATTTTATGTAATTATGAGAAAAATTTATTCATATAAAATGTCTAAGACTCTGACTTGGAAATAGGAAGCATTTGATTAATGGGGATTTAAAACAATATCTTGTCCAATGTAAAAATTTAAAAATAAGATGTAGATCAGGGTTTTGAATTCAAGGGTCCCTGACTCAAAAACTCTTTCCCACCAATTTTATTGCATTAAAATGTTAAGTCCACTAGGGGACTGTTCAGGCAAGATCTTTATATGTAAAATATGTTTATATGTTTATATTAATATTAGTTATGATTTGTGGTTATTCCCTTTAGGGAAAGTTGCTAATGGCCTCTGACTCAACTTTTGCATAAACAGGGCAAAATGCCTATCATATGTAACCCATTTGGAGGACTTCCAGAACCACAAACCATGAATGATTTTAAGGAATCTCTTACAAGAAAGCATACATTAAGATGGTGATTACAAATAATGATCAAAATAAAAGCACCCTTTAACAAAATAGGACTCTCTATTATCTCTCAATGTCTCAAGTTAACAAGTTTTAAAAATATATTTGCTCAAATGGTTACAATCCATGCAATTGAACTAGATATTAAATTGTAATATTTGAGAATTCAGTTCAACTGATAATTGTTGGGATACTTGCAGTGCTTTAATTAATATAATTATGAATGTGTATATTTGGTAATTGTGCTAATAAAACCATTTTATAATTTATTTTGCTCCTTTATTCTTATTAATATTCTCATTAAAAATATATTTCTTGTATTTTAATAGTAACAGAGACTTTATTGAATATTGTGCCTTTTCACACAGTGAACTATTATATGACTATTAAAATAATTAACTAAATCCACATGAACCAACATGGATAAGACTCTAATTATCGTAAAAAATTAAACAATTTTTTGCAATGTTAAAAATTTGTGTAATGTAAAATATTAGAAAATTTTGTAAAAAATTAGAAAATCAGTGTGGATAAATCACTAAATTTTGTAAGCCCTTTATTCTGTCTTCTTTCTTCTTCTCAGTCATGCAGTCTTATTTTGAGCAGAAGTTGACCGACAAGCCAAGTCACCAGCACCACTTATGTTAGACAGGGTTCTCACTATCTCATAGCAACAGGTAGCACAGCACCCAAAAAAATTAGTGTGGTAAGTCTTTACTTCTCTCCTTGCTTCTATAATTTGCATGTGGGTGCTCACCTGCAGAGTTTCATCTGTGGACATAGGGCTATCTAGCAAACAAAAATTATACTTTGTGGAAAAAGTGAAGGGATACTGAGCTAAATAGGAAAGTGAAGAGATATTGCTAATTTTTGGACCTGGGAAGTAAAGAAAATATAACCATAACTATAATCTCTAAATAATAATCTCAATCAATTTCAATCAAGTGTCATTTCCACACAGAACTAGAGAATAAAGTTTATATTGCTCTAAATCCATTTAGACTTGGAGAATACTGGAAACAAAAACTACTAAAGGGAGGTAAAGTAGATTATAGAGTCCTCATTAGTTTAAATGTTAAAATAGTAAATTATTAACTATATTAGAAGATACAGAGTCTGCCTTCTATAGAATCTGGGTGACAAAGCAAATAGATAGCTGGGTATTTTCCCTTCAAAAATCATGTGCAATTGGGAAGCTAACGTTTACTGCTGGAAAGGTCTATCTCAATTATGACTTAATGAAAGAAACAACTAAGATTTTTTATAAATTCTGAATCTTTTGTTAATTTTGTGTGTTAACAAGAATTTTATCAAATTAAGACTATCTAATTTATTTTACACCACTTAGTTAAAAATAATTATGTACATCTTTTTTGGTATATTCATGCTATGCAGAAACAGGCGCCCAAATTATTTCTTTAATTAGATGCTCAGCTTCGTGTTTGTGTTTATGTGTGTGGGTAGTGTTAGTTTATACACATATATCTTATATACCTGTAATAATGTTAGTTCCAAACTATTTGGGGATGGCTAATTTAATTTTATAATTTACTATCTGATTCAAGAGGATAACTCTTGATTTTAAAAAACTTGGTTTGATTAGTAATTTCATTCAAGTTCTAATCTCATTGAGTACTTTTATACTGAAAAAAGAAAGTATTACTTAATAATTGAAATAAACCTAAGGACATTTAGAGACTAGTCACAATATCTGATTTAGAATGACCTTGGATTAATTAATTTGTACATTTTCTATGTCTGCGAAAAGTTAACCTCAATCTAAGTGAGTGGGAAGAAAAATGAGGAAAAGAGTAGAGGTATACGTTGGTCAACTGGCTCCTTAGGGAAATCTACTGAGCTAATGAAACTGTTGACTAAGTCAGCTCTAGTTTCCTTTAGAATTGCCTTTAAAGATGTTTTCTTGAACTACTGTCTATCAAACTTAACATTTTGGAAAACCATTTTAAGGATATTTTCTTTGTATTTTAAAAATTCTTTCCAATGCATTCTTTTGGATCCAGTAAATATCCTAACTTTTGTAATACAAAATATGCCTAATAACCCTATGATTTCTAGACTACTATTAGAATAATCATATTTTTCTTTGCATTTTCTTTCTCTGAAGATTCTTTAAGAACAAACAAATACATAATTTAATAGTTACTTGCGTAGATTTTTAACTTTTCACATAGTCAAAGATACGTATTCTGGTAACAAATGAATTTAAACTTTATATATTATAATTATTCCTGTTTAGGATCAATAAATTATCTTTAAAAGTGACACTTGGATACATGAACCAGTGGCTGATGTATGAGAATTACAATGGTACCACCGATAGGGACATTAGGCCAAGAAAATATGGCGGAGGAACTCACCATCTCTGAACATTGACTTACCTGACTCTGATATTGTTCTCTGCTTTCCTGCTATGCCAAATCTCTCAATGTTCCTTAAACATGCCAACTCTTTCCAGTTTCGGGCCTTTTGCATTTCCCTTTCTCACTGCCTGGAATGCTCTTCATATGGTCCTATATTCAAATTAGTCAATCACTTCACAGGATAGCCCCCATCAACATGCATATCTCACTTAAAATGCCACTTTCTGGGAGAAGGTTTCCATGACCATTTGTCTCTTGTCACTGAAATTATTTATTTATCTGTTTATTGTATGTCTTTCCTCCCTTTTTACCCTTCTTCCCCAATTCAACTAGTACAATAAACATAAAGAAAGCAGGGATCCTGCCTTTTATTCACTACTCTAGTTTTAGTTACTAAAATAGTGCTTGGCACATACCAGGAGCTGAATAAATGTTGTTGATTCACTGAGCAATTTTTAAAATATAAATATATTATGACAGTAAGTGAACTTAAACATCACCTTTTTTGCTTACTTAATTTTAACACATATTTTCTAGTTTTCTTCTGTATTTTTCTTATACAAAAATGTGAATATAAGCAGAGCCAATAAATGACATTATATACATTCTATTCTACTTTATTTATATTATAGTCATGGAAACAAAAGACCAGATAGTACACTATATTTTCCTTATAATCCCACCAGCTAAAATCAAATATGAAACTAGAACTTTGCTCTCTGCCGGTACTATTGCTTTTATAGAACATGCTGAAATCTAGTTAAAATGATAAATGAATATTTCTACCGATTTTGAAAACAGGGAAGTTGAATAGTAATAATGGCATGGGTAATAGATTCAAAAGAAGTGATTTTCAATGTTTCCTGAATCTTACTAACAGTGAAATCTCAAGATATTTAACTCTTCTGAGATTCAGATGATGTAAATAAAAATCCTAGCATTGCTTTGAGCCTGAAATAAGAAAATGTATTCAAAGTGTCTAGTAGAATCCTTGATAATTAATAGACTCTCAATAGTCATGTGTTACATGTCGATGGGGATAAGTTCTCAGAAATGCATTGTTAGGCAACTTTGGCATTATGCAAACATCATAGAGTACTTACATCAACCTGATGGTAAAGTCAGCTACACACCTAGGCTATGTGGTACAGCCTGTTGCTCCTAAGCTACAAACCTGTATGGCATGTTACTGTACTGAACACTGTAGGCAATTGTAACACAATGGTAAGTATTTGTGTATCTAAACTTAGAAAAGACTCAGTAAAATTATTATTATCTTATGGGACCACTGTCATATATGTGGCCCGTCATTGACCGAAAAGTCATTATGTGACACATGCATTACTCTATATGGTATTTTGCAGTTATCATGTTACCTAGTGAGGTAATTGGTATGGTTTTCATGATGTTAGCTGATTGTCATCAAGAATTGCATCATTCTCCTTCCAAATCTCTTCTCTATCATTACAAAACTGGGAACATTACCCATCACTACCTCAGGTTAAGCCATTTGAATACTCATAGTTACCTCCGTGGCTTCATTATAGCACCACGAAGTCCTTAAATTAAATAGAAGTAGAAGGTACAAAGATTATTGTTCATTAATTACTTCAATTCTTGTTTATTAGCACATTGTTTTTGCTTCATTAAATTTCAATCAAAACTACAACTGAAGGGAAGAAAGGTAGTTGTCCCCTTTCTATGAGACCCTGAACAAAGCCTCTTTTGGTTACCCAAGGAAAGATTAAAAGACTCAGGAGGAAGAATTCTCCCGCTTTAACCAAGAGAAGTTGGCAGCGCTTGCATTGTCAGTTTGTCTTCAGTCTTCTCAACCTTTAAACCTCCATTAAATGCTGTTAAGCATTGACTAAAACCTAAATCTTTTACCAAGAGTTATGAGAACATCATCACTTGATAAATTCCTTCCTAATTATGCAATGCTACTATTGTCTCTTTGTTGGACCTGTAAAATATGTGGCTGAAATGGAGTTGAATTAAAATGCAGGAAGGACCAATGCATCCTTTAAGGTGTGATATTTAATATGAGCTTCAGAATTTCTGCATGAGGTCAGTATTCTTACACTGTACAAAAATACGTAGAGTAAAAAATTATTATTATTATTATTTTTCCTCCTAAGATCCAGCATATTCGTAACTTTCTTCCTCTTAAATGCCTGCATCTCTTTTTGCACATAAGATGATGTGTACTTCTTATAGTGGGCAACATACATAGTGGTTACTAACTGCCACTAGCTGGTAAGGCACTGTTTTTCTGAATTCAAGGCACATGTGGTAAGAGAAGTTTTTAAGGTGGGAAACGAAAGGATCAACCAAGCATTGTAAGTAATGATTTAGTGCAATTTACTCGGAAAGTATTTAATAAATAATAGCAGTGGTATAATTTTGCTTTTGGGGTATTTAATGTATTGGCTTTGAAGGCTGCAGCCACCCCCAAAGCCAAGCAACCAGCTGCTGGGCTGCAGTCAGGAAGCATTCAAAGACCACTGCTTCAATTAGCTCCCCGCTACTTAGAACAGGTACTTATTGCCAGTAGCGATAAGTTAATCAACTAATGAGTCGATTAAAGAAGTAATTAAAGTGTAAAACAGCAGGAAAAGGACTTGCTTTTAAAAGATGCTGTAATACTTAAGGTTAAGTCAAATCAGCTTACTTACAATTGTATCAGGTCTGTCTAAAATAAAATCTTCATGTGGCTCTTCTAACTGGTGAGTTCTGCTAAATTAGTTGACATAATCATTATGGCTGTTTACTATTTCATATAATCAGTGAAAAACTTAGTCAATTATTTTTAATACTCTATGAAGGCTATTCTGTGTTACAAACTAAAGGATGCACAAGGAAAAAATATAGACTTCAAGTGTTCTTTGTTTTAATAATTGTGCCAAAATTATGTGGAATTAATTGTTCATTTAACCAACTTTC
This sequence comes from Pan paniscus, assembly GCF_029289425.2. Taxonomy (NCBI): domain Eukaryota; kingdom Metazoa; phylum Chordata; class Mammalia; order Primates; family Hominidae; genus Pan; species Pan paniscus. The sequence continues at coordinate 28,914,225 of NC_073262.2, read as the reverse complement.
TTTGTAACACTGTGTAGAAGAATAAATGCACATAAACTATACTTTGACAATATCTATATGCTCTTTGAAATATTTCAATGACTCTTAAGAGTAATGTTTATTATATCTCTGAGGCAATTCTTTCGTGTGAACACAACTTTGAAATTATAATGAAAATCAATAGAATTATATGATTTAATAAACGAGTACTCAATTGGATGCAAATTTTTAAATAATATATATTTGTAGTCACATTGCTTGGCACATAGCACATTACCATTTGGAGGCTGGAGAAATTTTTATGTTAGTTCCAAAGGTGTTTCTAAACCAAGTATAATTAGTTCACATATTAGGGGAATCGCTTTCATTTTCTGTCTTCATTAATTCCTATAAAGAAAGGGGTTATTATTGTTATCCCGTAGTCGGATTGAGAAATCTAGGGTAGAGGGCAGTCACGCACCTTGCTCAAGGTCATAAGATGTTTAATTGGCCTAGCAAGAGTTCATATGCTGATCTCAAACTACTTGTGTATACAATTAATCACTGAATTTTGCATTAGCAAAAACCTATGTAATATGAGGACATTTTAACTTTTTGAAATATTGTTAATTCCTTGTAGAGAAAGATAATTTTAATGAGGCAGGGAATTTACTCATCCCTTTCTAAGTAGAGTAATGAAAGAGGCGTGTTTGAAATTCCTTTACCATCTGATGCTATTTTACTAGGCCTAGAGGAATACACTAAGATTTCAGTCTCTTTCCTAGAGATCAATATTATATCTATATTAAACTTGGCTGCTGAAAGTGACCTTCCTCTTGGCGCTGTCTCTGGCCTTAACTGTACAGTTGCTTCTCTCTGTAAATCACTTTAGTACTTGGGTGATATTTTATACCTAATCACAACATATATGGGAATTACTAGACAAATTCCAGCATGGTCCAGAGGGATGGCTCTCAAATTTAGTGTACATCAGAATCATTCAGGTGCTTGTTGAAACAGATTGCTGAGCTCCCTTCCTGGGTTTCTGAGATGGTATAAGAGGTGTAAGAATTTTCATTTCTAACAAGTTCTCAGGTGATGCTGCTGCTGCTGATCAGAAGAGCATTCTTTGAAGAGCACTGACGTGGAAGAAAGAGCAGATTTTTTGGAAATGGAATATTTCAGGTTTGAATCCTCTGTTTCCTACCTGAATGTATGTATAATTTGGGTCAAAGTACTGTATTTCTATAAATCTCAGTTAATTTAGTTAATTTGCCTATAGAAATCTAAATCTAGGCCAGGCGCAGTGGCTCACGCTTGTAATCCCAGCACTTTGAGGGTCCAAGGTGTGCAGATCACTTGAGGCCAGGAATTTGAGACCAGAAGTTGAAATCACTGGGCAATATAGAAAAACCTCGTCTCTTCCAAAATACAAAAAAATTACATGGGCATAGTAATGCACACCTGTAATCATAGCTACTCAGGAGGCCAAGGCATGAGGATCGCTTGAACCCAGGAGGCAGAGGTTGCAGTGAGCAGAGATGGTGCCACTGCACTCCAGCATGGGTGACAGGGAGAGAACGTCTCAAAAGGAAAAAAAAAATCGAAATCTACCTCACAATCATTTTGGGAAATTTAAATCACTCAATGAATAATGTATGGCATTTCATAGACATTCAGATATTTCTTTTGGAGTGCATCTTTAATGATTTATAAAAATACATTTGTTCTTTCAACTATATATACTCTTGGTCCATTAGGTTGTATATAAACTTTGTAAAGTCTGGCATTCGTATTTTTTAGTTTTATTTTATAAATCTTTTCTAATATTAAAAATTTTAATTAATGGTCAAAATCAATCTATTATTTTGTGTTTTCTGCTTGTGCCTCAATATCAGATACATATCCACTCATATTTTCATCTAGTAAATTTATGTTTTGATTTTTACTCTTTAATCAATCTGATGTCATGTAGTTAACGTGTTTGTGTATGAGAGAGAGAGGGAGAGCAAAAGGGTGACAGAGATTGAGAGAGAAATTCCAAGCCCAAATCAACTTCTAACTAGATAGACTTAATGTTAAAACTCTGACAGGAGAAGAGATGTGCCTGTCTTTGGCAAAAAATAGTACCTATCCCAGTCTTTACCATTTTTCTATAAGTGATATTCAGCATTCAATCAAGAAGTAAGAGCACACACACACACACACACACACACACACAAGCACAACTCATCGTTAAGACATAAAGCAACTCATCTTAGGAAACCGATCTATCCCACAAGTATTTTAAAATAACTATGAATAATATATTTTGAAAACCTGGAGGAAAAAGTGGAGAACATGAGTGAAGAGAAAAGGTATTTCACCAGTGATTTGAAAGTATTAAAACAACCAAATATAAGTTCTAGACAAAAAAATCACTATATCAGAGATGCAGAATCCATCCAACTGCTCATCAGCCAACAGGGCATGGCTGGGGTGTATCAGGAACTTGAAGATAGCTCAGAAAATTTTCTAAACTGAAACATGCAGAGATTAAAGGATGTAAAAAACATGACTATGTTCAAGAGCTATTAGACATTATAAAATGATCTAAAGTACATCTAATTGTAACTGCACGAGAGAGAGAGGTAAGATAGCAGAAATATTTGAAGAAGTCATGGCTGAGAACTCCAAAATTAAAGAAAATTAACAAACCATGCATCCGAGAACACTAAGTAGAATGAATTAAAAGATAGTCATAGACAAACTGCTGAGAGAAAGCTGGAGAGGGTTAGGGGGATGGAAAACATTACATTTAGAGGAAAGATGAATAGAATAAGATAAAACTTCTTATCAAAAATGATGCAAGTAAAAACACATCAGAATGACAACTTTAAAGCACTGAAAGAAAAAAAAAATCAACCTAGGTTTCTGAACCCAGCAAAAAATATCACTCTAAAATAAGGCCAAATTAAAGACTTTTGTTTTTCAAACAAACAAAAGGTGAGTAAATATGTTTCCATTTTGTTTTTTATATAAATGTCTTCTAATATTAAAGATATTTTAATGAATAGTCAAAACCAATATATCCCCTTGTGTTTTCTGCCTTTGCCTCAATATCATACAAATATTCACTCATATTTTCTTCTAGTAAATTTATGTTTTGATATCTACTGTTTACTCAGTCTGGTGGCATGTAGTTAAGTTTATGTGCATGCATATGAAAGAGAGAGAATAAAAGATATTGAGAGAATCAAAACAAAAATCAATTTCTAACTAAATGAACTCAATATCCCATATTAAATGTCTAACAGGAGGTCTACAAAACATACTCAAGCATGTTCTTACGGCAGAGGTAGTATGATTTCAGATTAAAATTTTGATCTGTACAAAGGAATAAAAAGTGGCAGAAATGATGAAGATAAAAGTAAATATGAAAGACATTATTTTCTTAATTTTAATTCCTTCAGTAGACAATTTACTGTCTAATACAAGATAATGATGTACTCTATATTATTTGCACAGTATTTAGGATTCAAATGTATGATAGCAATAACATTAATGGTGGGAGAGCTGAGAAGGATATGTTTTAAAGTTCACTATAGATGATACATATTTACATTTATGAATATGTCTATATATTTATATATTCAATATATATACCATATATAGCACATATATAATTATATTCAAATATACAAGAGTTAGTAATTTTAAAGGAACTTACTTTTTTTGTAGAACAATTAATTTTCCGAAAAGTGTATATAAGTCTTTATGAGACACCTTACTGCTTTTATTCAAAGTGCCGTGTTTTCTTTTTTCTGGCCTGCTGTCACTTTCCGTCACTTTCCAATGGATAGATAGTATTTCTGTTTGAATGTTATACAGGCTGTTTTATTCTTCAGCTGGCTATATCTCACATTTTAAAGCCCCTGCCAATGTTTCTTTCCCATGTCATTTTATTAATCATATTAATATTGTCTTCTCTCAAACAAGCAAGAACTTCACAGATAGTAATTGTCCTTTCCTTTTTTCTACCACCTAAAATTCCTTCTAAAGTTTAAATTCTTTATTAGTATAGTTAAGTTCCTTCTATATATTTAAAACCAGTACTTACTTCAACAACAATAAGTTTTCCTAAATTAGCTGAACACCACTCTTCATTGTATCTAATGCTTCTTTTAAGGAGTACCTTTTGTAAATGTTTTCAAAGAGAGTGTGTGCAAAAGCTTTCATGAAAATTAGGTCCCTCAGAATGTACTTAACACTTGCCTTTTAATGGTCATTTTCCATGATATAAAACTCTGAGTTCCAAGTGATGTTGCTTCAATATTTTGAAAACATTTCATTATCTTCTTGCTTTTGTTACTGCTGCTTAGGATTCTTATTTCAGTAAGGATGTTTCTTTGGGGGAAAATTTACCTTTTCTCTCGGGGAATGCTAGTATTTTCTTTCTTTGGGAATAATTTCCAAATTTTACCATAAAGAATCTGGGTTGGTTTTGTTTTCTTTTTTTTTTTTTCTTATATATCCTGTTTTTTACAGCCTATGAGCCTTTTATATCTGAAATCATAATCTGCCATTTTTTTTTACATTTCCAGTCATGATTTCTATTATTTACTACCCTTCATTATTTTTTTTCTTTCATTCTGGGACTTTAGTTATGAATACTGGCATTTCTATTCCTAGTTCTCTTCCAACTTTTTTCTTCATATTGCAATTTAATTTCTTCCTGATCTTTTTTCGGTAAGTTCCTTAACTTGATTTTTCAGCTCACATGTTTTGCCATTTGGCTGTATCCACTTGATTATTCAAACTATCTACTGAGTTCTTTATTTCAATGATTATTTATTTTAATATCCAGATCTCTGCTTGTGTCATCTTTAAAGTTACCTAATGCTGTTTTATGCTTTTCTTTAAGGAGGCTGTTTTAAATTTCTTGTTTTCCTGAACCATTAACCCTGCTTTCTCTGAAATAGGTTATTCAGTGTGTTATTCTACTTTCATAATCTTTGTGATCCTGAGATGTCATGTTAATGCAATTTATTGCCTTAGTCTATCCTGGCAGTCTCAGCTATGTGCTTTGTGATATCAAATGTTGGAATGTGGATAAGAGGGTCAGAGCCTAAGCCTCAGACTGGTCCCTTCAAGATGAGTTAAGGAAGTAAATACATATATAGAAACTGAAGGCAAGGGCCTACTAGTGTCATGATCCTTTTTACCTCTTTACTTTTCTGCTTCACCAGATGGCTTGGTTCCTCAATGAGTTTTCTAGTGGCTTGTTCTGGCTTCAGGTCTTTCCAAGAATACCTTCTCTGGCTTGTAATTATTTAGAAACATGCTGTGACATGAGAGCTTGGAGGAGGAGGACTCAGGCTGGCCTCCATACATGTTTTATGTTGCTGTTTGTTTGTTTGTTTGTTTAGTTTTCTTTGAGACAAGGTCTTGCTCTGTCACCTAGGCTGGAATGCAGTGGCACAAAACATGGCTCACCACAGCCTCGACCTACTGGGCCCAAGTGATTCTCCCACTTCAGCCTCCCATGTAGCTGGGTCCGCAAGTGTGTGTCACCCCATCAGCTAATTTTTATTTTTTATTTTTTGTAGAGACAGGGATCTCACCATCTTGCCCAGGCTAGTCTCAAGGTCCTGGACTCAAGCAGTCCTCCTGCCTCAGCCACCCAAATTGCTGGAATTACAGGCATGAGCCACCACACCCAGCCCTCTGTACATATTTTTGTAACATTATTCCAGCTGGCTTTCAGGGATAGACTGATGCTATTATGCACCTTCAGTAGTTTCAGACTAGCATGATTGCTGGTTCTATAGTGCCATGGAACCAGCTATGTCCAGACACTAAGGGGTACAGGAAAGGTCACAACTAGGAGGCTTTTCCCTACCTTGTCTTCTGTCTTAACACCTAGTTGCTTTCTATTCAATGACATCTCTGCCACCAGGATAATGGAACCCACTTCTGTCTCCCTTGAGGATTCTCACGCTAGCATGTGGCTTGCATGTTAATGACTACTTCGTGTGAATATCCTTGAGATGTCTGATTTTGAATATTTAATATATGTGTGCACCCTCTTAAATGTACAATCTCTAAAAAAAAAAAAAACTTTCTTAATTTTCAAGGGAGAATGACAAAGAAAGATAAATTTATTTCTGGGACTTTTTCCAAACACACACATACACACAAACACACACACACACAAACACTCATGCGCACACACATACACAGTTCTATAAATGTCACTATTATTGTGGGTAATTGTACTGTTAAGTCTAAGTTGTAAACCCCTAGTGTTTTGCCATAAAAAAATTACTTCCACTTTGGACATATGGAATATCTAGATCTAGACCATTATCTTTTAAAATATTACATATAACAACTTGTTCTATTTGAGATTAAGGACTACATATTTAATGTCATTATATTTACTCAACTGCGCAAGCATTATAGTTAATTTAATTTTTAATGGGAATTTCATGTTTTTAATCAATATTTTTATTGCTTATACAATATAAAGTCTTCAATTTGTATACATAATATTGTTTTTTGAAATGGTTGTCTTTAAATACTCAAATTAGTTTTGTTATCAAAGAAAAATATATAAGAATTAATATAAAAATCAGACTTAATCGGGAATGAGAGGCCCTAAGGTACCGCCTATCTTGACTGGGATACATTGTTGTTTTAAACCCAAATAGTTGAGGTTTAGACTATATTCAACTTTTAAAAAGCCTAAATATATATAAGTATATATATTTATATATTATTTATCAAATATCAAATGTGAGTATATTATTTATCAAATATGAGTATATATATACATATATACAAATATGAGTATATATATACAATATATAAAATATATTGAATTTTAAAGTATAACTCTGAATGTGTTTAAAGGGTACTTCACTTTAATATACAAAATATATATTGTCCTAGATTATGATAATATGTTTATGTTCTTGCAAATTATACTAGCACACTTTTTACAAAAAAAATACTTTTCTTGGATTTACAAATCACCATTGTTTATGATTTTGTTCTTATATTTTCCCAATCACTTGAAATAGTAATAAATAGGTGAGGTTGAAAAGAGAATTGACCCCTGCAATATGCTGAAAGAGATTTTTAGGTCTTGTGGTTGTGCCCTGTTTGTGACTGTTCTCTCAATGGGAGGGAAAATAAAATACAAGAATTATTTCCTTTCAGAGATGTGCTAAGTGAAATGTGCTAAGAGATGTTGTAAAGAATGTGAAGGATTAAAAATAGTGTTGTGTTGTGTTTAGTTTTACTACTTTGTTTACTTTTCTTGAGTTATGCTTGATACTATTTGGATATTAAATTTTCTTATGGGTTACACTGAAGTAAAAAGTATATTTTACACAAATAAAATAAAATAAAGAAAAAAATGCAATGAAAACATGGCTCCGGGATAATATCCTAAGCTCGCTTGTTTCTAAGATATGGGAGCTTTGTAATTTACAAAGCTCCTTGTGATGTATTAATTAACTGAAAACAGGAATGCATTGTGTCCAAACTGTGCATATATTGCAAGGGTGCAATTTGCTGGAAGGGCCTAAGTAGGCAATTGTGTTGTGAAACCACAATAAAAAGACTCAGGCAGAAAACAGCTTTCTGAAAATTGCACCTTTTGATGTGTTGGTGACAGGAAATTGATAGAGTTAGGTGGAATAATGACTTTAAATATTAAAGACAGGCAGTATCTTGAGGTGCTCATTAGGTCTCATATGGAAAGAGGATTTAGCAAATTCCATTTTTTTACCTTTCACAAAACTACTAAATATTTTTGATATATATGATTAATCTGCATGGGAGTTATCCAGAGCTGGGAAATCTGGGAGAAGCTAGTCAGAATCACACTGCTAGCACTCCAGGAGAATCTGTACTGTAAGGTGCTGCGTGGTGCATGGTACACACTAACTCAGCTCTGGACAAGCCCACTGCATCAATTTAATTTCAAAAGCAAGGCTTTGAGGTTTGATCCACTGGCCTTCCCTTCACTACCTTGCAGCCAAAAGCTTTCTTTTATAATGGCTGTGATTCTAGGCTCCTGGGGTGCTTCTGATGTTATGGCTTTTAGAGGAATACCACCATTAATGTTGTAATGCAGAGAAGTACAAAGACAATGTTTTCCACTTGTGTGCATGTATTAGTAGTTGCCAAGAGTCTTCACATCAGCCTTGAGGAAAATTGGTATTTGTTTATTTTTAATGTGTTCCCAGGGAATTAGATTTTCTCCTGCATTTGCAGCATTTGTGAGAAAGGTATACATACGCCAATGACCTTTCCAGATGTAATAAACTTTGCATAGCTGTTAAGTGAGCCAACATAGCATCAAAGCCTCGATAATGAACAACTACATGGCTGACCAGCATGATTTTCCTCATATTTCTGTTTTAACTAACACTGCAATTGATGTTTAAATAAGAAAACCACTTTTATATGTGTGTGTTTCACTTTTCACTTATACATGATTCTGTAATAAAAGGCATCATCTTGTACGATCTAGCATTTTAAGATTAAAAACAGCAAAGAAGACGAAGAATTGCTTTTGTGTTAAAAGGTATGAAACTAGGTGAAAAAAAGCCAAAGGAAAGGCTTTAAAACACTGGCTATCAGAAAATTTAAAATATAAAAGTTTAATTAGGAATATTTTTAGACGATTGTGTGTGTTTCCAAGACAGAAGTTTCACTGCCTCAGACCTTTAAAGTGAACCTCCCTAGATAAAGTTTGGGAATGGAAGTTTCAAAAGTAATCTTTCATGAAGAAATGGCCTATCTGACCTAAGTGGGTTCTTTCTCTCTCTTTCTTTTTCTCTCTTTTACCACTTGGAGAAAAGCTGCGTGGGAAGCAAAAATTCCTCTTCTCACTATTTTTTGCACGTTGTCAGAATTTATTAACACAGTATTTTCAGAAGAATGACAGGGTTATTAGACATTTCATGGCAGAAAGTCAAAAACAATTCTGCATCCTGTTTGGTCAAAACTTGTAAAATTTTCAAGAACCCCAGAAGCAAAAGTGGTCTTCCAATGCATGTGTTAAATACAGATCTGCCAAGATTATAGAACTTGAGATGGGAATAGAAAAATGGAGAGTCAAGTATAGAAAGTTATATTATGCATTAGCATATGTGGGATAGATGCTATTATAATTTATGATAAACAAAGGCTCACAAAGATATAGAAATACCTTCATTTAGAAGGCTAAACCTATGGACACCCCATATGAAACATTATCTGTGTCTATATCATGCCAGGAAAATCAGTTAAATATCTTTTAAAATAATAAAAATTATTTTAAAATGTAGTCAATAAATTAATAATTATTCTTTTAATATTTAAACCACTGGATCTGAACTTTTTGGTTCTGTTTTGACTGGTAGTTTCATTGAATTGATTGGATTGATAAGTATAGCATTCTGCATCATGGATACAAAATCGAAGTGTCATGAAGAATAAAACAAGTTGAAAATACATAAAACACAGGTGACTGTTTAGCTTGACTGAGAAAGGAGGAAATACTTTCTATAAAGATGTTTACTAACATATATATTTACATATTTGGCCAGTTAGTTAATTCATTCACTAAACATTTAGCAACCTATTAGTCTTTGCCACAAACTCTAGACATTATAACAGATGCTAGGAATATAAAGATAATATGACTTGGTCTCTATCATCAGGGAATATGAGACAAACAGAAGGTGGAAAATATAAAATGAAATAAATTTGTGCAAAGGAGTTGTATTAGTCTGTTCTCATGCTGCTAATAAAGACATACCTGAGACTGGATAATTTATAAAGAAAAGAGGTTTAATTGACTCAGTTCAGCATGGCAGGGGAGACCTTGGGAAATTTACAATCACAGTGGAAGGGGAAGAAAAACATCCTTCTTAACATGGCAACAGCAAGGAGACATGCCAAGCAAAAGGTGGAAAGCCCCTTATAAAATCATCAGATCTCCTGAAAACTCACTCCCTATCATGAGAACAGCATGAGGGTAACCGGCCCCATTATTAAATTACCTCCCATCGGGTTCCTCCCATGACACATGGGGATTATGCAAACCACAATTCAAGATGAGATTTGGGTGGGGACACAGCCAAATCATATCAGGAGTCATGATTCTATGACATTGGCCTATGTACATTAAAATAAATTACAAGGAAGCAAATGGGCAAATTTTCCAAGGGCTGGAAGAGATAGAAATGATCAGACAAGCTCCAAAGATGTGGGGGTTTTTTTGTTGCCTTTGAGTTGAAATTCAAGCAGGTGTTTGACATGCCAAGAGAGGAGCATGCCAGATAAAGTTAAATAAATTTTTGCAATTATTGTCAATAGAACAAGAACATACTTTCAACCGCAGTTTGAGAGTGTAGTCAAATTCTAGGGGTAAAATCCCAACTACTGTAGAAAAATTGTTAGCTTATATCTGTAGTCAAGACCAGACATATAACAAAATTATGAAATCATTTATTTTCTCTTGGTATCTAAACTGTAGTTCTGTTAGTTATACTTGCCATTTATACCACGTCCCCAGATTTTCATACTACCCACAGTGTTACACTGTCAGTCCCCTTCAGAATTGCTTATGAGGTGACTCTGCCCCATCCCATCTCTTCTACTTTGTGCTCCATTGCTTCTCACTTAGTGGTTGATGAAAAACAATCTGATAAGCTAATTCTTACTAAGGTTTAATTACTTAACAGCTTGATTATTAAATCTCCAAGGGTATATGGATTTTGAATAGAGGATTCTTGGATGTTAAAAGTCTTAATTCGATAGAATTAATTAGTGGGTTTTTAGTGGGGGAATACATTTTGTTGGGGCACAAAATGCAATGGAGAGGAAGATTCCAGAAACATTCAATTCAAATGTCTTCACACATCTAGCAATTGATGAGAGAAGAATTAATAATAGATGATATACTTTTGAGGAACAACAAACTCAAGTACAAACATTAGCACCTTAGGAATTAAAATCTCATACCTGCCATCATCTAAATTGTTATTTTGGGCACTTTAGGTCTTTGAGTCTCATTTTTCTTGTATTTATAGAGATAATAACAGTTATGGTATCAATAATGGTTAGGATCAAAGGAGAAGAAGGTAGAAGTAATTTATAAAGTATAAATGTACATTATCATCACCTCATTACGAAATGTTTAGGTTTGCATGCATTAAAATCATTTTTCCTATGTTGTCATTAATTCAATAAAATACCTGCAGGGACAACCACAAGAGAGATAGCTAAACTAAAGAAGTTTATCTTGGTGCATATATATGAGTTTTCTAAATAGATTGTATGTCTTAACGTTTTTGTAAAACATCAAAAAATGGAAGGGATTAAAACATAAAAGTATAATATGGCTCTAAGAGTGGTTCCAGGAAGACTAAAGATGAAATTAATTGATAATTACAAAAACACCAAAGAAATCAGAATAAGAATTTAAGTTGTTTACAGAATCAAATAATATGAATAGACATAGATCTGTTACTTAGCATACGTGATACAATTAACATATAACAAGAAGAGTAATGACTTAAATCCTATTTAGGAGGTTGGAACAAAGAGAAACAACATCAATGCACTATTACAGGCAGAATTAAGTGATACACTTTATTTGGCAATTTGGGAGAACCTACAAAAATTTAACATGTATGTATCTTGACCCAAGATTTTCTCTTTTATTTTTTACACAGCATGTATGTACACACTGGCAGCTTTATTTTTAATAGTGATAAGAGACAAGCTGAATATCAATCTGTGGAGAAATATTTATAACATTCTCCATATTAAAAAAGAGAGAATGTGTCAGGTAAAGTGTTAAGCCCCCCAAAAGAGAGTGATAGTAAAAGAGCAGCTACCTCACAAAAGAGTTTATCATGTCTTGGCAGAGAAACATTGCTTGTGAGAGCACTGAAAGTGTATGCAATTGGTGCATGTCTATAAATGACCTTTAGGAAATCATGGAAAATGGGATGTGAAACAAGAGAAAAATGAGTAAATGTTTTCATTTACATAAAAGGGGAGTTGTGGATCCCAGATTCATTAAGTCTGAGTATAAGGTCTATTCTACAAAATTATGTCATGAATGTTCTGGCATATGTTTTGTTAATGTTATGATAATATGTTACTAGGAAATACTTGTTCAAACTTATGTGATTTGATTTATTTTCTTGATAGACTTGTTAAGACTAGTAAACAAAAGAAATGCCATACACCCATGGATTTTCATTCAAGCAAGGTATTTGGCAAAATCTCTGAAATCCTTTGGGATGATCAGAAAAGTAGGGACTATACAATCACTTGGTAACCTTTTCTGGAATGTGAATGTGAATGAGTGTGTGTGTGTGTGTGTGTGTGTGTGTGTGTGAGAGAGAGAGAGAGAGAGAGAATCACTGCTAGTAGAATGAGCAGGAGGGAAGCAACACATAGAGAGAAAGTAGGTAGTGAGTTACCACCTAAACCTAGACTTTGGAGTAAAACCTCAGTTCAGAAATGTCCTACCTAAATCCAGTTTCAGAAATATCCTATCTATTTAATCACGGGTTAATTTGGTATTAATTAATCTCTCCAAACCTCAAGTTTTCTTTCATGTTATTTGAGGATTAAAATGATGCTGCCTTAAGGTTGTTGGAAGAATTCAACAGAAACTAAACAAAAGGTGTTAAGTAAGATGGCAGGCATCAAGCACTATGATATTAAAATGAATACACAGATATAATTGATCATGAGAGTTTAGGCAAATAATAGGGGAGTGTCAAATTTGTAGCACCAGAGGCAGTAGCAGCAGAGACAGAAGGCATTTCACTTACCATATATTATCCTTCTGTAAAGGGGAAAGGAAGCTCTCCCCTAAGAAGGATGACGAGCACAAGCAGTCTCCTATTAGGCTAAAGAATATTGTAGTTGAAACATTACACTATTGAATATCTGCAGAAGCATTCCCTTTTTCTAGAAGGTTTGCTTGTGTAACTTCTCAGAAAGTTTTCCATTTAACATTTTTTTCAAGTGCACTGAAAAACAAATCTTAACTATCTAAGGTAAGTTTGAAATATGTGTTTCTTGTCTCCTAAGAGACTATAATATAATTACTGAATAAAAACTCAAAAAGGTAAATTGTTCCAAACTAACAAAATAAATACAAAAATGTTAAATGTAATGCTACAATGTCTTTAGACAAGACACTCAATTTCTTGTGCCTTTGTCTCCTTTTCTGTAAATAAGATTAGGCTATAGTGATTTTAAATAAAATGAGCAAGATAAAATGCTTAGTGTGGTACTTAGCTAATAATGAGCAATCACAAAAATATTGTTATCATTAGTATCATATGGGAAAATTAGTAAACATAGTGTTTGAAACAGTTAAGAATGATTTACTTTTTTTAAGTCTAAGTATTATAGTTAATGGCAAGTTCGTTTGATCCAAGAGGGTGAAAATACCACAAAGCAGATAATAGACTTTGACATTGCATTAAATAGAAGTTTAATAGTGCTTTCATCATTAATTAGTGAACACTACATAAAAGGTGATAGTGAACACTATTTAACATTAGTGTTTTCATAAAGAAAAATAATTGTTTTATCTTACACAGTTAAGATACCATATGAAAGACTCAGTTATGGAAGTAATGTAAGAAGGTTTTGAACAAATTATGGCAATGGTGAAGAAGCTGGAGCAATTGATGAGTTTTTATTTGAAAACGAAAAATATCTAAAGAGAAGAAGAATGTTGATCTTCAAATATCTAGTTTTCATGTTTGAATGACTAATAGATTAGGATTAGGTGGAGAAAGTTACAGTAATCAGATTTAGAGCCAAAGTGGACAAAGTAGATCCATCTGATAATACAATGGGATGTTTTAGAGACTGGATCTTCTTTTATGATTAGCTTTCAATTATCTTTAATTTACACTTCATGAAGTGTGGCAAATACACAGTATCCTTGCCACCAGGGCCCATCCAGAACCTATGGCATGTATCTCCAATCAGCGAAGGACCTTCTCCCTCACTGAACTGATAGGTAGCCTCAGAGTTCTTCACATGGAACCTCAGAGTTCTTCAAATATTACAGATAGTCACTGACAATCAATTATAATGTTGTTTCTCCCTAGATGATCTCTAAAGTCCTATAAATTATAATATCTCATAATAAATAATCACCTCTAGATGATACATGGCATTTGTTCTCTATTTACTTATATAAAAGTAAAGGGAATAAAATTTTTAACCGATGTTGTAATGTCTATCTCCAACAATAAATGATGTTGAGATATTCCTCAAGTCTCAAAAGAATCACCAGATGGTATGTTTTCTAGACAAGTCAAATTTACAACAAATGCATTTTTACATTTTGCAATACAACATAAAGCCTAATAATGAGATCTGAATTCTGCAAATACTAAATAAATCTGCAAGTATAATATTCTTCTCTCCTAGTGAACATCCTGTGAATTCATAAATATTTACATATTACAAGTTATAATTATGTAGCACTGGGGAAAAGGAAAATGTAACTGTATATTTATATCCTACAAGAATATAAAAGAACATTCATAAATTACAAATGTGCACTGTTCTAAGAAGGGTACCTACTGAGCTTTTGTATCTTAAGGCCAACACATAAGACAAGTTTCTACATCCCCCCAATCAGTGGAATAAAAATTATAAGTTTGAATGACTTATAATTATAAGTTTGAATGACATTATAGTTTCTATTAATAGTTATAAGTGATTATGTATGAGTACATCATTGTAGGTATTTGATAATGTAGAAGGGAAAGTTTGTATTGCCACAGGAATAATCCGCCTTAAGAATCTGACAAGCATGATTATAGAAAATACTGCAAAGTATGTATTCCCTTTGAAACAATGGCCTAAAATAGTACAGTTAAACACTATCTTGGTATTACTTTTTCTATTAGTTGGCTTGACACAGTAAATTCTATATCATACATTAATCTGAACACTAATAAAGTTCTGCTAAATATAAGATGCTTTAAGTTTAGATATTTGTGGTGCCTATATTAGTTTTGAGTTATCTCAAAGGCTTAATAAATGAATATTGAGAAATATTTTCTATATTTTTGCACTAGGTTTTCCAAATAAATTGTCATCATTTACCTTTATTTTTATTATCTATTTTTATACTTTCCTTTTTTATTATTTTCACCACAAAATATTCCAACAGTTTAATTACTCCATGACTGCATTTTTATGCATATCTCTGCAGGTACATTTATATATTAGAATAAATTCAGCTCTTAAATAGTCTAATCTCTGAGGTTGACAGCACTTATGTAGCAGTGACCTCCAGTCATCTGATCAAATTTTGGGTTACTTACTGGCTATAATCAAATATATTCTCATCTCTTATTTGAACAAATCATACAGAAATTGAATACAATTTTTTATGAACACTAGCAATATGTTCAGTTCTCTGATAATTTTGACATTAAAATTCCATCTTAATAATCCCATCCTTCAGGCTTTGAAGGCTCTTAAGGTATTAAAGCAAAAATTATCCTAAGCAGTTAGATTATAATGTATTTAAAGATTAGACATTTCATGTTGAATATTAACTGCTCCACTTCCCAGGAAAAGAAAACTATGCTGATTTTCTTCTTCCATAATTTATACATTTCAAAGGCTGGCTATCCAAGTTTCAAACCATGGTTACAGAAAAACATACTTTAAATGGACTTAAATGCTACATAGAGTTTCAAAGATACATGCAAATGCATATTTAGATAAATTAGAAATATTCACAGCAGTTATGTAATTTTATTTCAAAATAATATACTACAGAGTCATTAAAAATTAACTATGGCAAATGCTTTACCGACAGTAAAATAGTTAACTAAAATAGTTAACTCTCCTTTTAAAAAAGTGACTTTGCACTCTATTAACCCTATGTAATAGGTAAGACATATGTTGAGTATACTTTATTATGTGGAATGAGAAAAATTAAAGACAAATGTGAATTCGCAGGTGGGAAAATAACCTATTAATATTGTTTCCCAAGCTTAACGGGACAGTATGATTCCATCTATTATATTCTTCTACTTCTGGAAGGCGGACATGTGACCTATTCAGAAAGGTGACAGCCACAGTCCTATTTTAAAATTTTTTCAAAGTACAACATTTTGAGCCTATTCACAGATTTCAAAAGCAATAACTTATGAAAAAATTATCAAAGCTTTTTTTTCTAAACTTGGTTTGTTTTTATGGCATGTTTCTATAAGATATGATCATTCAGTGTGATAAAACTTTATTTGCATGTATTTTAAAGAAAGGAGGTTTGCAAATTACTAAAAAGTATGTTTACAATAGCCTCATTCTGCCTTTATCATTCCTGACAAAAAGGAGTACAGTTGACCCTTGAACAACATGGGTTTGAACAATACACAAATCATTTTTCAATAAATTTACACTAAATGTGCCTGCCTCACCTGTCTCCTCTTCCATCTGCTCCACCCCTGCCGCACCTGAGACAGCAGGACCAACTCCTCCTCATCCTCTTTCTCCTCAGGCTACTCAGTGATGATTCTCTTCCACTTAATGACTAGTAAATATATTTTATCTTCCTTATGATTTTCTTAATAACATTTTTCTGTAACTTACTCTATTCTAAGAATACCATAACAAATATGACAGACAAAATGTGTGTTAATCAGTTGTTATGTTATTGGTAAGTCTTCCTGTCAACAGTAGGCTATTAGGTAAGTTTTGGGGGAGTCAAAATTTATAAGTGAATTTCAACCGTGTGTGTAGGGGAATCAGCACCCCTAACTCTGGCATTGTTCAAGAGTCAGCTTTCATAATAGTGATAAGCTAAAATGAGTAGAAGTATCTATAGTATATCCTCTTTGCATAGTATATGATGATGCCATTATCTTAATGGCCAAGTATAAGTTGTGAGCTTGAAATTGCACAATGTTATTTCTACTACATTCTGTTGTTTAAAGCAAGTCACAGGGCTGACCCAGATTCAAAGTGAGAGGAAACTACTGAACACTGGGAAGGGAGATTCACTGGGGGCTGTCTCTGAAGCCCAGTAGCCACAAAAAAAGAAAGTCAATTCATTGTAGATAGAGAGGTTTAGTGGTGTAACCATATGGATCCTGCTGGAACCCCCTGGGAAATGCATAGAATTACCTCAGAATTACCTTATTTGAGAGGTGTGGAAGCTGAGGTGTCTATCCTCCAACTCCTATTTGGCATTGTTGAAAGGATGCTTTTGTAGGAATAAACTTACAAACTTCCTGGTGCCTCAGGCCTGAGGCACATAGGTGGAGCACACAGCCTAGGCCAGAGAAACCCCTCTCAAAGAAAGCTGCAGGAACTTACAAGATGACAGAAGGCAGGAGAATAGAATTCTAACAGGATATGGGATAAGTATGTAAACATATTTGTACAGCTTACAAAAATAACAAAATGAGCACTTAAGGGAAAAAAACCTTATTAGTATAAGTCCTTGTGTTTCCTTTCTGCATTCATACTGCCCACTACTCTCACCCCCAATGGAGTAGCCACTATGCTGAATTTTGTTTTAATTACATCTTGGATTTTAAAAAGAGTGTTTCTCCAGTGAGGTTTTTATTTGTAAAAATTGCATCGCTTAATTTTATCTGTTTTGAAAATGTATATAAATGGAAAGGTAACTGTCTGCATCCTTCTGCAACTTAATCATTCATGTTACATTGTTTTTCAAATTCATGTGTTTATGCTGGAAACTAAAGTTCATTCATTTTATCTGCTTCATACTATTTCATTATAAATCTATCACCTTTACTCCATGTCACTGCTGAAGAATGTTTTTTTGCTGGATTCCCTAGGAAACAGAAGAGCATGAATGCTACAGCTTTATTAGAGGGTGAGAGTTGAGGATTGGGACTGCAATCTCAAGACAGAATAAGTGACGAAAAAAGGAAAGGGAAACAAGGAAGGATTGCGAGCAAATAAAGTTGGAGCAATTTTGAGCAAGTCAGAACTTCAAAAGAAAAGCCATGTCAGGCCGGGCAGGGTGGCTCATGCCTGTAATCTCAGCACTTTGGGAGGCCGAGGCGGGTGGATCACGAGGTTAGGAGTTCGAGACCAGCCTGGCCAACATGGTGAAACTCCGTCTCTACTAAAAATACAAAAAAGTAGCCGGGCATGGTGGTGGGTGCCTGTAATCCCAGCTACTCGGGAGACTGAGGAAGGGAATTGCTTGAACCCAGGAGTCGGAGGTTGCAGTGAGCCGAAGTGGTGCTACTGCACTCCAGCCTGGGCAACAGACGAGACATCATCAAAAAAAAAAAAAAAGGAGAAGGAAGGAAGGAAGGAAGGAAGGAAGGAGAGAGAAAGAAGGAAAGAAAGGAAAGAGAGAGAGAAAGAAAGAAAGAAGGAAAGAATGGAAGGAAGGAAGTAAAGAAAAAGAAAGAAAGAAAGAAAAGAAAGAAAGAAAGAGGAAAGAAAGAAATAGAGAAAGAAAGAAAGAAAGAAAGAAAAGAAAGAAAGAAAGAGTAAAGAAAGAGGAAAGAAAGAAAGAAAGAAAAAAGAAAGACCACATCGATATCTCTAGGCAAAATTCTAATGATCTGTTAGGGAATGTGATCGAAAAAGCGAATAATTTTCCTGCCAGCTCCTTCCTTCCTATTGGATTTATCCTTGTTCAGAATTTATCTTGCAAATCACCAACTCCCTAGCGCTTCTGAGTTGGGTCCCTGTTCCTTACAGAGAAATGTTGAGAAAGCCAGATTGTAAACTCTGCAGTGCCAGTGTCCATAGATGTCCAGAAGTAGCAATAGGGCCTAGATGCTCCATCGGTTCTCTCAAGTGGAGCATTCATCCTGGGGATTTTAAATTAATTACTAAATTATTAAATAAATGCTTGCAGTAGGCTGTTAATAGATAACTTCTATAAAGGTAGGGAATTTTCCATGTATTTGCAGTTTGCTAAAATTTCATCTTGAATGTATATTTAATATTATTGAAAAATTTTAACTTTCCATTGGGATATCATGTGGTTTTTATTATTTAATTTCTTAACATGAGGAATTACATTATTCTACTTTTAGCTATTGAACCAACCCTGCCTTTTTGAGGTGAAACAAATTCAGATATGATAGGTCATTACTTTTATGAATAACTGGATTTGTATTGCTAATATTTTGAAGTTATTGTTTCTGTGCTCATGAGTGAGATTAGTTTGTAACATTTTCTTATACTAAACTTATTTGGCATCAAATTATGTTAGCCTCATAAAAATATTTTGATTTTTTTTTTCTATTGCTAAAAAATGTTGTAGAAATTTAGCTAAGCTTCAGTGTTTTCTTATGGTAAAATTATCTATCTACTAATTTAATTGATTTATTAGATTTGTGACTACTCAGGTTTGTACTGTTTCTTAACATGATTTTGGCAAATTGTATTCTTGTAGATTATCAAATTTACTGTTTCAACTTTATTGTGTAAAATGGATTCACACATAAAGGGATTTATTAGAATTTATCTCTGCATCTTCTAAAGTTACAAAACCTCCTTATTGTTTACATTGCTTTGTTTTCCTTTCTATTTTTTAAATTAATATTGGAAAGTTTGGATTTACCTAATTCCTTTGGAGGAATCACTTTTTACCATTTGATAAACTTTTTACTTTTGCTTTCCATTTCAATAACTTCTGATTTTATTTTAATTACTTTCTTTTTTCTCCTTTTTTAGCTTTATTCTGGTGTTCATTTTAAAATTTCTAAAGAAGTGCATTTTGTTTAGTGTCTTTCTATTTTCTCTCTCCTAATCTAGGCTTTTAAGACAATAAATTTTGTTGTAGCATCTGTGTTAGCTATACCCCACAAATTTAAATAATATTATTATAATTGTTAGTTCAAATTAATTTCCAGTGTACATGATTGTTCTTATCAGAATTATGATTTTTAGGACTGGTTTAACTTTTCCCAACATACGTATTTTCTTATGCTACTATTTATAAAATTTATATTTTAATGTCATTGTAGTTAACTAATGTCAATCATTTTAAATTTGGAGGGGGAACGTGCTTACCTTTTGTAACTATTTTGTATGTATAAAAATAATATGTATTATTCAATGGTTGAGTGTTCTGTTTCATAAATGTCCATTTTCTGAAGTTTATTGTGCTATACAATTCTTCCATATTATTACTCACTTTTAATCAGTATGCTCAATCAGTGAGGGACTATGCTAATACCTATTATGATAGCAGAGCATTCAATTCCATCTTATAATTATAGTAATTTTGCTTTATATATTTAAAAGTTATGTTATTATGTGCATACAATATCAAATTACTATATCTACTACAGTAAATAATTTATTATTATGTAATGTCCTTAATATCTAATAATAGTTTTTACAATAAGTAAATTTTGTCTAATGTTAATAGAGCTTCTCCTTTTTTTTGTAAGTGCTTGATTTATTTTTATCGATCCTTTGACTCTCAATTATTCCACATTCTTAAAGTTTTAGTTGTGTCAAGATTTCCTTTTTTAGCTGAAATGTTTATTTCACTTACATTACTTTTCATTACTGATATACTTGGATTAAATTGCATCAAATTACTATGTATTTCTTATTTGCCTTGTTTTTGTGCTTCTTTTTGCCCTACCCCACCTTTTTTGGTCTCTTTCAGACAGATTCACATTTTTTTTTTCTTAATCTAGTTTTCCTTTACTTTTTAGAAATCGCAAAGTCTATCTTTTAGTCCTTAGTTATTTGAAAGGCTTATTTATCTATACAATAGTCCCCTCTTATTTACAGGGATACATTCTAAGACAGCAGTGAATGCCTAAAACTGCAGATAATACGACACTCTATATACACGGTTTTTTCCTATAAATATATATCTATGATAAAGTTTAATTTTTAAATTAGGCACAGTAAGAGGTTAATAAAAATAACTGATAATAAAATAAAATAATTATAACAATATACTTTTTACAATTTCACAGATACAAACGTTCTTACTGTAGATCCTAGCTCCTTAGTATAGGACTTCTTTTCTTTCCTTAAGTTGATAACTTTTACTTTTCATTCAAAGAAAGCACTTTATGGCTTCTCTTTGGCATACCCAAATTTCCAGCATCGCTATTCTTGCACTTTGGGGCCACTATGAAGTAAAACAAGGATTCCTTGAACACAGGTACTGTGATGCTAGAACAGTCAATCTGACAACCAAGACTGCTACTAAGTGACTGACAGGCGGGTGGCATAGACAGCATGGATATGCTGGAAAAAGGAATGATTCACGTCCTGAGCTGGATGGAGCAAAACAGTGCAAAATTTCATCATGCTATTCACAGTGGTGTGCAACTTAACACTGAAGAATTGTTTATTTCTGGGATTTTTCCCTTTAATATTTTAGGACAATGGTTAACAGTGGCTAACTGAAACCATGAAAAGTGAAATCACAGAAAAGGGAGACTAGTGGACCTGTATTAGGGTTCTCCAAAGAAACAATAATATGTGTAGCTATATGTAAATCCATATCTATATATATTTATTTATACATCTGTATCTTTTATATGTATGCATGTATATATAGATAGGTAGATAGTTATATAGATATAGTAAGGAATTAAGTCACATGGTTATGGAGGCTAAGTCCCCAAATCTGCAGTAGGCAAGCTGGAGACCCAAGAGGTCAATAGTACAGTTTTGGTCTGAGTTCAAAGGCTTGAGAACCAGAACTGTTTTTTTGTTTTTTTTTTTTTTTGAGACGGAGTCTGGCTCTGTCACCCAGACTGGAGTGCAGTGGCGCGACCTCGGCTCACTGCAAGCTCCGCCTCCAGGCTTCACGCCATTCTCCTGCCTCAGCCTCCCTAGTAGCTGGGACTACAGGCGCCCGCCACCACGCCCGGCTAATTTTTTGTATTTTTAGTAGAGACGGGGTTTCACCGTGTTAGCCAGGATGGTCTCAATCTCCTGACCTCGTGATCCGTCCGCCTCGGCCTCCCAAAGTGCTGGGATTACAGGCGTGAGCCACCGCACCCTGCTGAGAACCAGAACTGTTGGTGTAACTTCCAGTCCAAATCCATGTCTAAAGGCAGAAGACCAATGTCCTACCTTAAAGACAATCAGGCAGAGAGAGACAATTTTTCCTTACTCAGCCTTTAGTTCTATTCAGCATTTCAACAAATTGTATGAGGCCGACCCACACTGGGGAGGGCAATCTACTTTACTCTGTCTTTATCTAATTCAGGTGTTAATATCTTCTGAACTCACCCTTACAGACACACCCAAAAAATGTTTAAACAAATTTCTGGGAACCCAGTGGCTTAATCAAGTTGACACAAAATTAATTTACCTCTACCCAAATGATATAAAGATCTTAGAATACTTTAACTAGGGTTATCCAACTCTAAAAATATATGTAATACCTGTTCAAAATTTATCTGTATCTTTTACTCTAAAAACAGATACTTTATTATTGTTTTAAGTAGCTAAAGTTTAAGTTTACTCACACATTTACGAATAGTAGTATTCATTCCTTCTTAATTCATCTGGGATCATCTTTCTTTTGCCTGTGGCCCCCTTTTTGAATTTATGTTAGTGAATTCTCTTGTTGGTCAACTCTTTTGTTTTATGTTTTGTACTTTTCTTACACAGTTATTTGTAAAAGCCATTTTTTCTGGGTATGTAGTTGGAGCTGGCCAGTTTTATTTTTACTTTATGTAGTTTTGTTTCTTCCCCCAGCACAATAAGATAATTCAGCCATCAATCTAATTGCAATTTTGTTATAAGTAATCTTTAACTTATCTTTGGCTTTCTTTAAAGTCTTATCATTAGGAGTAGTATTTTAAGATCTCCTTAGTTTGCTTGATGATTACTCCCTATGTGTGGATTTGTTTCATGTATCTTCCTTGGGTTTTATTTGAATTTCTGAATATATGGGTTTGTGTATTTCCAATTTCTGAGCCATTACAAACATAACTTCTTTAGATGTTGCCTCTTCCCTTCTTACAGCTTCTTTTTGGAATTCTGGTTATATTAATGTTAGATCGATCTCATTCTATTGTTCATAGCTCTTAGACCCTTTCAATTCACCGTTCTCCTTCTATTACTCTCTCTCCCTCTCTCTCTCTTTGTTACATTTCAGATAATTTTTACACTGTCTGCTTCTTTATTGGATATAATCTGTCCCTTGAGTTATTTACATAATTGTATATTTTTTATAAAGAACTACTTTTTGCTTTTTCATGTTTATAACCTGTTTCTCTTTACAGATGATAAATTCCGAGGGCATAGTGTTTCCCGCACAACCCAGTGTCATGTTTTAGATGGGAAACTTTTCTTGCTGACTTTTTTCTTCAAGGTTCAATTTTTTTCTCATTCATCTTTCTCACAGTGAAACGCTTTGGGTCACAGATTTATATTTATACCCTGTATATAAACACCAAAAAGCCAAAAAAAAAGTTTATTTATAAAAGAAAAAAATGCAAATTTTTAAACTCTGTTATTTTTTAAAACATATATAATTATTTTATATTTTATATCTGATAATTATAGTTTTTACAGGTAACTTTCTATTATCTGTTTTTGTTGCTGGTTCTCATTCATAGTACCCTGTTCATGTGTGTGTATTATTTTATAATGGATTATTGACATATTTTTCTTGGAATATAATTTTGTGAAATATCTGTCACCTGGATTGAAATTGAGCTCACCAATATTGTTTTCAAAATACTATTTCTTTGGGGATACTACTGTCAAAGTGCATTTTAAAAGGAATTATTTACAGAAGAATTTTCAGACTGTAAATCATAAATTCAGAAAACAAACCTGCATAAGTGCCAGTTTAAGATTACGAATTCCAGCAGGGTGCAGTGGCTCAGGCCTGTAATCCTAGCATTTTGGGAGGCTGAGGCATTAAGATTGTTTGAAGCCAGGAGTTGAGACCAGCCTGGGCAACATAGAGAAACCCTGTCTCTCCAAAAAAAAAAAAAAAAAAAAAAATTTTAAAGATTATGAATTCTGAAGGCACAGCGTTTCCCCCACAACCCACTGTCAAGCTTTAGACAGGCAACTTTTCTTGTTGACTTTTTCTTCAAGGTTTATTTTTTTCTCATTCACCCTTCTCACAGTGAAACACTTTGGGTCACAGGTTTATTTTATAGTCATTCTATTAGACTCATTTTCTCAGGTGGTCCTAGGCTTTATATCTCATTCTCTGTTCTCTGAGCAACCACCAAAGTGAAAGCACAAGTTCTCCAGGGTTTCACACAAGCCTTCAAGACAAAAATCTCACTTTGGTACTTATTTATCATTCAGGATTCCTACATTCACTTTCAATTTTTGCTTCGTAGATTCTTTTCCTTTGTGTCAGTTCACAGTTGTATTAAAAGTCCATTTTATATTCATTGTGCAAAAGTTTAGCTGTTTAAATGTCGGTGTGAGCATTACTCAACAAGATCCGGTAAGAAAAACTGAAACTGCATCAGTTATTTTAATGGAAAAAATTTAATATAAGAATTGGTTACATAGACTGGAGTACAGAGAAGGAAAATAGAAACACTGAGGTAACCTGGAGATGATAACTGCCTAAAAGAGAGTCCATGTCTGTGACTGGGGAACGGAGAAGATGGTGGCATTGTTAGACTTAGAAACTTAAAGGAGTGGCCCTTCCGACGTGAGACTTATGTCTCCGAGGAAGAAAGGGTATTCCGCTAAATCTGTATCCTAAGAAGCTCTAAAGATGGACCTTACTGTTTCAGAATCCCTAAAATGACCACTAAGGAGAAGGTGCTGTGAGGAGAGGGAACTGCATAGCTGCTTCTGGTTCATTAAATGCCCACAGGAAGCTCTTTGCAGAGCTGGAAACCAGATTTTTGAGAAGAGACTGTCAGCCAGCTAGTGCTATTATAATATTTTCAAAGACGGATAATAAGCTGGGTCTGGAAATGTGGGGGAAAAATTGCTGGAATCCAGAACAAACTCATTGCCAGTGTAAAGAACACTGGCTGCGTCAGGATAACAGGAATAGGAAGCAAAATAGAACAACCAAAAAAAGCATCCCTTCTTCCGTGTCCATGTTTCCAACCACTGTTTAGCACCCACTACTGAAAACACCTAACAAGAGACATTTAGGTCTGCAAAGTATGTTTGTAGAATACTAGTCCTAACACTACTATCGATTTGAAGCTGGAAAATAATAACCTAATAACCAGCACAAAAACCTTTTATATTACTACAAATGACATTTGTTGATTGAATTTCCATGGTCATTATTCTCAAAGGATGTAGTCAAATAGGCTGATTAAATGAATTTAATAGGAAAACAACAAAGTTAAAAATAATTCTACATCAGTAAAATAATTTGGCTAAATAAACATATAATTTATATAATTCCTAAAAATTGTATCTTGTAGTTCTTTAGGCCACTATTCTTCACTACTGCAATATGCTTCGCTGTCATCATCAGCCAGCAGAGAAACATAGCCAGAAATGGAGGGTCCTGTTTTCAGCTGCTGAGAGTCAGAAGCAAACAAGTGTACTTGGCTCCCCCAGGGCTGTGGACAATGGGAAGTAACCTGCCTTCACAGATAAAAGATTGTAGAATGCCACTCTATGAAGTCTCGGTGGCATCATCAGCTGCTATTAGCTTGGCTAATGTGTCTCGTTTATTATTCAGGAACACACACTTTCCTAGAGAATTTGAACAATGTCTAACACATTTACTTTTCTTCTATTCTTGGCAAATATGTGTACTCTTCCACAAAAGAAATTCATTTTTTATCACATCAAATATTCCTTTGTTGAATAATGAGCCCTCAAATAATATTTTTGTATGGTTTGGAACTACATTTTTAACTGTGATCAAAGTTGATGTATTAGTGCTTCTCCAAGATGGTGTATTGACAACACCATTTCTTCTGGTTTTCAGTAACCTCAAAGTCAAATATTTTCTGGAGTAAACAAAACTTTCATATTTATAAGAATGCATTTCCTTCAGGATAGAAACTCTGTTCTGTGTCATTCGGTGAGTTGCTTAGCACTTGGACACTCTGAGTCCAGGTGTAGTTTTATGTATCCACCAGGAATAGTCAGAAAGATTTATGAACAAATTGAAATTTATGGAAACCGATATATGCCTTAAATGCTTAGCAATTAAAAGATATTTGTGGAATTGTAGATAGATAGATAGATAGATAGATATAGATATACACTACCAATGACTTCAAATGTGTATGTATTTAAAACAAAAGATTATTTTATGTTGTAAATGATTTAGTACCAGTATAAAATTTTGTAATTTTCTTTATTTTAAGCTTAATGCACTATATAAACTGTTATTATAAATGTAAAATCAGTTGGTTCATATGTACTCACAACGGAATCTATTTTAAACAGCTTTTACCAACCATCATGTGACATTAGATATACATTTATTTAGAGCGAAACCAATTCAGCTTTATACATAATTAGACCTTCAGAAATTATGTCTTACTACTGTATAAGCCTTTTCTGTATCAAGCAATGTATTAAGAAATAAGTAGTTACCTTTAAAATGTTAGGGTGAATTTTTAAAGCTCTCAGGATGTCTATACACCAAGCCTCACAAAGGAAGAATTATTGAAACCATGGTGTTGTGCGTGCACTATCACTACATAAAAGGATGATCACATTCGACTATAATATGATTATTTAAGACTACCTTAATAAATGTCAATATTTTTGGAAATTTATTTTCATTTTCAACATATTGAAATTAAAGATAAAAAATGCACTTTTTTATGTTTGTTTGCTTTTAAAGTTATTATTTTAGGCAATTCTACAGTTCTTGTTATGATTTTAACCAATAAGTTTTCAAGATCATTTTAGGCCAATATTTAATACAATGAAAGCATTGTGTTTTATATCATTTATATTCTATTCCTTTGGGCTATGAGTTGATCTAGGCCACATCAGATAATAACTGGAGAATCACTTTTAAATGTTTTAACTTAGATCTTATTATTTATTGGTAAGCCTGCAACAAATAGCTTTGCAACCAATTTTATAACTACTTTTGCCAATCTTCACAAGTTAAAATCCATTTTTAAGGCTAAGAATAAGAATTTATGGTTAGTATCAATTTTTCTTTCAACTGCTAGAAACATCAAATATAATAAGACAATGCAATTTTTTATAATATTACTTCATTTGCCTGAAAACATTTCTTCATGGAGCTTACTCTAAGAATAATTTCTATGTAAGTGGCTTTAAATCCCTGGGAACAAGATATCATCTGTGATTTCTTTTTTTCTCCCTTTTTTTCCCCCCTTAGTCTTTTCTTCTCTTCCCATTTTTTCTTTCCTTCTTTCTTTTTTTCTGAGTTTTATTTTTCTACCTCGATGGACTTTCCATTTTATTTCTTTAAATAATTGTTTAGAAACCAGTAGGTTAGTTCAAAATAGAGGGTATGATACTGATCATTCATCGCTTGGTACCAATGACATCATCATTTTTGTCTTTGTTAAAAAAAAAAAAAAAAAAAAAGGAAGTCTTTTTCATTCTAGACTATGAGAGACTTGGAATGTGACTCCCTATCCAAAAATGCTAAGTGCCTTTTTATACTTCACGGTGGTGGTGTGTAATGATCTGGTATGTGATCTTTAGTTAGCTTCATCAAGGAGTCATAACAAAAGTAGACTATAACTCTCCTCCTGGGCAGTAGGAAACATTTTTTCACTTGCTCTCTCCACTCCCCTATTGTTCAGCTAATACAGGGGCTATGCTTGTAAGTGGGTGTAAGTAAAAACCGAAGTGATTTTCTCTAGATTTCCTGGGCCACTTTCCTAGGGCAGAAGTCAGTAACCCCTGTAGGTTTGTGCTTCAGGCACGCAAACTTTCCAAGAGAATGTCAACGTTGTCTAATACACTCACTTCCCCTCTATTTCTGGCAAATTTGTACACCCTAACACAAAAGAACTTTACTTGT
This sequence comes from Pan paniscus, assembly GCF_029289425.2. Classification (NCBI taxonomy): domain Eukaryota; kingdom Metazoa; phylum Chordata; class Mammalia; order Primates; family Hominidae; genus Pan; species Pan paniscus. The sequence continues at coordinate 28,886,312 of NC_073262.2, read as the reverse complement.
TCTTTGTATCAAATATTTTGTTTGTTAAATAACAATTATCTGTTTATTATACAGATAAGGAAGAAAAAAAGATGGCAATCTTCTCAAGAATTCTGGTTCATGCACTCATGTGTTATTGCACTTAAACTTTGCAGCCATCTTGAATAAAATCATTTCCAAATCTATGGCCATAATTAAAATGTGCCATGTGTGCATAATTTTTACATTTTAAAATTTGCATGGTTCTGATGGCAGCCAATATTTTTTAGGGTTATTTGCTTTTCTAGTGGAAGAAACCATTTTGACTGTGTGACCATATAATGCATTATTTTTATTATAACTTACAATTCTCCATTTTTACATTGTTCATGTGAAATTGATTTTAAACACACACACACATACACAGAGATATACACACACATGTTTATGTGTGTTGCAGTGTTCTTCTTCACTATTTGCCCATATGGTGACACTTTATAGAGATAAGAAGAACTGCACATTTCAGTGTCAAGACATATGCCTTTTTAAGATGCTTAATAGATTCTAACTGCCCAATAACACTGAAATAACTGTGTTCATAACATATTTTTCCTTTGGATTGCCAGCACAAAGGAACACCCCTCATAAACTAGTATAGAAGTTATTGCTATTCTGTGTTAGAATGTACTGTATATGGGCATACCACCTTTTGTGAATATATTCTGAATGCTTAGTTAAAAAATAATTATTAGCCTGTTCACAAAAGGAAGGAGATTTATATACATATATAATCAGAAATTATACTTTCGAGAGCATGTTGTAAGGTATATCCAGACATAAGGTGGTAGGAGCTTGTCTAACACATGTAAAAGAGGAATCCTCGTTCGGAACTCTTTTTAGAGCATTCATAGGGCACTCTTCCTTAAAATCCCACACCTCCATAATTGTAGACTTAAAATGGTAACAATCCTGGAAGGGCTCTGTGTATGAACGTTGTCAGAGATTTTTAAAAACTTTTATCTTTATCCTCAGACTAGGGAAATCAGAAAACAAAATGTACAGTCTATTGCCAGTCAATATCTGTTTATATAGTTACATATTTTATACTTTGTGTTCCCTGAAGTATGTACAGGACTTTTCCATCTTTTCTTTTCTAGCTTGGCCTTGGCATATTCAAGTACCATTTGTTGAATGCATGACTAAATGTATGTCTTATAATCAGAGTTTGTTTAATCCCCAGAGAATTAAAATAGGTAAGTACTATAAACATATTTATCTACACACATACTACATTAAGAAAGCCATAATTCTTTTTAGAAGCAAATGTTTATGTATCAAAAATAATCTTATTCTT